>NW_027362977.1:3000000-3308462 GCF_046119375.1 Phyllobates terribilis | reverse complement strand
GAGGGAGGGGCAGGGTGGGGCCAGAGGGGGAGGGAGGGAGGGGGGGCCAGAGGGGGGGGCCAGAGGGGAGGGAGGGAGGGGGGGCCGGAGGGGGGCCAGAGGGGGAGGGAGGGAGGGGGGGCCAGAGGGGGAGGGGGAGGGGCGGGGCCAGAGGGGACTGACTGTGGAACGTGAACTGGCAAAGATCCGTTTAAATTTCAATTGACTCCCTGCCAGGAGCCGACTCATATGATTCACTATAAAGAGCCGGCTCGTTCAGGAGCTACCCATCACTACTGCACAGCACACAGAGGCCATAGTGGAGGAAGAGCAGGACTGACTGTGCTTCTGCTGCTCCCTCCGGTCCTTCCAGCAGTAGCTGCTGACAGAGAAGAGGTGGGAGATTAGGCTCACTGCACAGGACAGCACAGCAGCAGGGGCTGATGTCAGTATACTGTGTCCCCATCCCCCACAGTGGTGTCTGAAGCCCTCTCCACTTCATCTCTGAGCTATGTGGCAGAACTCATGCACAGCTCACATCTGAACACCTGGTATCATAGATTACTGCATGTATGTATAGGTGTGTGTGTATACATGTGTGTCTATATCTGTGTCTATATTACTGTGTGTATACATGTGTGTGTGTATATATATGTGTGTGTATGTACTGTATATGTATATATGTGTATCAATACAGTATATGTATGTACGGTGTATGGTATATGTGTATGTATGGTATATGTGTGTATAGATATATGTATGTACGGTATATGTGTGTGTGTATGTACAGTGTGTGTGTATGTACATTATATATATGTGTGTGTTTATGTATATGTTTGTGTGTGTGAACATATTTGTTTTCAGTTCATGTATTATACTGTGATTGTAAAGAATAGAAGAATAAACCTGGCTCTTTAAAGGGTTATTCACCAAATAATCAAGGTATCCTCAATCCATCGGATCGGGAATAACTTGCTGGTCACTGGGGATTGGACCACTGGGCCCCCCAGAGATTCTGGGAACAGAGCTCTGCAGTGTCGTCCTGAATGGAGCAGAGTTGTGCCTGTTTGGCCTCTGCTCTATTCATTATCTATGAGCTGCTGAGCGCTGCGCTCGGTTATTTCCATCAGCTCCATAGACAATGAATAAAGTAGATACCAGATGATACAGATACCAGACATATAATATATACATGGTTGGAATTTGCCGGTTCTAGCCATTATCACGTAACCATGAGGATGCGCTTTTCACACTTGCTGTCATGTGTCAAATAGAGAGTCTCAGCCATATCTTGCAATGTTCTATTCACCAACATAGCTGACACTCTAGTTGTCACCTGACTGCAAGTCTGACTGTGCTGGAACCAGCAGAACCGAATCTTTATCTTTACTGATATATAATTTGTCTCCATGTCAGTGAAAATATATATTTTTAGAGGTGTGGAGGGGCCCATTTACTATGGAGCCCTGTGATTTCTATGCACACCCCTGCTTACAGGGCGGCAATAATGACGGTATCCTGGCTTGTTGCTCGGAGCCCCAGGCTTCGGGGATCTCACGGCCAGATTTCCCTGATCATAAGCGGCATGCTAGGCAGCGAGGGGGACCCAGGCACATTTCTTGCACAGGGGCCCCAAGCTGTCAATGTCCACCAGGGGCGGACTCAGACTGTAGTGGGCCCCTGTGCAAGAGATTTTTGCCCCCCCCCCTGCCCTTCATAGGGCAACAAAGTTATGTAAACATGACCCCCCCATGTGCATCTCTCACACCCACATGTGCAGCTCTCATCCCCCCCATGCATCTCTCATCCCCCCATGCATCTTTCACGCATCTTTCATCCCCCCCATGTGCAGCTCTCATCCCCCCATGTGCAGCTCTCATCCCCCCCATGTGCAGCTCTCATCCCCTCTCCCGTGCATCTCATCCCGCCCCGTGCATCTCGCATCCCCCCCGTGCATCTCGCATCCCCCCCGTGCATCTCGCATCCCCCCATGCATCTCGCATCCCCCCCGTGCATCTCTCATCCCCCATGTGCATCTTATCCCCCCCGTGCATCTCTCATTCCCCCATGCATCTCTGATTCCCCCCCACTCCTAGTTAATTAATTGTATTTAAAAAAAATAAATAAAACTTGTTATACTTACCCCCATGGATCCCTGCAGAATCCTGGCGCTCATCCACGTCGCTGCCACCAGGTTCACCTGACTTCCAGCGCCGTCACATGACCGGAAGTCAGGGGAATCATGAAGGCGCTGACGCAGCAGCGCTGCACTGCTACACAGAGGAAAGCAGCGCTGAGATGTCCCGGCGCTTAACGCTCAGCATGGGGCCGGGGGCCCAGGGCCGGCTCCAGGTTTTTGAGGGCCCCGGGTGAAAGAGTCTCAGTGGGCCCCTTTAACACATACCACGATTCATGATGCACAGATACCGCAGAGAAATATATGTATAGTACAATGCAAAGATTTCACTTCTTACATAGTGATATCTATTGTAAATTCCACAATAGCTCAGAAACCAGCGAATCGCTCTACACAGTATACTGGCCCCCATAAAATGCTCCATACAGGAGACTGGCCCCCATAAAATGCTCCATACAGGATACTGGTCCCCATATAATACCTTATACAGAATACTGACCCCCATATAACGCTCCATACAGAATACTGGCCCCCATATAATGCTCCATTCAGAGTACTGGCCCCCATAAAATGCCCCATACAGAATACTGGCCCCCACAAAATGCTCCATACAGAATACTGACCCCCATATAACGCTCCATAAGGAATACTGGCCCCCATATAACGCTCCATACAGAATATTGGCTGCCATATAACACTCTATGCAGCATACTGGCCCCAATATAACACTCCATGCAGGATACTGGCCCCCATATAACGCTCCATGCAGGATACTGGCCCCCATAAAATGCTCCATACAGAATACTGGCCCCCATAAAATGCTCCATACAGGATACTGGTCCCCATATAACGCTCCATACAGAATACTGGCTCCCATATAACGCTCCATACAGGATACTGGCCCCCATATAATACCCTATACAGAATATTGGCCCCCATATAACGCTCCATACAGAATACTGGCCCCCATATAATGCTCCATACAGAATACTGGCCCCCATATAATGCTCCATACAGAATACTGGCCCCCATAATATGATCCATACAGAATACTGGCCCCCATAAAATGCTCCATACAGAATACTGGCCCCCATATAACGCTCCATATGGAATACTGGCCCCCATATAACGCTCCATACAGAATATTGGCCCCCATATAACGCTCCATGCAGGATACTGGCCCCCATATAACGCTCCATGCAGGATACTGACCCCCATATAACGCTCCATACAGAATACTGGCCCCCATATAACGCTCCATGCAGGCAGTTCCCCCCACATAATGCCCCACGCAGGCTGTTCCCCCCACATAATGCCCCATGCAGGCTGATCCCCCCCACATAATGCCCCATGCAGGCTGTTCCCCCCCCATATAGGATGTCACCCCCCTTATAATGCCCCATGCAGGATGACACCCCCCCCTTCCTTATAATGCCACATTCAGGATGTCACACACACCCCCTCCCTTATAATGCCCCATGCAGGATGTCACACACACCCCCCTCCCTTATAATGCCCCATGCAGGATGTCACACCCCCCCTTATAATGCCCCATGCAGGATGTCACACTCCCCCTCCCTTATAATGCTCCATGCAGTATGTCACTCCCCCCCCCGTTATTATGCCCCATGCAGGATGTCACCCCCCCTTATAATGCCCCATTCAGGACTTCACCCTCCCCCCCCTTATAATGCCCCATGCAGGATTTCACACACCCCCACCTCACCCCCCCTCCCTTATACTGCCACAGGCCTCCATACAATAAAAAAAGAAATCCAATACTCACCTCACGTCTCACCTGCTGCCGCTGCTCCGGACTCATCAGCGTCGCCGGCCTCATCCCGCTCTGCGCTGTGACTGCTCAGGAGAGAGTGCGGTGTAAAGACGTCACCGCGCCCTCTGACCTGAGACGTCACAGTGCAGCAGCCGCGGCGGATGCAGGAGCTGCTGCGGAGGCACGGGGAAGGGTAAGTATTGTGCCGGGTGCCAGGGCCCTGAGCAAGCGGGGGGGGGGGGGGGAGCGGGCGCTGACACCGCTCTCCTCCGCTCACGGGTCCCATAGCACGCGGTGAGGGCCCCCGTCTGCTCAGGGCCCCGGCATTTGCCCGGGTGCTGACGCCGACCCTACGGGGGCCCCATGAGGAGACGCACAAGAGGGGGGCCCCAACGGGGCTCCGAGGGGGCCCCGACCAGCCAGGCCCCATACTGGAGTCAGGACAGTCATGCCCTGATGGAGGCTGGAGTTGCCCCCTCTCCCTCGGGGCCCCCATTCAATGAACAGGCTGCACGGGCGGTAGGTCTGCCCCTGATGTCCACCCCTGCACAAAGCAGTGTGACTAATGTAAAAGACTGGAACGGTATTAATAAAGGGTAAATGATAACAGAACTGTTAGTTTGTGGATACTAGTCACACCGACCTCCAGAATAAAAATCCTAATGTTGTCCAGCTGCTTTTTAGAGGGTACTTCAATGGATCACTTTCTGATTTGAGAATTGTAATTGCTATTAAGAATTTGTTTAGCCGGATTTCATCCCCAAGCTATGCATGTGCATCATTCACAGAAAAGTCCAGCAATACTTTGCATTTCTCAGGAACAGACTGACTATGTAGTGTTTGAATATATATGCAAAGTGCTTTAGTCGGGGGCAATCTCTCCTCAAGCCTCTTGTCACTTAGTTGCAAACAAGTAGAAGATGATGAGTTTACCACTTTGTTGTAAAATCAAATCCTGGAACCACATCAGTGGGTGCTGAATCCTGCTGGTGATCAGCAAACTATGAAATATATATTTTTTTTAAGCAAAACTATTAGTAATATCATTAAAAATGTATTAGTAATTCATTAAACAGCATTCTACATGAATAGAGAACTGAGATCACCTTGAGCTCTATTACCTGTCCGGTGATGCTTTCTCCTGCCTGACAGCTTATGTGCCGTGGTGTTGGGGCGAGGCTCTAGCTGCGTTTTAAGATCGTTCTTTAAGCATGCCTAAATAATAAGGTGTTAGTTGCACCCTTGGTATGGCTGGGTAGTTCGGTGCACTTTTCCCACCTACTTGTTTTTCATTTACTCTCCTCTGGCTCCTGTAAAACCAGTAATGTCAATCAAGGAAGAGGAGATTGTAAACAGCCCACATAAAGCATGTTTGTTTTTTGTTTTTTTACACAAGCTTTTAGTTCAAAGTAGCCTAACAAAGGCATATTGTTGGTTTTTGGCAAAGTAGTAATTTGGTAAAGCAGCTGACGGTGCCCTTTTAAAGGGAATGTGTCCACCCTCCTGGGCGATATCAGACCTCTCCTATGGACATACAGGTGATAGAAAAGTAAATCTATACTTACCTGTATGGCCATAGTAGGGGTCTGATTGCAGAGAAATCTGGTTTTATAAAGTCTGCTTTCCAGAGGCTTGGCGTCCGTGCAACGCCAAGCAAACCCCTCCAATCTGCTTACTATTCCCCTAAATCGCCGCCTCTGTGCTAAATTACCATATCCCTCCCCCTCCCCTGCACGGCACAGGGTCCTGTGACTGCCCTGTGACAGGCCCTGCTCTGCCTACCCTGTATGGCCATAGTAGAGGTCTGATATAGAGATTCCCTTCAACCTCCACCCACAGCGGGCCAATGGTTGAACAGCTGTGTAACAAAGTCATGGGTTTTTAGCCCAAAAGGGAAGACTTTCAGATTGTTGTAACTTATTCTTAGCATAGTGCCCAAAGGCCTGATCATAATGGTTTGCTTAATGAAGTGACTGATTTGGAATCAGAGTAACTATCCAAGATGCTTCATTAAGAGAGTACACTGAAGGAAATGTGCACATGATGTCTTAAAATTGTGATCTTCTAGAAGGACAGGTAAGGGTCTCACTAAATGCTGATATGGCGGCCTGCTGTGCACTGGTGCCACAGAACCCAGAAGGGTGCATGGATGTAGTTCTCCACAAGAGGCCCTCACACATTCACACACCTCCACCCTACCACCTCAGACCAGCAGAAGGAGCCCGTTAGGGATATATAAAGGGAGGGTGGAGCCAGGCAGCTCAGTCAGAAGTTAGTTAGTCTCTCAGACACAGAGAGGGACAGAGCTCAGAGTTGAGCAGAGAGCGTGCTGACGCTCAGAGAGCAGCAAGCTGGCTGCTGTGCTTAGGCGAGCCAAGGCCTACAGCACGTGTGAAGGCCTAGTGAGGGCCCTGAGTGTGGCCGAAGGCGAGAGGAGAAGGAAGAAGTAGCGAGGGGGTAGAGGAGCATACCAGGCTCACCCTGATATATATACTGGACACCGGGTCCGCGCCTACGGGGACCCTTTATACCAGTAGGGACCACCGGAACCCCTGGAGGACTACAGGTCCCAGGTTCACCAAATGCTGATTGCAGTACTAGGGCTAGGAGTCACGGAGGCCCCAGCGACCAGGGAGAGTGATCTCCAAGAAAAGTCCCTACCACCAAGTCAACAGGTGCAAAGAGAGACAGTAACCAAGCTAGGCCTAGCTCCAGGCAGGTCAGAAGCTTAGCGAGTAAAGCCACGGATCAGGAGGCCCTATACCCGCTCACTGGGGAGAGTCCAAAAGTGCGCCCTTCGTCCGGAGTACCCTGAACCGTGCCTGCACCATCACCAATAAAGGTACTGAAGCTTAGCTCCGGGACCGTCCTGCCGTCTCTCCCCCGCATCCACCATCTATCCCTACACTGCCCTGGGGCTAGCTCTACCTGTGGAGAGCCATACTATCCCTGCTGCCGTAACACGAGCTCCAGAGGACTGATCCGCAGCAGCGGCACCCTTTTGCCGCATTCCACAGGTGGCGTCACGAACTTTCCAAATCCCCAATATATAATTTCCCCTTTATACTGACCGCCCTGGGTCACGGACCGGCCAGCCACCGTGATATCCCCCACCAGCATACGCAGAGGCCCGGCTGCCAAGTACCCCACGGCCCAGGGGGCGCGTTAGCCTTGGCGTCATGAACAGAATTCTGTGCCCGTTGCCACCGGGTACTGTGCGCCTTAAAAGACTGTAATACTCACTGTGGTGAAGGTTTCCCGCCATTCCCGAGATTTCTCGCCATTGTCCGCCATCTTTCTGTCGCCGTGCGGGAAGAAGAGGGGCGTAACCGCTGGAATCGGAGAGGCGTAAACGCTGGAAGCGCGCAAAGCCCAGGACACGCCCCGCCCCTGACGTCGAATCAGAAAGTGTCAGGTCCTGGAAGGAGCCCAGAGGACGCTCTGACGTCAGACGCGAGCGACGCAAGGTCCTGGAAGAAGACCGTCGCCCGCGGAGCTGCGGCCTACCTGATAAGCAGTGAAGAAGGAAGGCTCCAGTTCACTAGGTAGGCGCAACCATGGCCGACGACCAGCGAGCCACCGGAGCACCGGCTAACGCTCCTGATGCCCAACCCGTGCCCGGCGCTGCACAGGCCGGAGCGGTCGCTCCACCAGCAGGGGTCGTGACCCCATTGATACCCATGGCCCTGCCGTATATCCCTGGAGCGAAGTGGCTTCCCCAGTATAATGGCAAACCAGACACCCTGTCTGGATTCAAGAGAAAAATATGTGGTGTGCTAGACATGTATTCTATGACCGGTAAACAGAGAGCTGCTGTTGTGCTGGGACAATTGACTGGTGCTGCAGAGTGGGAAGTTGAAACCTGGCCAGCCGCAGACCAGGAATCAGTATCCATCATCTTTAAGAGACTGCAAACTGTGTTTGAAAACTGCACTGAGACTGATCTCCGGATGAGGTTCTACCACTGTGTCCAGAAACCTGAGGACAGTATCCGGGACTACGCCTGGCGCGTACAGGAAGCCCTGCGGGCCCTGAAACAGGTTAGTCCAGCCAGCATGCAAAATGAAAATAAAATGCTGACGGATCAAGGCCCTGCCTTTGAAACCAAGCTGTTCAAAGAGTTTTGCCATTTGTACGGGTGTAAGAAGATCCGGACTACACTATACCACCCCCAAACCAATGGGTTATGTGAAAAGATGAATAACATAGTCATCGACCTGTTGAAGACCTTACCTCTCGAAGAAAGAAACCAATGGCCGGACAAACTACCTGACCTGGTAGATCTGTACAATCACATACCTGTGAGTTCCACCAATTGTACTCCAGCGTACCTCATGAGAGCAAGACCTGGAAAGTTGCCCATGGACCTGGAGCTTGGAGTGGTCGAGCCAGAAGCAGATATGTCCACTGAAGACTGGGATGCGACTTGACAGGAACAGTACAAGAGAGTACAAACCTGTGTCGAAGACAGTCTAAGTAGGGTGAGAGATAAGCAGGAAGCACAGAACAACAAGAGTGCACCAGCTGAACCCTTGACACCTGGAGAAGTTGTGCTGAAACGAAAGAGAAGAAGCCACAAGCTTGACGACCAGTGGGAAAGGGAACCTTACACTGTGTTGAATTCCAGATTCGACGATAGGAAAATCTGCCTAATTAGCAAAGACGGAGGAAGAACAACTGCAACAGTATCAAGAGACCATCTGAAGTTGTGCCCAAGTCCGCTAAAGCCCCAGGAGGAAGTGCCTCTCACCGTACCGGAGGAGCCTAAAGAAGAAGTACTCCATACTGACTTAGGAGATTTCCCGGCAGATTGGCCTCAACTGGATGGAGCGGTAATAATACCTGTGCTACACTTCTACCAACAGCCAGAAGACTCTCCACTGCAAGTAAGACCTGTAAGTGCCCCGGAAGAGCCTGCTCAGGAAGAATCCCCGGAAGAAGGATCACCGGTAGAAGCAGAGCCAGTAGGCCCAGTAACCAGTGTACTTGCCTGTCCCGTAGAGAGGTTAAGGCAGTCTTGCAGTCCATCAACACATAGAGCGGAAAATAGCGCAAGCATCCACACTACATGCATTCCAGTACTACGTAGGTCATCGCGTAGCACAAAAGGCCAGACCCCTGTCAGGTATAAGGAGTAAGTTAAAAATACCTGCAGTATAAATAGTTACCCAGTAGGGTATTGCATAATGTTTATTGTATAAACTGAAATATATGTGTTTATTTAGTTACCCGTAAGGGTATATACAGTTATATGAAAAAGTTTGGGCACCCCTATTAATCTTAAGCTTAATGTTTTATAAAAATTGGTGTTTTTGCAACAGCTATTTCAGTTTGATATATGTAATAACTGTTGGACACAGTAATGTTTCTGCCTTGAAATGAGGTTTATTGTACTAACAGAAAATGTGCAATCTGCATACAAACAAAATTTGACAGGTGCATAAGTATGGGCACCTCACCAGAAAAGTGACATTAATATTTAGTAGATCCTCCTTTTGCAAAAATAACAGCCTCTAGTCGCTTCCTGTAGCTTTTAATGAGTTCCTGGATCATGGATGAAGGTATTTTTTTTTTTCAAATTCAAGTTTTTTTTATTTTTTGTGTTGAAAAAGTACAAGATAATACAATATACATAGTAAAAGGGGTAGCGTAACTATAAATCTATGCATAACTACAGTACATTGGGGGGATACAGGGAGGGTTTTCCATCAATATCCAGATCAAGCATGTATTTTTCCATATGAAAGATAGAGAGAGGGAGCGGACCACGGCAGACCACCAATCAATAGAGTGT
Source organism: Phyllobates terribilis (assembly GCF_046119375.1). Taxonomy (NCBI): domain Eukaryota; kingdom Metazoa; phylum Chordata; class Amphibia; order Anura; family Dendrobatidae; genus Phyllobates; species Phyllobates terribilis. Next base: position 3,298,778 of record NW_027362977.1, on the reverse strand, counting down.
GATTATGATCATTGTTGTGACGACATCCCGGATAACTTTAGTTGGGGGCTAGATGGTAGGCGTCAGAGTTTTGGAAATCCATCCAATCCCTCCAAATCACACAGTATCTATCAACATCAGCCGGTGAGATGGCAATCAGATGCCCCATCCTATTAAGGAGAGAAATCTCCGCAAACCATTCCTCCACAGTGGGTGGGTCTCTGCTTTTCCAGTGTCGTGGAATGACATTCTTAGCCGCCTGTATTAGGTAGCCTATTGATGACCTTTTATAACTACATTTACTTATTGGTAACATTGATAAAAGGAGGGCTTCTGGCGTATTAGGGATAGTCAAACCAGTTATTTTCTCAATCATGGGAACCACCTTTGCCCAAAATGCATTTATTATAGGGCACCCCCACCATATGTGTGACATTGTCCCTTCCCCCTCCCCACATCTCCAACATCTGTCTGAGACCACTGGGTACCATCTATGAAGGACTGCTGGTACCCGGTACCATCTAGAGATAATTTTGAAGGAGGTTTCCTGAGCTTTGGACCCTATTGAGGTTTTATGTGTTAGGAAGAAGGATGAAGGTATTTTTGACCATTCCTCTTTAAAAAACAATTCCAGTTCAGTTAAGTTTGATGGTCGCCGAGCATGGACAGCGCTCTTCAAATGATCCCACAGATGTTCAATGATATTCAGGTCTGGGGACTGGGATGGCCATTCCAGAACATTGTAATTGTTCCTCTGCATGAATGCCTGAGTAGATTTGGAGCGGTGTTTTGGATCATTGTCTTGCTGAAAGATCCATCCCCTGCGTAACTTCAACTTTATCACTGATTTTTGAACATTATTGTCAAGAATCTGCTGATACTGAGTGGAATCCATGAGTCCCTCAACTTTAACAAGATTCCCGATGCCGGCATTGGCCACACAGCCCCAAAGCATGATGGAACCTCCACCAAATTTTACTGTGGGTAGCAAGTGTTTTTCTTGTAATGCTGTGGTTTTTTTGCCGCCATGCATAACGCCTTTTTGTATGACCAAACAACTCAATCTTGGTTTCATCAGTCCACAGGACGTTCTTCGAAAAAGAAATTGGCTTCTCCAAATGTGCTTTTGCATACCTCAGCCGACTCTGTTTGTGGCGTGCTTGCAGAAACGGCTTCTTTCGCATCACTCTCCCATACAGCTTCTCCTTGTGCAAAGTGCGTTGTATAGTTGACCGATGCACAGTGACACCATCTGCAGCAAGTTGATGCTGCAGCTCTCTGGAGGTGGTCTGAAGATTGTCCTTGACTGATCTCACCATTCTTCTTCTCTGCCTTTCTGATGTTTTTCTTGGCCTGCCACTTCTGGCCTTAACAAGATCTGTCCCTGTGTTATTCCATTTCCTTACTATGTTCCTCACAGTGGAAACTGACAGGTTAAATCTCTGAGACAGCTTTTTGTATCCTTCCCCTGAACAACTATGTTGAATAATCTTTGTTTTCAGATCATTTGACAGTTGTTTTGAGGAGCCCATGATGCCACTCTTCAGAGGAGATTCAAACAGGAGAACAACTTGCAAGTGGCCACTTTAAGTAGCTTTTCTCATGATTGCATACACCTGGCTCTGAAGTTCAAAGCTCAATGAGCTTACAAAACCAAAAAAAGTTCTTTAGTAAGTCAGTAAAAAGTAGGTAGGAGTATTTAAAATAAGAAAATAAGGGTGCCCATACTTATGCACCTGTCAAATTTTGTTTGAATGCAGATTGCACATTTTCTGTTTGTACAATAAACCTCATTTCAAGGCAGAAACATTACTGTGTCCAACAGTTATTACATATATCAAACTGAAATAGCTGTTGCAAAAACACCAATTTTAAGAAAACATTAAGCTTAAGATTAATAGGGGTGCCCAAACTTTTTCATATAACTGTATAAAGGACTCGTAGGCTGAGGACTGTGAGCAGCCCAAGAACTGTTCATGTACATAGTTGCACTCCCTGGAGTGCTCCTTAAGTGACCACTGAACAAAAACCCGTTTGGCGTGGCCGAAGACGTGGTCCAGCACCTAGATCACCTATGCCCTGCAGCCACACCCAGGGCCTACGTTGAGGGTTTTCGGACGGGTCCCTCATGCTGCTCATCTTCACCAGTGAGATGGACACCAGTTAATGGATCTCACTGAGACTTTAAGAGGAGTGTTTTATATAAGAAAATGTATTAATGTTATTATTGTATTATAATGTTACCTGTAACGTTCAAGAAAAGTGCCTCCCATAAAGGGAAGAAATGTTACTGTTTAACCTGTTTTGAGAAAAATGCTTCAGTCCAGGAGTACCGAGTTTTACTAGGGGGGGATGTGGCGCCCTGCTGTGCACTGGTGCCACAGAACCCAGAAGGGTGCATGGATGGACTTCTCCACAAGAGGCCCTCTTGTGCCGGGTGCCAGGGCCCTGAGCAAGCGGGGGGGGGGGGGGGGGGGCGGGCGCTGACACCGCTCTCCTCCGCTCACGGGTCCCATAGCACGCGGGGTGCCCGATGGTGAGGGCCCCCGCCTGCTCAGGGCCCCGGCATTTGCCCGGGTGCTGACGCCGGCCCCACGGGGGCCCCATGAGGAGACGCACAAGAGGGGGGCCCCAACGGGGCTCCGAGGGGGCCCCGACCGGCCGGGCCCCATACTGGAGTCAGGACAGTCATGCCCTGATGGCGGCCCTGCTGGAGGCTGGAGGGGCCCCCTCTCCCTCGGGGCCCCCATTCAATGAACAGGCTGCACGAGCGGTAGGTCCGCCCCTGATGTCCACCCCTGCACAAAGCAGTGTGACTAATGTAAAAGACTGGAACGATACTAATAAAGGGTAAATGATAACAGAACTGTTAGTTTGTGGATACTAGTCACACCGACCTCCAGAATAAAAATCCTAATGTTGTCCAGCTGCTTTTTAGAGGGTACTTCAATGGATCACTTTCTGATTTGAGAATTGTAATTGCTATTAAGAATTTGTTTAGCCGGATTTCATCCCCAAGCTATGCATGTGCATCATTCACAGAAAAGCCCAGCAATACTTTGCATTTCTCAGGAACAGACTGACTATGTAGTGTTTGAATATATATGCAAAGTGCTTTAGTCGGGGGCAATCTCTCCTCAAGCCTCTTGTCACTTAGTTGCAAACAAGTAGAAGATGATGAGTTTACCACTTTGTTGTAAAATCAAATCCTGGAACCACATCAGTGGGTGCTGAATCCTGCTGGTGATCAGCAAACTATGAAATATTTTTTTTTAAGCAAAACTATTAGTAATATCATTAAAAATGTATTAGTAATTCATTAAACAGCATTCTACATGAATAGAGAACTGAGATCACCTTGAGCTCTATTAACTGTCCGGTGATGCTTTCTCCTGCCTGACAGCTTATGTGCCGTGGTGTTGGGGCGAGGCTCTAGCTGCGTTTTAAGATCGTTCTTTAAGCATGCCTAAATAATAAGGTGCTAGTTGCACCCTTGGCATGGCTGGGTAGTTCGGTGCACTTTTCCCACCTACTTGTTTTTCATTTACTCTCCTCTGGCTCCTGTAAAACCAGTAATGTCAATCAAGGAAGAGGAGATTGTAAATAGCCCACATAAAGCATGTTTGTTTTTTGTTTTTTTACACAAGCTTTTAGTTCAAGCTAGCATAACAAAGGCATATTGTTGGTTTTTGGCAAAGTAGTAATTTGGTAAAGTAGCTGACGGTGCCCTTTTAAAGGGAATGTGTCCACCCCCCTGGGCGATATCAGACCTCTCCTATGGACATACAGGTGATAGAAAAGTAAATCTATACTTACCTGTATGGCCATAGTAGGGGTCTGATTGCAGATAAATCTGGTTTTATAAAGTCTACTTTCCAGAGGCTTGGCGTCCGTGCAACGCCAAGCAAACCCCTCCAATCTGCTTACTATTCCCCTAAATCGCCGCCTCTGTGCTAAATTACCATATCCCTCTCCCTCCCCTGCACGGCACAGGGTCCTGTGACTGCCCTGTGACAGGCCCTGCTCTGCCTACTGTTAGGATCATTCAGCCATGGAGGGTCCTTGTTGGAGTCGGGGTATCCCCGTAACAAGAAATACACAGACACGTAGTGTATAATCAAGTACTGGGAAGCCCCTGAGCGCGCCTCCTCTATGGGTGCTGTCCCTTTATTTATACTAATAATCATAGTTTGTTGTCCCACATGCGCAGTAAAATGCCTTTGTTTCACAAGCAGTGAAGTGATGATTCATAACAGTGGAATGTTGATAAGAAAGTTTCAAAAGCAGAAAAGTGATAATTAGTAGAAGGTTGCTGAGACAGCTAAAACAAGTTACAATCTAGTTTCTGGGCGTCAGTCCAAATGTCCAGATAAGGGAAGAATAACTTCATCTGTGTCTTACATCGTAGTCTTGGGTGAAGTATAACTCCTATCATCCTCTCAGTCCCCCCTTTGATTCTTCCTTATGGACTTTTGGTAGAAAACCTGGTCCGGGAGTTCTTTTCTTTCATATTCTTGAGTCCGTGTTACAAAGCTTATTTATGCATATTAAAATAATTTTTAATCCTATTTTAAACACTACATATATGACTACTATAATTAGCACAATCTGTAATATACCTTGCAGAATTCCAGCCACCCAACCTCCAATACCCTTAAACCAGTTCTTTGGGTTGAGAAAGGAGAAGGTGTCTGACCACCAGCTATCTTTATTTTGGTCATTGTGTCTGTCATATTCATCCCGTAATCGTTGTATATCTGCCAGCTTGAACCTCATACTCATTGTACTGTTTGGATCTATGTAATGACAACAGGTTGGACCAATAATTTGACACATTCCTCCCTGGGCCGCAGTTAGGTAATCTAACACTACAGTATGTTGATTAGTAACAATTATAAGTTGATTTTGGACAGCTATACTAGTATTAAGTATATCCATAATATCCCATATTGCAGAGTGTTGGAGCACCAACCTATGTACCAAATCTAAAAATTTAGATACATTCTGAAGTATACACCAAGGGGGTTTTTGACCTAATGGAGTACAGTATCCTGCATCTGGATTTTCACAAGTCGGTGTACCTGGGTCATATGCACTTGACTCATTACATAATATATTACCTGGTATTTTTGAACATGTATCATTGTTTCCATCGGGGAATAATTGTGAATATTTCCAACCATTATTGTGTATGTATTTTTCTACTATATCAGGTTTAAAAGGTTGAGAAGAAGATACTGTGCTACTAAAACTGAGTTGTATATTTTCTGTAGGAATTAACCCTAAGTCTGTTAGTCCCGTCTTATTTCTAGGAACCCATACACCTCCTTTAAACGCTAAATATTGTAAGTTGTTTATTTTTCCGGTCATATTACCTTGCCACCAGGGAAATCCCACCCACCCCACAACTGGGATGGCAACAGTAGTGTTCCATAATCTAGAATTAAGGTTTGGTTATTTGCTAATTTGTCTGAGCAATTAGTCCATGTAAACACTTCCTCAGGGGTCATGGGTACGGCCAGGAAGGGTATGCTCGTGGCTGATATTGGAGAATGCGTACAAATCCAACAGTCTGCTATTTTCTGTCCGCCATCGAGCAGCCCGTTTACCAATGTCTCATGATGTTTTATAAATTTATTATCTGCAGGTTTTGGGGAACTTAGTTTATCCCACAGGTCTCCCTGATCTATCGTTATAGCTAACACAAGTACAATCACCACTATTTCTTTTTGCAATGGCTTGCATGTACCCATGCTGATTTTCCTTCCAATTTTACTGCAGTTGGAGTTGTCAATAACACCTGATATGGACCCTCAAATCTGGGTTCTAGCGTTCTTCTGTTATGTCTTTTTACGTAGACTTCGTCTCCTGGTTGCAGCTTGTGCGTTCCCTCAATGGAATCTGGATCTGGAATGGAAGAGAACACTAAAGAGTGTATTTTAGACACATGCTTACATAAATTTTGTACATAAGCAGTTAAGCTTTCAGTTTCTAACATTAAAGTCTGTGGGAAATACAATCCTGTATTGGCAACTCTACCAAACAATATTTCATGGGGGGTGAGTTTGCTCTTTCCCTGGGGGGTGTTTCTGACTGAATACAATGCTATTGGGAGACACTCAGTCCATGGTTTCTGTGTTTCTGCCATGGCTTTCTGTATTTTTAACTTAAGTGTTCCATTCATTCTCTCAACCTTACCAGAACTCTGTGGGTGGTAAGGGGTGTGTAGTTCACTTTTTATACACAACATTTTCATTACATTCTGAAAGATCTCTCCAGTAAAATGTGTACCTCTATCTGACTCGATCACTTCTGGGATACCATAACGGGGTACCAGTTCATGTGCTATTTTTACTGCAGTGACTTTAGCCGTGGCTGTATGAACTGGATAAGCCTCTGGCCACCCCGAAAACATGTCCACACATACCAGTACATACTCATAGTGTCCATGCTTAGGCATCTGGATGTAATCGATCTGAAGTCTCTGGAACGGATATAGTGGTCTTACATGGTGCTTCTGGGGGGTCTTAACAGTCTGTCCTGGATTGTGGGCTAAACAGATTTCACAAGAACCACATTTTGCTCGAGCTACCTGGCCGAACCCTGGGGCTAACCACTTCTGTCTGACCCTCTGTATCATACCGTTTGCAGACACATGTGTAGGTCCGTGGGCTTCACTGACCACAACAGGGTACCACGCTCGGGGGAGACAAAGCTCATCTCCTTTTCTCCATAGTCCTTCTTTTTCTTCTGCCCCCTGTTTCTGCCACTCTTCTTTTTCTTCTCTACTCACCTGTTGGTGGGCTTCTTTGAGCCGTGTAATTAAGTCAAATTCTGATACTGCACTAATAGTGTGGTCAGTTGTCAGAGGTTTTACTGCAGCTCGCTTAGCAGCCTTGTCGGCTCGGTCATTACCCCTAGCTATCTCGGTGTCGAGTCTTACATGTGCAGGTACTTTTATTACTGCTACTTGTTTGGTTGAGGCAGCTGATTCTAGGATTTGTCTAATCATTTGTCCATGTTTTACTGGTTGACCTGAAGCTGTCATGTAACCTCTAGCTCTCCATATACATCCAAAATCATGTACAATACCATATGCATATCAGTAAAAATATTAGCGGTTTTTTCTTTTGCTAACTGTAATGCTCGTATTAGAGCTAATAGTTCAGCTTCCTGGGCTGAACAGCTGGCCTGCATTGGCTCAGCTTCAATAACATCATGATCTGATACAATGGCATAACCTGTGTGAAAGTTACCAGTTTCATCTGCATACCTACTACCATCTATATACATATGTAGGTCTGGATTGTCAAGAGGGGTGTCCTGTACATTAGGTAGCCCTTGTGTTTCTTGTTCTATACACTGTAAGCAATCATGTATTATATTGTCTTGTTCGTGGTATTGTAAAAAATTTTCATCTTCGTCTTCCTGACCTCCTTCCACTCCCCCCTTTGTCTCTAGTGGTAACAGAGTGGCTAAATTTAGAGACAATATGCGGCGAAAAGTGAGGTTTGGTGGCATTAGTAAGGAGCATTGTAATCTAAGATGTCTAGCCATTGAAATGTGTTTTGGCAATACCTGATTCAGTATGCCATGTACATCATGTGTAGTTTGTACTATTAAGGCATGGTCTAGTACTATTTCTGAGGCTTTTTCTACCAAAAGAGAGACAGCTGCTACTACTCTGACACATGATGGTGCAGCTTTGGTAACATTATCTAATTGAGCAGAATAGTATGCGACAGGTCTTTGTTTATTTTCATGTTTCTGTGTTAGTACTCCTGTAGCATGATTAGACATTTCCGCAGCCATTAATTGGAATGGTTTGGCGTAGTCTGGGATTCCCAAGGCCGGGGCTGACATGAGACCTTTCTTGAGGTCTTGAAAGGCTATGAGCGCTGATTCAGTTAACTGAAAAGGCTCGATTTTTAAACAATCATATAGAGGTTGCATAAGCTGACTAGCATGTATAACCCATTGTCTGCAGTGTGATACTATTCCCAAAAATGCTCTTAATGTTTTGTAGTTCTTGGGAGGAACAAGATCTCTAATGATTTTTAGTCTGTCGGCGGTGAGGTGCCGAATACCTTGTGAAATGCAGTGTCCTAGAAATACTACCGTAGTCATACAAAGTTGTACTTTTTTCTTGTTAACTTTACAGCCCATGTCTGCTAGAAATATTAACAATCTTATTGTGTTGCTGTTTGCAGACTCTTGAGCAGGGGCACATAACAATAGGTCATCAACATATTGAAGAATTACAACCTCATCCGTAGGTTTGAAATTTTGAAGAACTGATCTCATAGCTTCTGAGTACAAGGTAGGTGAATGTATCATACCCTGTGGTAATCTTGTCCATGCTAATTGTCTATTCTTAAATGTAAATGCAAACAGTTTGTAACAGTCTGGGTGTAATGGTACTGAAAAAAATGCATTTGATAAGTCTATGACAGAAAATACTCGTGCTGTTGCTGGGATCTGTGATAGCAACGTGTGTGGATTTGGCACAACAGGAGTAATAGGTTCCAAAATTTTATTTATCTCTCTTAAATCATGTACCATCCGGTACCTAGCAGCTGACCCCTCAGTAGATTTCTTTTTTACGGGGTACAACGGTGTATTGGCTGGTGACTTTACTTCTATCAGTACTCCAGTTTTTAGATAATCTTTTATCTGTTCTCCTATGGCGTGTTCTTGTTGGGCACTAATAGGATACTGTCTCAATTGGGGTAGTGTCACACCTGGAACAGGAGTGACTTTTACAGGAGCTATTGGCATTAGTCCTACATCGGTGTCATGTTGTGCCCATAATTTTTCTGGTACCTCAGAAAGATCTAAAATAATTTGGGTAGGGGCAGGATCTTTCTCATCCTCTAAGGCTTGGACTTTTACAATGTTTTCTAGAGACTCTTGGTCATCAGGCACCAAAATTTGGACTCTACCATCCTTTGTCTCTTACCACTCCTGCTTTTCTAGCCCGAATGTCCTCCCATAGTTTCCTGTTAAACCTGTCATGCCTTGCTACCTGAAAAGTTTTGCAAACTTTCCCTAAATTCTTAGTTGCTTCTACACCACACCTTTCTTTCACGATTGTATAGACATCTTGTTCATCATTTGTGGTCTTAGTCTGTTTGTTGCCCATTTTTCCTGACTATTCCTACCTTAGGAGGCTTTTTGGGTTAGATAAAATATATTCTATATTTTACCTTTCCTCGTTACCTATTCTGTCCTAAGGAGCCAGTATCTGAAACGGTTTCTCTGGACCGTTTTGTCTGAAGTGTAGAGTAATTCTAACACACATATATATGGCAACAAGGGCAAGACCAACAATACATAAAATGAACCATACAGTCTCCATTATATATCGTGTCCCTGGAGTATTATCATTACTTCCATGGGCTCATTCTGTCAATCTCTTATCCGTCAAAAAGGAGGACAAAGGTTCGGGAGTTAAGCGTGAGCGAAGGTTTCCCCGAAAGGACACAACCTTATGACTCAGTTAGGCAATCTCCGTAATACTTATGTCATCTACCTTAGTGCGGCTTATGAGGCTATTCCCGACATCCACATCTCTTTCATACCATCCGTTTCATAACCTTCTCTGACCTCTCCTTCGGCAGATCCTACAGTATATACATGAATGACCCGAGCTATAGGTATCCTTCTCTACTAGTTCCTCAATCCCAACACAAGATATGCATGAAATTTACGGACTATCGCAGAGCAGATGTAAGAGAACTAACAGTGTCTCTTACCTGGCCAGGTTTGTCATCTGCTGTTCCGATGTCCCAATCTCAGCGGTTACTCGTGCCGGTCGATGAACTTGAAGGAATACGCAGACCTCGGGTCCCTGTTTCGGGCGCCAGGAATTGTTAGGATCATTCAGCCATGGAGGGTCCTTGTTGGAGTCGGGGTATCCCCGTAACAAGAAATACACAGACACGTAGTGTATAATCAAGTACTGGGAAGCCCCTGAGCGCGTCTGCCTCTATAGGTGCAGTCCCTTTATTTATATTAATAATCATAGTTTGTTGTCAGAGATGCGCAGTAAAATGCCTTTGTTTCACAGGCAGCGAAATGATGATTCATAACAGTGGAATGTTGATAAGAAAGTTTCATAAACAGAAAAGTGTTAATTCATAGCAGTAGAAGGTTGCTGAGACAGCTAAAAACAAGTTACAATCTAGTTTCTGGGCGTCAGTCCAAATGTCCAGATAAGGGAAGAATAACTTCATCTCTGTCTTACATCGTAGTCTTGCGTGAAGTACAACTCCCATCATCCTCTCACATGTGTATCACTAATTACCAGAACTGGAAATCGAAAAAAAAGACGAGCAAGTTTGGGGTGAACCCAGCCTTCATTACTGCACAGCCGCTCACAGGGATCGGTACTAGGAACAGCAGGAGTGCCGGCGATGGTCACAGATTTACCTGCTGCGGGACTGAAGGAGTCTGATCGCGCTCGGCTCAAAGCTTTTTACCTTGTTTACGACAGGAATAATTGAAAGCTGTGCTTCAAAGGCCAGGAAGAAGTTTGCCACCGTCTCTTAGAAAATAGACAAACTTAGGATAGAAACAATATGAACATATACCCTGCTATAAGTAAGTAAAAAGCAATAGGAAATATATATAATATAGGGTACTTAGTAAACATGTTTATTGATTAAAAAAAAAAAGCCATCCCACCAGCACCAAGGTGTACCCAGTCAGTTATGTGAAGTATATAATAACATACACTTTAGTACAATATTAGTATCTTGTCCCTTTAAATCTGCAGCTACTTCTGTCACCATGGTAACTGCATTCATACTCAGCCAATAGGATTGCTCGGTTTGAATTAGAAGAAAAAAAAAAAAGTCCTATATGGTCAGTTTGTTCCATCTCATCTGAGTGTGAAGACAGACACCTGCGATCAGCGAGATTATAGGTATAAGACGTGATATAATATAACGGACGGAGCCGCATCCCATCACACGCACTCAGCGACCACAACTGACAGGAATCAGCACATTTACCAGAGGAGAAGTCATTATTCCCCAACACATGATAAGTGACAACTTCTAGATCTGCTGTGAACCCAACTAATCCCTGCTAGACCCTCCCCGGACCACCGCTCCATTCATTCTCTATGCAGGAGAAAGCTGAGTACAGCGCCCCCCATAGAGAATGAACGGACCGGCGGCTGAACATTTGCACTTCGCTCACTTCTATCTATAAGTGCTGTTCTGCTGATTGAGTCATAGCGGCCAAACCCACCGATCTAAGAGTCATCACCTATCCAGAGATCAGTGAGAACTTCTTCCAACTAGACATCCCCTTTAATTGAAGAGATCACATATCTGACAGCCAATCCTATTCATTCCCAATCTTCCCTGTGCCCAGTAATGCCCCTGGGTATATCGCCACTATGAGCCAATCACCAAACCCTCTGCTGACTGTTCCCGATGTTTTATAGATTTTGGATCCGTTTCTACAAGAGAAGATCTCAGCGGCCACCATGGGGATGGGTTACTCTGCCAGCGATGGAGCAGGTAGTATCCACCAGCCGGTGATATCTCACCTTCCTCCATATTCTGCTCTTACATGCGTTTCTTCAGCTTTACCCCTTCCCAACAGAACCAATTGATGTTTTTTTTCTGTTTTTTCCTTGGCTTTTTCCAAGGGCTATAACTTTTTCATGTCTGTCCACATAGTGTGAGGTCTTGTTATTTTGTAGGATGAGCGGTACTTATAAATCACACCATTCATTTACCACATAGTACTAGAAAACGGGAAAAACATTCCAAGTGCAGTAAAAGTGCGAGGAAAAAAAAAGCCTGACCCTGTTTTTCTGGGAAGGGTTTTAACGGCGCACATAGTGTGGTGAAAATGACCTGGTAATAGGATCCTACTCCTCAGTGTGATCACAGCAAGACCAAACTTCTCCAAGAGTTTTGGCAAAAGAAAAAAACTTTTTTTTGATGGTGTCACCATTTTTTCTGAGACCCGTAACATTTTCATTTTTCGGGTTGATGGAGCTGTGTGGAGCTTATTTTTTGAAGGGCAAGAGGACTTTATTGATAACATTTTGGGACACATATGACATGGTCATCGCTTCTTACAGGGTTTTCTGTAGTATTGTGGCAAATGAAAAAAATGCAATTTTGGCTTTTTGAATTTTTTTCTGTGTTCACTGATCGTTTGTTTTTTATATTTGGATAGATTATATTTCTCTGAAAGAGACCATACCACAAATGTGTATATTTTTATTATCTTTATTTTTAGTGGGAGGTGAGTTGAACGTGTGGGGTTTTAATATATTAGACTTTTTTTTTTTATTTTTCACTGCATTTGTATACATTATCTGATTGCTTGTGCTATATACAGCGATACCACAGTAATGCTCCATATAGCAAAATCACGGTCTTCTTTACAGCCCAAATGAAGCTTTATGATGACAGGCACGGAGGCTTCAGCAGACCCCCGGATGTCATAGCAGTCCATCTGCACCCTGTGATCTCGTCACAGGAGCGCCGGTGGGCGCATGGAACGATGCGTCCCAATGCCGGCGCGCTGTTAATGCTGCTGTTAGTGATTGACAGCAGCACTGAACAGGTTAGCAGTGGTGGGCAGATCTTCGCTCCACTCGCAGCTCTTAGAGGCAGGTCCTGGTTGTTTGTCACAGCCATTATCTGCCATGTACGGGGCGAGCTGACTCTGCTCCATACACCCGCTACTGACTTATACCAGACATGTACGGCAGATGTTGGTAAGGAGTTAAAGCGGTTGTCCTGCTTTGCGGCCATTTGTTTTTTTTACTTTAATGCAAGTATTTGGGGCTAAAATTGATTTCTGTAATTGAGTTTCATGAAAAATGTTGCCTTCTGTAGCATCTGTGCTGCACTGTCTATTCCTGGCTGCAAAATTAGCTAACTGAGAATCCATCAGTGAGCTCCTTCTGACAGTCTTAAGGGAGAGGTTGTAGATCTTTCATCTGTTTTTTTTTCCTGAGTGCCTTTTAGCTGATCTATGCCCAAAAAAAACATGAAACTTGAATGTGCAGGGAAGCAATAAGTCTGTAGTAACCAGTGAAAAATGAAACCTAAATGTAAAAAATTACTTTTAGTAGTAAATACATGGACATAAGAAAATACACACTGCTCAAAAAAATAAAGGGAACACCTAAACAACAGAATATAACTCCAAGTAAATCAAACTTCTCTGAAATCAAACTGTCCACTTAGGAAACAACACTGATTGACAATCAATTCCACATGCTGTTGTGCAAATGGAATAGAGAATAGATGGAAATTATTGGCAATTATCAAGACACCCTCAATAAAGGAGTGGTTCTGCAGCTGGGGACCACAGACCACATCTCAGTACCAGTGCTTTATGGCTGATGTTTTGGTCAATTTTGAATGTTGGTTGTGCTTTCACACTCGTGGTAGCATGAGACGGACTCTACAACCCACAGAAGTTGCTCAGGTAGTGCAGCTCATCCAGGATGGCACATCAGTGAGAGCTGTGGGAAGAAGGTTTGCTGTGTCTGTCAGCGTAGTGTCCAGAGGCTGGAGGCGCTACCAGGAGACAGGCCAGTACACCAGGAGACGTGGAGGGGGCCGTAGGATGACAACAACCCAGCAGCAGGACCTCTACCTCCGCCTTTGTGCAAGAAGCAACAGGAGGAGCACTGCCAGAGCCCTGCAAAATGACCTCCAGCAGGCCACAAATGTGTATGTGTCTGCACAAACGGTTAGAAACCGACTCCATGAGGGTGGTATGAGGGCCCGATGTCCACAGATGGGGGTTGTGCTCACAACCCAACACCGTGCAGGACGCTTGGCATTTGCCACAGAACCCCAGGATTGGCAAAGTCGCCACTGGCTCCCTGTGCTCTTCACAGATGAAAGCAGGTTCATACTGAGCACATGTGACAGACGTGACAGAGTCTGGAGACGCCGTGGAGAGCGATCTCCTGCCTGCAACATCCTTCAGCATGACCGGTTTGGCAGTGGGTTAGTAATAGTGTGAGGTGGCATTTCTTTAGAGGGCCGCACAGCCCTCCATCTGCTCGCCGGAGGTAGCCTGACTGCCATTAGGTACAGAGATGAGATCCTCAGGCCCCTTGTGAGATCATATGCTGGTGCGGTTGGCACTGGGTTCATCCTAATGCAGAACAATGCCAGACCTCATGTGGCTGGAGTGTGTCAGCCTCATTTTGACTTGTTTTAAGGACATTACATCAAAGTTGGATCAGCCTGTAGTGTGTTTTCCACTTTAATTTTGGGGGTGACTCCAAATCCAGGCCTCCATTGGTTAATAAATTTGATTTCCATTGATGATTTTGTATGAACATTTGCTAAAGAAGAACTGCGCCCAGCGGAGCCAAGCTGAAGGAAGAGAATGGACTTGATCTGACTTCAGACATTTTTTCAAGTTTCCCCTCAGGAGGGGGCCAGTTCACTTTTTAGCTGGGTTAAAATACACTGCTCAAAAAAATAAAGGGAACACTCAAATAACACATCCTAGATCTGAATGAATGAAATATTCTCATCGAATACTTTGTTCTGTACAAAGTTGAATGTGCTGACAACAAAATCACACAAAAATCATCGATAGAAATCAAATTTATTAACCAATGGAGGCCTGGATTTGGAGTCACCCCCAAAATTAAAGTGGAAAAACACACTACAGGCTGATCCAACATTGATGTAATGTCCTTAAAACAAGTCAAAATGAGGCTCAGTATTGTGTGTGGCCTCCACGTGCCTGTATGATCTCCCTACAATGCCTGGGCATGCTCCTGTCGAGGTTGCAGATGGTCTCCTGTGGGATCTCCTCCCAGACCTGGACTAAAGCATCCGCCAACTCCTGGACAGTCTGTGGTGCAATGTGATGTTGGTGGATGGAGCGAGACATGATGTCCCAGATGTGCTCAATCGGATTCAGGTCTGGGGAACGGACGGGCCAGTCCATAGCTTCAAAGCCTTCATCTTGCAGGAACTGCTGACACACTCCAGCCACATGAGGTCTGGCATTGTCCTGCATTAGGAGGAACCCAGGGCCCACTGCACCAGCATATTGTCTCACAAGGGGCCTGAGGATCTCATCTCGGTACTTAATGGCAGTCAGGCTACCTCTGGCGAGGACATGGAGGGCTGTGCAGCCCTCCAAAGAAATGCCACTCCACACCATTACTGACCCACTGCCAAACCGGTCGTGCTGAAGGATGTTGCAGGCAGCAGATCACTCTCCACGGTGTCTCCAGACTCCGTCACGTCTGTCACATGTGCTCAGTGTGAACCTGCTTTCATCTGTGAAGAGCACAGGGAGCCAGTGGTGAGTTTGCCAATTCTGGTGTTCTGTGGCAAATGCCAAGCGTCCTGCACAGTGTTGGGCTGTGAGCACAACCCCCATCTGTGGATGTCGGGCCCTCATACCACCCTCATGGAGTCAATTCTAACCGTTTGTGCAGACACATGCACAGTTGTGGCCTGCTGGAGGTCATTATGCAGGGCTCTGGCAGTGCTCCTCCTGTTGCTTCTTGCACAAAAGCGGAGGTAGCCGTCCTGCTGCTGGGTTGTTGCCCTCCTACGGCCCCCTCCACGTCTCCTGGTGTACTGGCCTGTCTCCTGGTAGCGTCTCCAGCCTCTGGACACTACGCTGACAGACACAGCAAACCTCCTTGCCACAGCTCTCACAGATGTGCCATCCTGGATGACCTGCACTACCTGAGCATCTTCTGTGGGTTGTAGAGTCCGTCTCATGCTACCACGAGTGTGAAAGCACAACCAACATTGAAAAGTGACCAAAACATCAGCCAGAAAGCACTGGTACGGAGATGTGGTCTGTGATCCCCACCTGCAGAACCACTCCTTTATTGAGGATGTCTTGAAATTGCCAATAATTTCCATCTATTGTCTATTCCATTTGCACAACAGCATGTGAAATTGATTGTCAATCAGTGTTGCTTCCTAAGTGGACAGTTTGATTTCAGAGAAGTTTGATTTACTTGGAGTTATATTCTGTTGTTTAAGTGTTCCCTTTATTTTTTGAGCAGTGTATCTAAAAAAAAAAATTACTGCAGCTTTAATGCTATTTATTACGTCTCACCAGTAAGAACATGGCATAAGCGTAATTTAAAGGAAGAGGAGGACATTATTCACTCCAGTTTCCTGCGGCCCCTCGGGAGTCTAGGTTGCTGCACAGTAGTCCGCATTCTGCGTAAAACAGGAAAAAACATTTTTACTTAGTGGGATGAGGGCAGCACGGTGGTCAGTAGTGGCACTCTGTCAGTTGAGCATTGCTCCTAATATCTGGTTGTGTTTCCTGAGAAGAGGGGACCCACCAAAGAGGAGACCCACCAAAGAGGAGTTCCACCAAAGAGGAGTCCCACTGAAGAGGAGTCCCACTGAAGAGGAGACCCACCGAAGAGGAGACCCACCGAAGAGGAGTCCCACCGAAGAGGAGACCCACCGAAGAGGAGTCCCACCGAAGAGGAGACCCACCGAAGAGGAGTCCCACCGAAGAGGAGCCCCACCGAAGAGGAGACCCACCGAAGAGGAGACCGAAGAGAAGTCCCACCGAAGAGGAGACCCACCGAAGAGGAGTCCCACCGAAGAGGAGTCCCACCGAAGAGGAGACCCACCAAAGAGGAGACCCACCAAAGAGGAGACCCACCAAAGAGGAGACCCACCAAAGAGGAGTCCCACCGAAGAGGAGTCCCACCGAAGAGGAGTCCCACCGAAGAGGAGACCCACCGAAGAGGAGTCCCACCGAAGAGGAGACCCACCGAAGAGGAGACCCACCGAAGAGAGACGAAGAGGAGTCCCACCGAAGAGGAGACCCACCGAAGAGGAGACCCACCGAAGAGGAGACCCACCGAAGAGGAGTCCCACCGAAGAGGAGACCCACCGAAGAGGAGTCCCACCGAAGAGGAGTCCCACCGAAGAGGAGACCCACCGAAGAGGAGACCCACCGAAGAGGAGACCCACCGAAGAGGAGTCCCACCGAAGAGGAGTCCCACCGAAGAGGAAACCCACCGAAGAGGAGTCCCACCGAAGAGGAGACCCACCGAAGAGGAGACCCACCGAAGAGGAGACCCACCGAAGAGGAGTCCCACCGAAGAGGAGTCCCACCGAAGAGGAGACCCACCGAAGAGGAGTCCCACCGAAGAGGAGACCCACCGAAGAGGAGTCCCACCAAAGAGGAGTCCCACCGAAGAGGAGTCCCACCGAAGAGGAGACCCACCGAAGAGGAGACCGAAGAGAAGTCCCACCAAAGAGGAGACCCACCGAAGAGGAGACCCACCGAAGAGGAGTCCCACCGAAGAGGAGACCCACCGAAGAGGAGACCCACCGAAGAGGAGTCCCACCGAAGAGGAGTCCCACCGAAGAGGAGACCGAAGAGGAGTCCCACCGAAGAGGAGACCCACCGAAGAGGAGACCCACCGAAGAGGAGTCCCACTGAAGAGGAGACCCACCGAAGAGGAGTCCCACCGAAGAGGAGTCCCACCGAAGAGGAGTCCCACCGAAGAGGAGACCGAAGAGGAGTCCCACCGAAGAGGAGACCCACCGAAGAGGAGACCGAAGAGGAGTCCCACCGAAGAGGAGTCCCACCGAAGAGGAGACCCACCGAAGAGGAGTCCCACCGAAGAGGAGTCCCACCGAAGAGGAGACCCACCGAAGAGGAGTCCCACCGAAGAGGAGTCCCACCGAAGAGGAGACCCACCGAAGAGGAGACCCACCGAAGAGGAGACTGAAGAGGAGACCCACCGAAGAGGAGACTGAAGAGGAGTCCCACCGAAGAGGAGTCCCACCGAAGAGGAGTCCCACCGAAGAGGAGACCGAAGAGGAGTCCCACCGAAGAGGAGACCCACCGAAGAGGAGACCGAAGAGGAGGCCCACCGAAGAGGAGACCGAAGAGGAGTCCCACCGAAGAGGAGTCTCACCGAAGAGGAGTCCCACCGAAGAGGAGTCCCACCGAAGAGGAGTCCCACCGAAGAGGAGACCGAAGAGGAGTGCCACAGAAGAGGAGACCCACCGAAGGGGAGTCCCACCGAAGAGGAGACCCACCGAAGAGGAGACCCACCGAAGAGGAGTTCCACCGAAGTGGAGTCCCACCGAAGTGGAGTCCCACCGAAGAGGAGACCCACCGAAGAGGAGTCCCACCGAAGAGGAGACCCACCGAAGAGGAGTTCCACCGAAGAGGAGACCGAAGAGGAGTCCCACCGAAGAGGAGACCCACCTAAGAGGAGACCCACCGAAGAGGAGACCCACCGAAGAGACCGAAGAGGAGTCCCACCGAAGAGGAGTCCCACCGAAGAGGAGACCGAAGAGGAGTCCCACCGAAGAGGAGACCCACCGAAGAGGAGACCGAAGAGGAGGCCCACAGAAGAGGAGACCGAAGAGGAGTCCCACCGAAGAGGAGTCTCACCGAAGAGGAGTCCCACCGAAGAGGAGTCCCACCGAAGAGGAGACCGAAGAGGAGTGCCACAGAAGAGGAGACCCACCGAAGGGGAGTCCCACCGAAGAGGAGACCCACCGAAGAGGAGACCCACCGAAGAGGAGTCCCACCGAAGTGGAGTCCCACCGAAGTGGAGTCCCACCGAAGAGGAGACCCACCGAAGAGGAGTCCCACCGAAGAGGAGTCCCACCGAAGAGGAGACCCACCGAAGAGGAGTTCCACCGAAGAGGAGACCGAAGAGGAGACCCACCGAAGAGGAGACCCACCGAAGAGGAGACCCACCGAAGAGGAGACCCACCGAAGAGGAGTCCCACCGAAGAGGAGTCCCACCGAAGAGGAGTCCCACCGAAGAGGAGACCCACCGAAGAGGAGTCCCACCGAAGAGGAGTCCCACCGAAGAGGAGACCGAAGAGGACAGAACTGCACCTTAAGATCCCTAGGGGGAAAGGGATGGCCAAAGGCCAGAAAAGACAACAATCGATCCTACAAGAAAAAGGAAGAAGCAGAACCAGAACAACGTCCGCCATTACATCAACCGGTATTTGAGAGGAAAGAGGAACATCATGTGGACCATCCTGCTGGGACCTCTCTGCCGATAACATCATACGGCAATACTGGCTGGTAAGTATAAATCCACCAAAGTAATAATAGCAGGATAGTAGTTATATAGTGGTAGTATATGAGTATTAGTGTAATTTGAGTAATAATACTAGTGATAATAGTAAGAAAGTAATAAAATAACAATAGTAATAGTAGTAGGTAGAATAGCAGTGTGATCCAGGGTTCTAGGACTGATCGCCTTTTCTCGGGGTCAAGAAGGAATTTTTCCGCTGTGACACAAATTGGCTGAAGGTGTCCTGAGGTTTTTGCCTTCTTTTGGATCAATACTCTAGGTATAGGGTAGTATTAGTAGCAATAGGAAAGAAGAATAATACCGTAATAAGACATCAGGTTATTATTATTAATAAATATAAACTAGTTATATCTATAGAAAGAACAAAGAGTAAATAAAAATAATTATAGACGTAGTTCAATCAATACTGTAATATTAAATAGTTATAGAAAAGTTAGAGTAGTACTTTAATAAGAAAGCAGGACATAAGACAAAATATATAAAAAACTATATTAAAAACAACTGTAGTAGTACATTTAGTACAGTAATAGTAATTACATAACTAGTAACATAATTAGGTTTGATCCGGGGTCCTAGGACTGATCGTCTTTTCTCAGGGTCAAGAAGGAAATTTTTCCCTGTGACACAAATTGGCTGAAGGTGTCCTGGGGTTTCTGCCTTCTTCTGGATCAACACTGTAGGTATAGGGCAGTATTAGTAGTGATAGGAAAGAAGAATAATACTGTAATAAGATAGCACAATGTTAATAATAACCATATCAAATAGTTAGATTTATAAAAACAAATTAAAATAACTCCAGTAGTACAATAATTAGTGTAATATATAACTTGTAATAACATTATTAGGTTTGATCCAGGGTCCTAGGACTGATCGCCTTTTCCCGGGGTCAAGAAGGAATTTTTCCCGTGACACAAATTGGCGGTAGGTGTCCTGGGGTTTTTGCCTTCTTCTGGATCAACAGCTTTAGGCATAGGGATTTTAGTAATACCATTATTAGAATCACAAGAATAATAAAAAAATTCAAATTAAATTTTTTAATTAGTTTTATAACAGTTACAATTAATTGGATTAATGCAATAATAATAAATAGTAAAAATGGTGGTAATAACAATAAAAAAAACTAGTCCCAGTTACTAAGTTAGTGTAGTGTTAGTGTAGGGACCCATCTGAAGAGGTCGCCTTGACGTTGGCAGATGGGCTCGCACAATTTGCTCAAAATGTGTGCTAAGAACCTCATATTTCTATGTACAGGAGATCTAGCAGTAATTCCATTCAGGAGATAGATATCTGTGTACACACACACTTTGTTATATACTTTTGTGCAGCACACAGGGCAGGTATACAGGTACAGGGCGAGAGTGTTACAGTGATATTATAACTCGGCCTTAAGGATAAAATGCTGACAACTACAGAACCTGGAAACACATCCGAAACTAGACCTTGTAAGTAACTGGCTCCCAGCTAGTGGTGAATATGTACAGGGCAGTCCGGTACCAGGACCCGCTCTATAGGACACATTATCATCAGGCAGGTCCTGTCAGGGCTCTTACAAGATCTGCGGCACAAGTGTGGCTGTATAACACATTCCTGCTCCTGCCTCAGCCTCCGACAGTGGAGCCAACCCTGACCCTGGCAGTTTAATCCACTGTATGACACAGTAGGGGGCTTCCACAGCATTTAGGCACTTTAGACAGGAGAGGGAGGCGCGATCATGGTGCCGATGAGTTTCTATGGCAGCCGAGATCTAACAATAGACCCCATGACGGCCATCTTACTGCTCCTATTAGACCCCGGCTGAGCAAAGGTCTATGAGGATGCCGGTGAGACTTATGTCGCCTGCTCTGCACATATTAGAAATGCCTAGGGCTGATTAGTTTTCCATTTCTAAATCTGATCCAGCAGCGCTGGCCTACCACTGACGTGATCAGGGCTATTGAGCTCCTAGATTGGGCAGAGGAGCTCAGTCTTCAGCAGGAGCTGGCCGAGGAGAGCGGAGCAACTTGCATGGGGCAGCTGCACAAGAAGTAACTCAAAAGGTGGAGATTTACCCGGAGACGTGGTGCCCGGGCTGTGATCTGCTGTGCAGGCTGCATAGTCGATGCCTCCTAGGACCCGAACTTCTGACTCGCCCCCTGGGCCGTGGGGCACGCGGAACCGGGCAATAGGGAGACTCTGGGAGTAGTAGTGGTGGCCCGGTCCCGCGGCTCAGGGTGGTCAGACCAATGGTAGTCTGCTGCTGTACTTTAGATAATGTCCGACTACGCCACCCGTGGATTGCGGTTATTAGGAACCGCCGCTGCAAGGCAGTCCGCTGGGGCTGATGTTACTCCCCACGGGAAGAGTGCGGCCCCAGGGCAGTGTAGTGGATGGTGGGAGTAATGGTAGTGAGAGTCCCAGTACCGGTAGTGCTGGAGGAGCGAAAGAGCACACAAACAACGTCCAATGTCTTTTACTCACAGTTCAGGTACTCCGGGTCACTTCTGTGCACGTAGTGACCGCCCGAGCCGTGCTGCGTCCACCAGGTGAGGGGCTCGGTCAACTCCCAGGCAGCTCAGGAATATGGCACAGGACCCCCTTCTTTCCTTTCTCTGGCCTGCCTCACCAGTGACCCACTTCTGTCCAGCTGCCGCGGACTTGTGCGGTTAAACGTGGGCCCCGTCCTCCGCTGTCCTATATGGTGCCTTCCTAGCAGGTTTGATGAGGTGTCGCACCAATAAATGATCACGACGACCGGTCTTTGGCTGAGGGTTGTTTCTCCTCCACCAACTTGGGATCCGGTACCCTTAATCTGCCTGGCCCTTCACCCTGGATTCTCATGGGTTCTTAGGGTCCCTTCCACCTTCTTGTTCCTGAGCCCTTCTGTTTCTCTGTCTCTCCTCCATCTTTCCTGTTCCTTCTTCTCCTCCCTTCTCATGGAGCTGGGCTCAGGTGGCACCACAGCTCCCCTTCACTTCCTCCTCGGCCTCTCACTAGGCCCTCCTGGAGTAGAGCTCCTACAGATCCTATACTCCCTGTCTTCTCCTCTCTGGACAGAACCTAGATCTAAGATGGTGCCCACCTTTTATACCTCCCTCTGACCATGAGCCCAGGTGACCAGCAACCAATGGGCTCCTACCTACACTCAGGAACCAACCCCTATCTGCCCCTACAGCACTGGGTGTTCCACCGCCCTCCCCACTCCAGACAGGGACATAATCGGTCGTGCCTGCACTACTGTCTAGTGGGAGCACCGTTGAGCTGTCCCTCGGAAATGGGGTGTGTGTGCTGCATGCAGCTAACTGAGCCCTGGTCCACACTCCATCCTTACCCGGGAGTGGAATATCACACCTCAGGCAGAGGTGCAATACCCCTGTAGCGGCCGAACCCTCGGGGCGCTACACTTCACCCCTAACAGGCACAGCAGAGCTCGGACGGCTGCAAGTGAACGGAGAACGGCTGATTAGTAACTGCTGCATCTCCTGCAGCTCAGATAAGAGCCGTACAGAGCGGGGGCTCAGTAATGATGAATACGGGAAGTGTCCGCCCCTCACATATCCTATATGTGGCCTCCAGAGGTAAAGTCTCCCCTGTAACCAGCGCCTTCTCCCACCTTCTCTGCTGGCATGCTCCATTGCTTAAAGGGGATGTCTGAAGAAAACAAGTTATCACTTATCCACAGGCTCGGTGATCACTTACTGATCGTGGGGGTCTGACCGCTGCGAACCATCATCTGATCGGGAAGGAGTGGAAAGTCAGGATTCAACTGCAGCTCCATTCATTCTCTATGGGGCTCCAGAAAAGCCGAGCTCAGGGCTTGAATGCCACATAGGGAAGGAATGGAGCGGATCCTGGAGTAATAACATGTCCTCCTCTCCTCAGCTTTCTGTCTGTGTAAGTGGCTCAGCCCTTGTCTCCCCTTCTGCACCGGCTTCTGTACTGGTCCCTGTAGACTTTCTCCTATGAGGAAGAGGAACCCCTCTGCCCTTCTGCTCTCAGTCCTCTGCGGCTTTTCCCCATCGCTCAGTGCAGCCATTATATATAATAAGGATCATTCTTGTCCGGCTTTCATCCCGCCCAGCTGACAAGGTAATAAACATGTGAGGTGGAAGGTTCACAATTATTAGATGTGTTGTGAAAAGTCTCCACAGCAAATTCAGAGAAAACTGCAGGGTGACCGCTTGTGAAACCAGCACAAAATCCAGCGGACAGCGCCTCCCTGCCCCCCGCCGGTCTCTGTATCCTGGCATTCAGCTATTCCATTTGGTGCTTATTCAGGGAGGAAAATAAAAATGTGATGTTCTTACACAGACGCCTGAAGACGCGACGTTCGCTGCGCTGACACCCAGCTGCGCTTGGTATCACAGATCCTAGAAGTGTGCATTGATGGATTCCTCCACAAGAGGCCCTCATAAGCATTCACACACCTCCACCTTCCACCTCAGACCACCAGAGGGAGACCGTTAGGGATATATAAAGGGAAGGTGGAGCCAGGCAGCCCAGAAAGTGATTCAGAAGTTTCCTGCTCAGACACAGAAGGACTCAGTTCAGTTGAGCCAGAGCCTAGCAGTTCCTGCAGAAAGAGTTCAGTACAGTCTGTAGAGTGATTCCAGACTAGAACTCACAGAGCTCAGGATAGAGAGCTAGGAGTGTGCCGACGCTCTGAGAGCGGCGAAGAAGAGCAGTGTCCCGGCTGCAGTGTGTGTAGCCTAGTGAGGGCCCCGAGAGGGGCCGAAGACGAGTGGAGAGTAAGTACATAGGGGGCAGAGGAGCTTAATTAGCTCACCCTGAAGCATTTACCGGACACTGGGTCCGAAGCTTACCGGGATCTCTACGACCCAGTAAAGCATAACCGGAATCCCTGGAGAACTACAGGTCCCAGGATTGCTAGAGTGCTGATACGTAACAGAGCCAGGAGACACATAGGCCTCGCAAGCTGAGGAGCGTGTACTCCAAGAAAAGGCCCTACCACAAGGTCAGCCAGCGCAGGACAGAGACAAAGTTAGGCCTAGCTCCAGGCAGGTCAGAAACTTACTACGCAGAGGCAAGAAACAGGAGGCCCTACACCCGCTCATTGGGGAGGATCCTGATATGCACCCTTCACCCTACAGTGCTCCAGGATGTGCCTGACTTTCCATCAGTAAAAGGTACTGAAGTGACTACCGTGTCCGTCCCCGTTCTTGCTCTGACCCGGCTGGGTCTCGCCTGTCTTGCATTCCCCTTGCATACGCTGCCCTGAGGCCTAGATCCACCTGTGGGGAGCTATACCATCGAGCTGCCTCATCACCGGCCTCAGTGGACTGCCGCAGCGCTGGTGATTATCATCAGAAACCACAGGTGGCGTCACGAACTTTCATAAAATGAACAAACAACCACCCTTTTAAAGAGTGACCCCAGGGTACGGGCCCAGGAGCCGACCACCGCGACATCCCCAAGGCCAGGCAAAGGCCCGGGTACCGAGTCATCCCCATCCCCTGGGCTGGTCACTGCTTTTCATCATCCATGTTGGGCTGTTGTACGACGTGTGGACTCTGCTTGTTGGATTCTTGCATTACCACAAACACTGCCTTTATTTTGTGATTTCTGTGCCGCTTCCCATTTCTATTGGCAGCGTGATATACCAGCACGTGAGTGCTGCCACAATCATGTGTCAATAGGTTATTGATGGAGGCCGTGATACAGAGACCGTCCTGGACCAGGGAGAAGTTGGTACAGAAGCACCTAGAGAGGGGGGTACAGGGACTTCATTTCAATTTTAAAACTTAGCTGGATTGTGTTTAGCTACAAGACTGGAAAGAAAAATAGAAAAAAAAAATTAAGATTTTATTATTTGGCAAAATCGTCCATCAGAGGTTTGGCCACTACCAAAAAGTTTTTGATGAACTTACAGTAGCAGCTGGCGAAACCCAAAAAACTTTGTAACGCCTTTAAGTCCTGAATATAATACCAATCCAGTACCGTCCGGACTTTTGCCAGATCCATGCAAAAACAGTGAATGATAAGAAATAACCCAAAAAAGGGACCTCCTGAATGGAGAACATAAATTATTTGTCAAACCAGAGAAATGTATTATCTTTGAGTATCTGTAAGACCTGCCTGACATGTACCTGATGTGATACGAGGTGAATAAATTAGACTGTGGGGACCCCCAACGAAACCCCGACGCTCAGCCCCCCTACCGCCACCCCTTCCTTAACAATACAATAATGTAACTCTTACAACTGGATGGGTGAGGATCGGTCACAGCTTTATTAACTCTTTAACTCATTCCATTAGAAAGGCATTTTATTTCCAAAAATAATTCCGCTTGTTGCAGCATGCCCTGTGTCTCCACACCGGCAAGTTGGCCAACAAGAGTAACTTTCCAACATGTCCTTTCTATTTCAGGCCAAGGAGGATCCTGCGTACTCGTATGCAGGACTCCGACCCCCACCCATCATCATTAACGCTTGCTCAACTCCGTCCTGGAGTCCTGACAGGAATATGTCCAGTCCAATATCCGTTAAATGAACACCGTCGGGCCATATGAGGCCAGCTTTATCTCCTTCCAGTTCTCGGTGTCTTATCACTACACCACCTCTTTCCTTTAAAAATCTTGCCATCCGAATATTTATTAGCCGCCTTGTCCGTTCGATGGCTGCACTGTCTCGCGCACCTCGCCATACCGTTCTCGGCACAATCTCTGACCATATTATAGTTAGTTTACTAAAAAATGCTCTGAAGCACTCAGTGTCTAGCTTCATTATTGCCATTAGTTCTGCGCTCTTGTAATGACCGAAGTCGTTTCCCCCAGCGTGTATAACTAAGATAACCGGACCTGTTGCTTCTCTCCCTATGTTGATTACCTCCATTAGTACCTGTGGCCATCGCAGGCCTCTAATACCTCTCCAGTTGAAATATGTGTCATGAAACCCCATATTCCTCCCGCCTGGGCGGACTGTCGCCCTTTTTTCTGCCCAGTATATGTACGAGTGGCCTATCACCCACACTGTTGGCTTATCGTCACCTATAAAAGAAACAAACCACGTTAGGATAACAAGTCCTGTCTTATGTATCTCGCAAAACACGCGGATCGCCATCTGCCTATCCTCTGCACTTCCATTTCTGACAGTCCTGCTCTAGCTGCTTCCGTGGCCGAGCCTATGCGGAATGAGTGTGTCCCGTAATCTTTGGGGTGGTTCCCTGCTGATGTTAGGCATTTATTAAATATAAATTGGAACTGGTATCTTGATAATGGCGTTCCATCAATGTGTGATAGGAAGAAATTACTTTGTGGCCTGATGGCTGTATATGTTTTTACTATTGTTACCGGACACAGTGTACTGTTTGTGGGTTTTAGAAGCACCCAAGTGCCCTTGCCCGCTGGGTCTGTTTTGGATTTGCGTATGCGTAGGCGTATTGCATTATTGGCTATGACTACGTCCTGGTGTAATAAGCCTCCACTGGTGGTGATTTTGGATCGAGGGACTAATTCGCTTATGCGTAGCGCCCTGAAAAAGGCGATCACAAATGCAGTAGACAGTAGTGTTGCTTCAAATTGTGAGTGGCATGTTAATGGTGTTAGGGATATGATTTTTGAGAGCAGATTTAGTGACACAGGACGTCTGCACTCCTGACTTGGCTGACCTCTTTTCCACCCTTTTAAGGCTTGACTGATGATGAATCTTTTTGTCACATCTCCCCAATTCAGTAGTTGGAAATGAAATGCTACTCTGGTCCGCCACCGCTGCGCTGACGCCCCTGATATGCCCCTCATCATTATCTGGTGGAGAAATTCTATGGTTACATCTAGTCTGGCTTGTTCACATTGGTTAACCCGTCTGCCTGCTACTAGTCATATCCAGTCTTCCCATGCCTTACCGTATGCTTTCCATGTTGACGGGGCGACTGACGCTCTGATTAATGGCATCAGCTGTTCGCCACTAGATCCCATAGGGAGGGTGGGCAACTGGTGCCCGACGGGTGGGCGTTGGGGAGGAGCTCTCTGAAAACCTGCCAATTGAATTGTGATAAAGCGTTAGCAGCAGCGTTAGATCCCCCCTCCACATTGTGGCTAGCGCGGACCCATACATTGTGTTTTAGGCACAGGAATGCTAGCCGGCGTAGTAGGCCTAGCACTGGGAGAAACGATGATGCCATCTTATTAATGCAGTGCGCTAGGCTGGTGTTATTTGTTATGAAGCGTATATTTTTGTTCGCTAGGTACGTGCCCCATATTTCTATGGCTACCACTATTGGGAAGAGTTCCAGGAGTGTCTGTTTTTTTGTTAACCCTTGTTCAGACCAATACGGAGGCCATAAGCCTGTGCACCACTAGTTATCTAGTATCGCTGCATATCCGCCCGCCTCTGCTGCCCCGGTGAATAATTTTAGTTCAATGTTGGACTGTTCTGCTGACATAAATAACGTGTGACCATTGAATGATTGTAAGAAGGTTTTCCACACCTCTAAGTCCGCCCGAAGCTGCCTGCTGATTCTGATTCTATGACTCGGTTTTAATGCACGTTTTGTTGCAAGGGATAAACGACGAGAGAAAACCCTTCCGACTGGCATCACCCGGCTCGCGAACACGAGGAGACCTAGTAACACTTGCATCTGTTGTAGTGTTACTTTCCGTACTGTGCAAAATCCCTCGATGAGGTGCAGTGTTTTTTGTATTTTTTCTGTTGGGAGGTGGAATAACCTTGCTGTGGTGTCGATTTCGATGCCTAAGAACGATAGCTTTGTTGTGGGGCCTATGTTTTTTGTAGGGCACAATGGGACTCCAAACCGTTGAAAGATGTTTGTGAATTCGTTAAGTAATGATTGGCATTGATTTGAGTCTTTGGGTCCGACGAATAGGAAGTCATCTAGGTAATGTGTGACGGACCTATTGCCGGTTTTGTACCTCAACACCCATTCTAGGAAGGAACTGAATAGTTCGAAGTAATAACAGATATTGAACAACCCATTGGGAGGCAAGTGTCGTAGAAGTATTCATTGTCCACTTGGCATCCCAGCAGGTGGTAGCAATTTGGGTGCACCGGTAGTAGGCGAAAGGCGGATTCTATGTCGGATTTAGCGAGCAGCACTCCGGGCCCCGCATCGCGTACTAACATTACTGCTCTGTCGAAAGACGCGTAGGAGACCGAGGCGTCTTCAGACGAAATACCGTCATTTACAGACTCTCCTTTTGGGTAAGATAAATGATGGATAAGCCGGAATGAACCTGGCTCTTTTTTGGGGATTATTCCCAGAGGGGAAACTCTTATGTTACTGAATGGTGGGGTTGGGAAAGGGCCCGCCACTCTGCCTAGAGCTACTTCTTTTTGTATTTTTTGCCTAAGTATTTCAGGGTGCTCTTTTGCAGATTTAAGGTTATTTGCAAAGGTGGGTGATTTATTAAGTTTGAAAGGGAGGAAAAAACTGTATGTGAAACCAAAACGTAACTGCCCCGCTGCGTCTTTCTTAGGATATTGGTCTAGCCAGGGGCCCATCGCGTTTACGCTCACCGGGGTCCTTGGATTCTGACTGTGGGAGTTTAATTGATAATTTGCTTGCGGGATGAGAACATCTTGCCGCGGGGTGGGCTGCACCCCAGGCTGAGCATTCATGTTTGTATCTGCATAAGGCGTAGAAATGACAGCGTCCCTCATTGTACTGCCAGCAGGCCCCTGGTCTACGTACTACCACTGAATTTTGGCCTGCTGTTGCCTGTTGTCCAGTAGCCGTTGTTGGAAAGGGATGGTGTTTCTGTAACAGCATTAATCGCAACCATATGTCTGTAGCTTTTACCCCCCAGCCTAGCTGTGGTTGCAGGGCCAACCGCCTCCGGAACTCTTCATCGTAGCGCCACCATGCTGAACCGCCGTGGGCTTTGTACGAGTTATACACCGTATCCTGGTATATGAATAGTTCTGAGCAGCGTTCCGGATGCTTTTGGCCCATGATGCAACCCAGCACTGAAAACGCCTGTAACCAGTTACTCATTGTCTTCGCGACCTTTTGTCTATTTCTGTTGAATGGTCTGTCGACTATCCTTTTCTCTTTGTCTATAGTATGTTGGTCAGCGGTTACAAGTGCCCAAATGTCGATGTAGTCATTATTCCATATTTTAATTCTGGTTTCCTTGTCTATGTGTGAGCCCAATGGGCTTATCCCTCAAAAGAATGCGTCCTTGTGTACGCTGGCTAATGGTGGAGTTGTTTTAGTAGAATTATGTATAGCGCCTGGTGGCACGGATAGTTGTTCGACTATGGCCTTAAGGGCCGCTATTAAGTTGGTGTTACTATTTCCCATTTCAGTTATACTTATATTGCACGCACCCATTCCTGCGGCTGGAGGAGGGACTCCGATGTGTGGAGGGACTCTGACACCAGTCTCGCTCGGGGTGAGCGGCGTGCCTCTGCTCTTAGACCTGCGTGAAATCGTTGTATCGTGCAGACTGTAAGCTCTGGAGGGTGCCATTGTATCGTTTCTGTCCCCCGGAGGACGGGATCGTTGGGGCTCGACATCTCTGATGCAGAGGATGGTGAGCGCCACCTTGAGGACCGCGACCTGTGACCCCTCCTGTGGGATGCCGATCTCCACTTTGCTTGTGACGACCGCTTCCTTCGCCAGTGACTTGTGTGCGATGGCTTAGATCTGTCGTCGGAGGAACTACAGCGAGTTCACCTAGAGTGAGTACGCCTGGAGTCTCTGTGTCCCTAAGGGTGTATGGGGGGTTCTGCGCAGTTTACATGTGTCCCGCCGGGACATGTCGGTGCTATTTGTGGCCAGGGCGATGCTATAACGGAGTCAAGCACGTGCGTCGCTGCGCTATTATAGGGGTATATGGGGGAGGCGAGGATGGTCGCTGAAGTGTTTAGGCTCCGCATCGTGTCCATCAGGGGGGTATTGATACTGTGACTGGGCGCTGGATGGGCTGCGGTGATTACAGGGGCCGCAATGTCCCCAGGATGTGTAGTGTCACGTGTTCTGTTTTGGGAACTTTTTCTTTTATTTTTAATAGGAGTTTTTCTGTGGGGGATTGTTTGGGGGGGAAGCAGAGCACAGCCCCCGGCAGAGGATTCCTGTCCGGAGCTCTGCTCTGCCACAGCCCCTGCTGTGTGTTGAGGGGGCGGGGAATGGTTACTAAGTGGCCCGCAGCTTCTTCTGTGAGGCTTCAGGGTGCTGTGCCTAAAGTGCTCTGGAGGACGGGAGTGCCTGCTGGACCTCCGCCCTCCAGGGCGCTCCTCGGCAGGATGCGGGACAGGAGTGTTAACGGGGGTGGGGAACAACAGGCTGTGTGCTGTCTCCAGCGCCGGTGGCAGGCAGGAGACCTGAATCCCCTCTGTGCCCGCCGCCGACATGGAAGACAGCCCGCACTCATTTATTAGTGCAGAGGAGCCCTGCGCCCACAGTAAGTGAGGCGCAGGGTCCACCGCCGCACTAGCTTCAGCTTCCTGCTCCGCCCCGCAGCATTCTGAACTGGGGGGCGTGACCTGTGGGGTCACGTGGGGCGGACGCGCGCCCTGTACATGCACATCGAGCGCTTCCTGCCCTCCAGCTCCGCCTCCCCCAACATGCCTCTCCAGCCTAGTGGAGTCACGCGCCCGCTTCCCTGCTCCGGCGCGCGACCGCAGAGAGGAACCCCCCAACCCCACGCCGGCGCGCGCCCGCCACCCTGCTGTCGCTGCGCGCCCTTCCCCACTGGCGTGCGGCCACCGGACCGCCACTGCTGCCCGCTTCCCCGAGTCAGCGAGCGCCCGCAGCACTACCGCAGCCGCCTACCGCCCCGGGTTGAGTGGCCCGATGAACACTGTAAAGTTGTGCGGATGCGGCGATCGGGTGAGGAAGGGGATCGGGACCAAGCCGCGGAAGTAATGCAGCCCCCCGTTCCAGATGACCCGACCGCCGTGGAGGGGACCGTTGTACCGTGGGCAATTGGAGTGGGTGAGTAGGCCCAAGTGGTGAGGGGACTGGGACTGGGGAATATGATGTTCCCATAAGGGGTTGAGGGCCAGGGGCAGGGTGATCTGGGGATTTAGAGCTGGGGCCAGGGGGATGAGCGCTGAGCCCCGACATGAGAGCCTGTAACCAGCGCTCGCCCCCCTGTGCAAACCCAGCCTGGAGGGCCTCAGCAATCTGACCTGATCCTGAAATCTCCATGACGTTCGACTCCGGGACCAGCAAAGAAAGGAAGTAACGTGGGATGTCCCGGTGTTTATGTATCCATGGGACGGCTTGTAGCAGCCGTACCTTTCGCTTCATTGGATCCTTCTGGGGGCTTCAGGATCACTGGTCAGTAAGGGGCAGCGAAGGAGGGGGTCACCAATCGCCATGGCCCGGGGAGGGGCCACCACAGTCAGTGACTCCCTCCTTATTTAGTATGGAGTCTACCATTATGTCATCAAGATGGGTTTGTTGTGATCTACATGCCAGATGAGTAAAAATGGGAGCATTAGTCAACCCAAATGCCATCACAAGGTTTTCATAGTGCCCCTCAGGAGTATTGAAGGCCGTCTTCCACTCATCTCCTCAATGTGAATGAGATTATAAGCCCCCCTGAGGTCTAGTTTAATCAAATTGTAGGAGCCAAATGGTTTTCTAAAGAGGTCTGGGATGAGAGGGAGAGGATATGCATCCCAGACCGTGATCTGATTAAACTCACAAAAATCAAGGCAGGGGCGCAACCCCTAGTCTTTTTTTTTTTTTGACAAAGAAAAACCCCACTGCAATGGGAGATGAAGAACGTCTTATATGGCCCTTTGGTAGACTTTCAGTGATCTAGTTTTTCATGGCCTGCCTCTCTGAACCAGAGATATTATATAACCTGCTTTTTTGGCAGCTTGGCCCCAGGAATAATATTACCGACGCAATCATAAGGATGATGGGGAGGAAGTTCTTGACACCCCTGTTCAGAAAACACATTCCTGAAATCAGACCCACCATGGCTATCCGAGTGACCAAGCAGTGTTCTTGGCAATACTCGCTCCATTTTACCACCTCCCGAGTCTGCCAGTCTACGGCTAAGTGCCCACGATGCAGAAATGCTCTGGATTTTTCCTGAGCGTTTCTGCATCTCCCTGGCAGAAAAAATGCATGCGGATTGTACATGCGTTTTTCCTGCCAGGGACAAGCGTAAGTGAAGCGTTTTTTCACATGCATTTCCACATGCGGGTTGTCAAGCGGTTTCCAAGCGATTTTAGCATCACTTGGAAAGTGCTTGACAACTTGGTCACACTATATAAATCCATGCAACCGGCAACCGGCATGGATTTATATAGTGTGACCAAGTTAATAGTTGAAGAAAAAAGATTAAAAATGGTAAAACAAAAAACAAAAACATTTTACTTACCTTCTGATGGCCCCTGGTCTCTTGTATGGCTCACGGTGGTGTGAAAGGACCTTCCATGACGTCATTTAGTCATGTGACAGGTCACGCGACCGCCGACGAGCCGTACAAGAGACTGGACGCAGCGGAGAAAAGACCGGGGGCCATCACAAGGTAAGTATAATGTATTTTTTTCTTGTCTTTTTTTTTTTTTTTTTTACAGGTACCATGGTACCCGGGTCTGGAGGAGAGTCTCCTCTTCTCCAGACCCGGGTACCATCCGCACGTTGAATCGCTTAATATCCGCATGTGCACATGTAGTCATGCGGATATTAAGCGATTCAATGCAAGTCAATGGAGGTAAAACGTCGCGATTACGCAAAATAACTGGTAGTGCTGCGGATTTTTCCGCACTGATAATGCGCAGCGGAAATCTCCGCAGCATGTGCACAGCACATGCGGATTATCATTGGGGAACATTGCAGACCTTCTAACATGCGTTTAAGCGTTTCTGCAATGGAATTGCCGCTGCGGAAATGCTTAAAAGACGCATAGTGGG
Source organism: Phyllobates terribilis (assembly GCF_046119375.1). Classification (NCBI taxonomy): domain Eukaryota; kingdom Metazoa; phylum Chordata; class Amphibia; order Anura; family Dendrobatidae; genus Phyllobates; species Phyllobates terribilis. The sequence goes on along the minus strand of NW_027362977.1, from coordinate 3,265,889 downwards.
CACACAACCTACCACAGGATTGTGCAGCGTAAACCAAGGTAGTCTAAGGACCACAGGAGAGGGCAAGCCCTCTAGCACATAACAGTCAATAAATTTTGAGTGCAAGGCCCCTACCTGCAGATGTAGCACACGAGTGATAAGAGTAAAATACCCCTTGCTCAAGGGTGCAGAGTCAATGGCGATTATGGGTGTTGAGCCAGAAAATTTATGATGTTTGAGGTCCTGATCGAACCTAGCGTCGATCAAAATAAACCCCGCCCCAATGTCCAGAAAGGCAGAAATTACCACCATACTTTTGCCAAGATGAATCTTGGACGGTAAAAAAAAAAATTGTGACCTACCCACAGAGGAAATAAGTACACCCCCGAGTTGCCAATTCACCCCGCAACTCGGGCGCCTTAGTTTTCCGGTGGGTGTTTAGGAATTTAGGAAAGACACACACACACACACGTGCAACATCCCCCCAGAATACCCAGAACATGCCCCCACCAGCCCCACAGACCACCCAAAGCAAGCAGCATCCCCCAGAGCCCAGCACTGACCTCCTCCTGAAGCTTCACCGTATCACTTTCTGCATGAATCTCTGGCGTCTGGTGCTAAACTAGAACACGCCCATAATGCAGTCAGGACACGCCCCCGGAAACGACGTCATACCTGGAAGGAGCCCATACATTCTAGTGTTTACCAGGTAGGAGGCTGCAGAGCGAGTGGTTGGTGGTGAGGCTGCTGAGTATTGGGGAGACATGGCGGATGACTGCGCACCCCACACTGAGCTCCCGGGGGGGGCAGTCTCAGTCCGGGGGGGGGCACCCTGGCTTCCTGTGGATGTGGTTAGTCCCCTGCAGCAATGGTCGGTGACGGGTCAGAGCCGGTGATTACAGGGGGCCGCAGCCTCTCACCTGTCAGCAGTTGGACTATAAACCAGGTTTCCAGTCACTGACAGTATGGCTGGAGCTCTGCCCATTATGCACTGTTAGAACTTGGCGATGTCTGCCATGTTTGGAGGTTCCTGGATTCTGTATTTTTCTGCACAGGGTTTGTCCATGAGAAAAAGGAACACAGAGCGCCAGTCCTGGCCCCAGGTTGTGTCTGGTACTACAGCTCCGGTCTAGTAACGTGACAGGTGCTGAGCTGTAATGCCACACACAGCCTGTGCCCAGGGGTGGCGCTGTAATCCAACAGCTCTGGCTTTCTACTCTGGGACAACTTCTGTAAGGCTGAATTCACACATCTGTGCTCCACGGAGCGAGCTCAGATCTGACAACCGCTGGGTCACCAGTGCTGATCTGTGATTACCTCCTAGGAATAGATGAGGCACTGATCAGGTCCGGAGAGCCGGGCCGGGTCCTCGGATCCCACCACGGATGTGTGAATTCCTCCTTAAGTTAATATCTTAGTGTTAGAGTTCTCCTTTAGAATTTGTGTTCACATGAGAGTAATTTATTATAGTTTATTGTGTAACTTTCAAAAAACGTATCGATTACTAATCCTGAGTTACAGCCAGTGATAATCTAGAGCTGCGTTCAGAGATCTGCAGGCTTCTGAGCTGAAATCTCCCAGCAGTCCTTGCTGAGATCACTATTGTTAGCGTTGCAATGTTAAGGCAGGTGCAGATAGCAGTGTTTTCGGTCGGAGTGCGATCTGACAAAACATTGAATCGCACTGTGACCAGTGTTTGTCCAAGGAGAAAAATCGCACATGTGCACGGCCCGATAGACAGTCTGTCCGAGAACAAAAATCACTATGCTTGAGTTTCATCTAATATTCGGATCACGTTCGGCCATGCAAGTTAATGAGTCCTTCGAAAAGATCGCACTGCACTCAGATGACATCTGAGTGCAGTCCCATTTTTCACGGATTGACGTAACGGAGAAGATGGAGAATTTTTTTTGACCTATGTCTTGTATCTTGTTTTGTGTCACTTTATGTACAGTTCTGGCCAAAAGTCTTGTGACTGATACAAATTTTGGTGTTCACTTCAGTGTTTTTAGATCTTTTAGTCAGATGTTTCTGTGGTTACTCTAGTACAATTATCAGCATTTTATAAGTTTTACACTTTTATTGACAAATACATCAAGTTTATGGAAAGATTCAATATTCAGTGTTGACCCTTATTTTTCAAGACTCGTTCCCTTCGCCTTGGCTGCTGGATATCGGCTGCTGGGCCAAATCCTGACTGACGACGGACAATTTTTGTCTAATCAGTGCTAGGAGCTCACTACATACATTTCTGTTTGTCCACCCGCTTTTTGAGGAGTGACCACAATCGAATTGAGATCTGGAGAGTTTACTGGCCATGAACCCAAAATGTCAGTGTTACCCAGACACTTAGTTGTCACTTTTGCCTTGTGACATATTCTCCGTCATGCTGGTATATGCATTGCTGTGTTCTTAGGTATAATTGTGAGTGAGCCCACTCCCTTTTGATGATGGATAACTCCACACATGACTCGTCTCGGGTGCTTTACTGTTGGCATAACACAGGACTCAAAGTAGCGCTCAGCTTTTCTTCTCCGGACATTCATTCTTCCATATGTCCCTAACAGTTTGAAGGGGGCCTTCATCAGGGAAATAACTTTACCCCAGTCCTCTGTAATCCAATCACTGTAGTTTACTGCATTTTATAATCCTGTTCTTCATCTTTTTCATGGAGAAAAGTGGTTTCTTTGCTGCCCTACTTGACACCAGCACAGCCTCCAAAATCCTTCTCCTCACGGTGTGTACAGATGCACTGACGCCTGCCTGCTGCCATTCTTGAGCAAGCTCTGCACTGATGTTGAACCAATTCCATAGCTGAATCCTATGTAGGAAGTGATACAGGGACTTGCTGGACTTTTTTCGGAGTCCTGAAGTCTCCACAGCAAATTAACCTCCCCCTATTAAGTTATTATTTTTTATAGTGCCATTTATTACATGGAGCTTTACATGTGAAAAGGGATATACATAGCAAAAAACAAGTACAATAATCTTGAACAAAAACGAATCACCGACTGGTACAGGAGGAGCGAGGACCCTGCCCGCGAGGGCTTACAGTCTACAATGAATGGGTGAGGATACAGTAGGTGAGGGTAGAGCTGGTCGTGCAGTGGTATGATGGAGCGGTGGTTACTGCAGATTGTAGGCTTGTCAGAAGAAGTGGATCTTCAGCTTCCTTTTGAAGGTTTCCACGGTTGGCAACAGTCTGATATATTGGGGTAGAGAGTTCTAGAGTAGGGGGATGCATGGGAGAAATCTTGCGTGCGATTGTGGGAAGAGGAGATAAGAGGAGAGTAGAGAAGGAGATCTTGTGAGGATTGGAGGTTGCGTGCAGGTAAGTACCAGGACACTAAGTCACAGTTATATGGAGGAGACAGGTTGTGGATGGCTTGGTATGTCATGGTTAGGGTTTTCAACTGGAGTCTCTGGATAATGGGGAGCCAGTGAAGGGATTGACAGAGGGGAGAGGCCAGGGAATAGTGGGGGGGACAGGTGGATTAGTCGGGCAGCAGAGTACAGTTATCTGACAGGAGAAAACAAACTCCTTTGCCATGCTTGCCGATGGGGCGAGGGGTGTGGGAAAGGTGGAATCCAACGTATGAAAGTGCAGCTGGAGAGGCCATGTCAGAGGGGGTGAGTCAGGTACCATTGATGCCAAGGAAGGAAAGTTTGTTAGTAATGAAAAGTTTGTTGCAGACGGAGAGAGCGTTCCATAGAGCTCCTGTTAGTGGGATTGGGGAAGCTGGGGATGGGCAATGGGTATAGGGTTAGAAATGTTGTGGAAATTTGATAGATTGTGGATGAGAGGTAGAAGTGACTGTGGGGATGTGGTGAGGAGGGCCATGATTTGGAGAGATATCGCCAGCAGTGAGGAGCAGCAGGAGAGAGCGTGAGGTGGCTGTCTGTGTTTGGAGACAGAGGATTGTATGTTGAGGAACAGATCTGAGGAGGAGGTGAGATGGAGGGAGAGATGACCAGTTCATTACTAGGTGTAGGGATTAGAAGGGTTAGTAGAACGTGTAGGACTATAGGGGTGAGAGTGAAAACAAAGAGAAACATTTTTTACTCTGGCTGTGCAGTTACCTTCAGGTATCTTCTGGTTCATTTCTGGTCTAACTCAGTGCAGCACACTGTAAGGTGGCTGCCAGACAGGTCGTGGATGGGAGGTATGTGTCCCCGAAGTACCAAACTTCGGTGATGTAGGACAGGGTTCCCCAACTCCAGTCCTCAAGGCTCACCAACAGGTCATGTTTTCAGGATTTCCTTAGTATTGCACAGGTGATGGAATTATTTCCTGTGCAGGTGATGCAATTATCACCTGTGTAATACTAAGGAAATCCTGAAAACATGACCTGTTGGTGGGCCTTGAGGACTGGAGTTGGGGAACCCTGATGTAGGACATGGAGAAGCAGGCTCCAGGACACATAGTGCTGGGAGGGAGTTAATGGGCCCGGATTAAAGGGCCGGGTTTCAAGAGCAGCTGAAAGAGTTGGGGGGAAACAGCTGCTCACTCACCTCCAGTCCAGGTCTTGGAAGGCTGATTTAAGACAGCTGCGCCTGTCTCAGTGGTGCTGTGTGTTGTGCAAGGTGAGCAAACCTTGCATGTGCTGCTCAGTCTGCTGGAGGCAGAGAAAAGCACTACATTTAAACGGCTGATGCCGTGCTGTATGGACTGGTTATTTTTAGTTTTGTTCTGTTATAGCAGTGTTTCCCAAACCCCATCCTCACGGACCCCCATAGGTCATGTTTTCAGAATCTCCTTAGTATTACACAGGTGAGAGAATTCCTGATGCCTTGATGATACTTCAGTCACCTGTGTAATACTAAGGAGATCCTGAAAATATGACCTGTGGGGTCTGTGAGGATGGGGTTTGGGAAACACTGCGTTATACCTTTTGTGTATCTATTGTATGGTGGCAGAAGGTGCCAAGCCCCCCCTGCTTTGGGCAGAGGGGGGTGTATGTAAGGTTGCTGCCGGACAGGTCGTGGACGGGAGGTATGTGTCCCCGAAGTGCCAAGCTTTGGTGATGTAGGACCCGGAGAAGCAGGCTCCAGCACACATAGTGTAGTGATAGGGTTTTGTGGTTAAGTAATTTCTTTGGGAAAAAATTAATATGCATTTTTTTTTTTTTAACAATTCATCTGATCATTCTTCATAACAATCTACAGTTAATGCAAATTGACGCTATAAAAACTGAAGCAGCAAACTTTATGAAAGCCAGAATGTGTTTCAGTCTCCAAACTTGCCGACTGTGTATTATTGTGTCACCTCTTATCTTGTGTATCGCTTCTCTCTTCAGTTTGTTAGCCTCATGCGGCTGGTGATTCTTGATGACTATGCCCGGGCTGCGAATGGGCAGCAAAATACATAAGTAATCGCATCGCCCAGTTCAATCCTGGACCTGACAATTACTTCACTCTTGGGCTACCCACAGGTAATGTGCCTTTTATCTATCTTTATCCAGTTTTCCACGAGTTGGTTCAAGCGTTTTAGTTGTGGATTGAACTATTTTTGCACATGTGAATTATGAGAAGTCCTCACGAGTAAGTCAGATGTGTACGGCAAAGCTTCATAGAGGAGGGAGACTCCAAGTTCACCGCTGAACATCTGCTCTCTCCATGTTTCGTTGCAATCTACCAGTGTCTCCGTAAGATTTGGCCATTCTCTACTGTTATATGCAAGAGTGTGCCAATTTTCCAAAGAAACAAGGAGATTGAGTAGCTCAACAGCCTCTTGCCACTGATCGGCAAACAAATTTGGAGAAAATAATTGGACAAAGCCTGAAGGACGCTGTAATGCAGGGCTGTGTTCTGAGGGATCGATGAAGACATAACAAGCATGATCTGTGCTGAACAGTATGGATGGTAATCCAAAGCCTCCATAACCAAGCTTGGCGTGGAAGGCACTCGGGAAATAGGAGTGTGAGTTGGGGGGTCTCCCAGTGGTAATACAGTTGGAATCACTGCCTTATTAATACAACGGGGAACTGTTTTTATTTCAATTAACAATTTAAAGGGGTTGTCCGCACCCTACACTGATTTAATCCTAAATCTCTATTTAATTTAATAATCTACCGTAGTTTTCAGACTATAAGACGCACTTTTTTCCTCCAAAATTTTGGTGGAAAATGGGGGGTGCATCTTATAGTCCGAATGTTGGGGGGGGGGTGTGTATATATACAGTACAGACCAAAAGTTTGGACACACCTTCTCATTTAAAGATTTTTCTGTATTTCCATGACTTTGAAAATTGTACATTCACACTGAAGGCATCAAAACTATGAATTAACACATGTGGAATTATATACTTAACAAAAAAGTGTGAAACAACTGAAAATATGTCTTATATTCTAAGTTCTTCAAAGTAGCCACCTTTTGCTTTGATGACTGCTTTGCACACTCTTGATGAGCTTCAAAAGGTAGTCACCGGAAATGGTTTTCACTTGACAGGTATGCCCTGTCAGGTTTAATAAGTGGGATTTCTTGCCTTTTAAATGGGGTTGGGACCATCAGTTGTGTTGTGCAGAAGTCAGGTGAATACACAGCTGATAGTCCTACTGAATAGACTGTTAGCTGCTTTTTTCTTGCCATAATACAAATTCTAAGTAAAGAAAAACGAGTGCTCATCATTACTTTAAGAAATGAAGGTCAGTCAGTCCGAAAAATTGGGCAAACTTTGAAAGTATCCCCAAGTGTAGTTGCAAAAACAATCCAGCGCTACAAAGAAACTGGCTCACATGAGGACCGCCCCAGGAAAGGAAGGACAAGAGTCACCTCTGCTTCTGAGGATAAGTTTATCCGAGTCACCAGCCTCAGAAATCGCAGGTTAACAGTAGCTCAGATTAGAGACCAGGTCAATGCCACACAGAGTTCTAGCAGCAGACACATCTCTACAACAACTGTTAAGAGGAGACTTTGTGCAGCAGGCCTTCATGGTAAAATAGCTGCTAGGAAACCACTGCTAAGGACAGGCAACAAGCAGAAGAGACTTGTTTGGGCTAAAGAACACAAGGAATGGACATTAAACCAGTGGAAACCTGTGCTTTTGTCTGATGATTCCAAATTTGAGATCTTCGGTTCCAACCACTGTGTCCTTGTGCGACGCAGAAAAGGTGAACGGATGGACTCTACATGCCTGGTTCCCACCGTGAAGCATGGAGGAGGAGGTGTGATGGTGTGGGGGTGCTTTGCTGGTGACACTGTTGGGGATTTAGTCAAAATTGAAGGCATACTGAACCAGCATGGCTACCACAGCATCTTGCAGCGGCATGCTATTCCATCCGGTTTGCGTTTAGTTGGACCATCATTTATTTTTCAACAGGACAATGACCCCAAAAACACCTCCAGGCTGTGCAAGGGCTATTTGACCAAGAGGGAGAGTGATGGGGTGCTATGCCTGATGACCTGGCCTCCACAGTCACCAGACCTGAACCCAATCGAGATGGTTTGGGGTCAGCTGGACCGCAGAGTGAAGGAAAAAGGGCCAACAAGTGCTAAGCATCTCTAGGAACTCCTTCAAGATTGTTGGAAGACCATTTCCGGTGACTACCTCTTGAAGCTCATCAAGAGAATGCCAAGAGTGTGCAAAGCAGTCATCAAAGCAACAGGTGGCTACTTTGAAGAACCTAGAATATAAGACATATTTTCAGTTGTTTCACACTTTTTTGTTAAGTATATAATTCCACATGTGTTAATTCATAGTTTTGATGCCTTCAGTGTGAATGTACAATTTTCATAGTCATGAAAATACAGAAAAATCTTTAAATGGGAAGGTGTGTCCAAACTTTTGGTCTGTACTGTATATATATGTGGGGTGTGGGGGTAGCGGTGGAGGAGCGGGGCACAGAAGGCAGCGGCTGCCCGCTGCAGCCTACACTGTCCCCGCTGCTACAGCAAATTAATATTCACTGCTCCCCACGCCCATGGGGCATGGGGAGCACTGAATATTCATGCTCCTTAATAGCAGCACACAGTGTAGCCGCGCTGCGGCTCCTGCTGCTGCCGGAATCGCCTGTGCCCGCTGTTAAAGGGCTTGCATATTCAACCTCTCTCCACGCCCATGGGCGTGGGGAGGGGGTGAATATTCATGTCCTTTAATAAGCGGGCACACGCTATAGCCCGGCAGCAGCAGGAGCCGCAGCACGGCTAAGCTGTGTGCCGGCTATGAAGGAGAGTGAAGTCGCTGCTCCCCGCACACACAGACCCGGCATGGGAGTGACTTCCGGGAGCTGATCTTTCCATGTCAGCCGCGCATGGCAGTGACGTCATGCGCGGCTGTAAAATAATACTCTTTCTGTATTATTTTTTCTACTGAGGACTTCTCAAAGTATCAATATCACAATATTCTTATAAAAAAATGTATCTATTTATTCTTGGATTGTCCATTAAAAAGAATCAGATTGCAGCAGGTACATACAATAATTAGTTATAAAGTAATTGTCCATTTGTCCATAAGTAGCTTAATTGTTGAGATTCACCCATCTTTCCTTGGATCCTGGCTGGTAAATCATGTCTTTATCCAGCACGTGTCCAGGCCTACATGTCATCTGTTTCTCAGCATGAAGATTCTTCTTCTGTGTCTTGTGGGGTGGGAAGAGCAAGAGAGCCCCCCTTTCTGTACCATGGGCTTTTATAGCCAGTCGTATGGACACCTGTTCTACATATGGTAGTGAACCAAAAATACACACACAAATAGCGCATGTCAACTAGACACGATGGCTGAGGCATAGAACTCAGATTTAAGAAAAATGATTATCGATTATTAATTATTTAACATTCCCCCCTTTTTGAGGATAAAAAGGACTGAAAAATCCTCAAAAGAAGACAGGTTTATCATTAGGATAACAATCATTTTTTCTTTCCTTCTTCCTTGGCAATATCATTACATTTCCATAATAATAATAATAATAATAATAATCTCATCATCGGATTATTGTTATATAATGATGTGAATTCATGTTATGGTAAGCCGTGACTAATATTCATTTAATATGTATAATTATACTTCCCTATATCTAAATTGAAGCAATCGCGGGTCCAATCGTCATCATCTGATGTCAGCGGGTCGTCGTCTCGTCTTCTTCTTGGTTCTTTTATAACACAGTCTTTAGATGAAAACTCCTTTGAAATAAATGACAGCGTGTAGATATTGTACAGTCCATAATTGTATTCATTATTGTGCAGTCTATAAACTGTGCTCTTTATTAGAAAGATCATGTGTGTCAGATGATAAGAAGACAAAGTCCATGGATGAAATGTAGCTTTAATATCTGTGCGATGTCACCTGGACTTACGTTGGATCGTCTTCAGATAATCTTCCGTGTCGTCCGCACTGGTCTCGTGTCACTTTTGGAACAGATGTGACGTCTTTGGTCAGTAAAGCAAGGGTTAACTTGACACTTCCCTGCTTTATATAGCCCCATAACCAGTACTCAGTCCTTTATATACAGGACACATATGCCAGGTATTACCTGTTCACCAGCTTTCATTGAAGCGTTGCAGGTGATAAGAAACCACTGGAACGTGATGAAACTTGAGCACAACACAGTTCATATAGGATCATCGTCCTCTGCCGTCCCGGTGATCAGTGGTGTGAATTGTATCTGACACAGTCTATTATCACTCAGCGTTCACACCTGTTACCTACTGAGACGTCCGGATAGCGGTTGCTTCTTCTTGTAACCTTTGAGAATCTCTTTGATTTATAAATATGAAAAGTCTTTATTAAGATAGAATTCATAATTGCGACGTCTTGATTGAAGTCTTCATTCCCTAATCTGATACCAAATCTGGCAATTTTCCTAACCTATAATATCACAGCGTACCATAGCAATCAATAATATCCATCTAATTATTATCAAAATATTAAAATAAATTATGTTTGGAATAATAAACAATAATAGATAATAATTCAATCAAGTTCTCCATGTGATAAAATATTTTTATGTCATAGGTGTAATTACCTTTTCCAACCCATAGGTGTCAGTGTGTTTTGAAACAACAAGTGTTTATATCTTTATTAAACCAATAATACCAAAGAATGCATACTCCTGAATAAATATATGAATGTATGAAGGAATGAATGAAAGAATTGGTGTGTTTACTCAGAAAATTGAACCATTTTTCTTATATTAATATAATTATATTTAATGAAGCAATATTCTTGTACTAGACATTACTTTATTAAATATTAATGTGTTTTCTCAATTGAGATACTGTACTGAAATAAAATCAAATGAGAATTAAAAATGAAAAATGGAAAAATAAGAAAATAAGTAAGAATAAAATGTTAAAAATGAAAAATAAAATTAAGAGTAAAAATAAGAATAAAAATAAAAATAAGGCCTTTAAATTTTAATGACAAATGCAGAGTAATTATATTCTCCTTAAAAAATACCCTTATATCTCCATTATCTGGATGATTTCATATTTGTCATAACCTTGTATCACCAAAAAATTATTAAATTATGCAACTTTGCATGTAATACCCTTCTTAATTATACCATAGTACCTTATTAATATTTTACCTTTATTAAAATGTGTGGAAAATAAATATTGATCACAAGTGATTATGTAATCAGGATCAAAAACACATTTTCCCCCTTAATACCAAAAATATTATTTTATAAAATAATTTATATATCAGAACCAAATTAAAAATAGTTATTCTTCTATAAATATTGTGCATAAATTTCATATCGATGAGTAGCATAGATTTGTCTAAAGAGAGGTGTGTACCTATTTAGGTAACCATTAAAAATAATATCATAGTTATTCAAGAATATTATCATGTGGAAAATTATTCTAAATATAAATTTGCTTTATAAACCATTTTGATGTGTGGTTGCCCTTATCCACTATTAGCGAAATCAAGAAATAATAATTACTTAATTATGTATAGAAACGTATATATTATGTAGATAATACCTAATTATATTATAATTTTCTCAGAATTAAATATATTTTTGTACCTTCACATAAATAAACATTTTTTTTTTCCAAACATACAAACATACGAGGCCTCTGTCACATCAATCACACTTAGCAGCTGCTGATTTACTCATCTGTCACCTTCACTCTGACATTCACAGATCTGTTCAACTCAAACATTCCACATATGAAGTTTTATATATATATATATATATATATATATATATATATATATATATATATATATATTTAACCCAAAATTGTATCCCAATTTATTAATGCGCATTTAATATCTTAATATTTCTTTGAATATTCCCCAAGTAGAAGTATATATATAATATGAGAGTAAGTCACTGGAATTTCAGACACTTGAAAAAACTCTTGACTTAGATTCTTTTTTCACTGGCTGCCAGGTTTTAGGTTACATCAGCTGAAAATAGAATGAATGGGATCTATACTATTAGCTCAAAGTTCAAAGGCCGCAGCTGTCACACGTCATGCTGGAAAGCTACTTGTTATAAAATAAACACTTCATGCATATGTAGCACCCTGAGGACTCGGCTGCTACAGGGGTATTGCACCTCGACCCAGAGGTGTGGTATTCCACTCCCGGGTAAGGATGGAGTGTGGGACTGAGCTCAGTAGGCTGCATGCACTACATACATCCCATTTCCGGGGGACAGAACTACGGTACTCCCACCAAGTAAATGTGCAGGTACGACAGCGTCTGTCCCTGGCTGGAGTGGGAGGGGGGTGGAACATCCCAGTAGTGTAGGGGCAGATAGGGGGAGTACTCTGGGTAAAGCTAGGAGCTCATTGGGTGCTGGTCACCTGGGCTCACACATAGAGGGAGTATATATGGTGGGCACCATCTTAGGACAGGGAGAGCTGAGGGAGTCTTTAGGAAGAGTTCAGCCAGGAGGGCTGACAGGGAGCTGTGGTTCCGGCTGGGCCCAGCTCCAGAGCCAAGCCTGCTGAGGAGAGAGGAGAAAGAAAGGCCCAGAGTGGAAGACCAGAGGGAACCCTAAGAACCCAGAATCAGACCAAAAAGGGGTGAAGGGTTGGCGGACACGGGTACCGGAACCCGAACTGGTGGAGGCCACTTATCCTCAGCCAGGAACCGGAGGTCGTGGTCAAGATTTGCCACGACCCTCACCAAATCCACCAGAAAGGCACACCAAGTATAGGGTCAGGGAACCCAGAGGAGGTTTGACCACCAAGAGACCCGAGGGAGCCGGCCAAAGGTGGATCCCTGGTGGGAATGGCCAGAGACAGAGAGAGAGATGGGAGCTCAGGACCACTCTCCGGAACTGCCTGGGGGTTAGCCGAGTCCAGGACCTGGTGGACGCAGCACGGCTCGGGTGGTCACTCAAGGCCAGAGTGACTGAGAGAACACCCGTGAGTAAAAACCCTGAAACTGCATCTCCTGACTCTGACTCTTCTTACTGCACCGTCACAACCCCCATCATCTTCACCTGCTGCCCTGAGGCCATACCCCTCCCGTTGGGGGTTATAACATCATCGCTGCACCCATACCACCGGCCTCAGCGGACTGTTCTGCAGCGGCGGCTGCAAAGCCGCACTCAACGGGTGGCGTAGTCGACATCCAAGTTAACATCTACTGCCATAGACTGCCACTTAGTTTGACACCCTGGGCACGGACCGGGTCACCGCCACGAGACTACAACCCTCAACAGATCCGGCTCCGGGTAAGCTCCCGCGTGCGCAACGCAGCGCGACACAGGCCCAGGGGCGCGTCACATAGAAAATATTAATTAATGTTACACATAAATCATGCAATTTTCAGCTTCCTGTGTGAATAAAGAAATAAATCCATTTTAGAGTTGTTTGATCAAATCCTGCTTTGGAATGAAAACTCTAAGGAAATATAAGAAAATAAAATTAAATATCAAATTAATACAGAAACAGCATTATTTAAATATCTTATGCATATATTGGTTGGTTCTAATGTAATTCAAAATATTGTTACTTAAATTTATATATGAAGTTCTAATTTATTAATTAATATATATATATTTTTATAAATATATATATATATATAAATACAATTATACACAATCTCTACTTAGACAAGTGTATATATATATATATATATATACACATACTATTAGAAACTATGTAACTACAATTTTACTGTATAAGATTATAAATAAATATTGAGACATTGTAACACTTCTATGCTACATTATCATTACAGTTTTTTCTTAGCCACTCCCTAAACCAATTCTTCTGTCTCTCTCAAATATCTCCAGGAACGCCCTATTTAGGAAAGACGTTTTTCTATCCTTCAAAACCTCAGAGAACTGCCTGTCCTTCTGTCCACATTCCATGACGTCACTCTCAGCCGGTCGTCTCACCTGACTCTGTCCATCAGTTTCAGCCATTTTCCTTTCCAGGGAGAAGTCACAGCTTTGGATTTTTAACTCTTTCTGTGAAGAGATGGACCTTTGCCCTGGCTGATATGGCTTATAACAGATATGAAATCTTCTGCGTATTTGATAGAGTTCACTATGGGGATGACTCAGTCTAGGAGAGTTTGATATTGGCTTTTGGTAAGATTTTACCTTTTCTGGTTTTACAAATTTAACTTGATTTATTTTCTTTTCACGATTCTCATGTTTCCTAACAAAATCCAGCAACTGCGCACATTCAAATAATGAATGTTTTTGTGATGCAATAACTTGGGAAACTGGATTTAGGAATTTGAATTTTTGTACAAAAGTTGTTATCATATGTTGTACTTTTCCATTTTTGATAAGAGCTTTATACAACTGTTCAAATATGGACATGAATGTATATGTACATTCCTTCCTACCAATCCTTAGTTTCTGCAGATCTTCTATGTTGGGAAAATCCTTTGTGACACAATAAATCAAATATCTTAACCTGTCCGAATCATTTTTCCCATCCATTAGGAGAGTAACATCTGGACAATGTCACAGGAATCCATATTTTAAATAATTGATTCCTCTCCTCAGTGGATAAATCAAACTTATCAGAGAAGCTCTCAAATGTCTCTGAATTTCTACAGGCATGGATTTTGACATCATATCTTGACATGATTTTGTATAATTTCAGCAAATTTTTCCTCCTTTTAATTTGCAGTTGAGCCTGGGTAATTCCTGAATTCTCTGATATTTTTAGTGGCTCTTGTACGTCCGTTCCTCCTACGTCACTCACGTCTCCTCCCACATCACCTAGTATGTCGGTTTCTCGTATGTCAGTCATGTCTCCTCCCATGTCAGGTTTCTGTATGTCCGTCTCTTGGTCAGACCCAAGGTCACCTTCAGTTACAGACACGTGTCTTACTTCTTGTTCATTTTCCACATTACAGTCAGAATCAGTATCACCATCTGACACTACTTCTACACTATTGTCCTGCTTAGACCTCTCAAGTACAAAATTATGAAATACCTGAAAAAGATGTAGAATATTCCGCAATTTGTGTTTCTCTCCAGGGTCGGACTGGGGTGTCTGGGGTCCACAGGGAGAACTGACTCTAGGGGCCACCTACAGCAATATGCAAATATCTGTTATCCGCTCTCCCTGTTATAGTGGAGCATTGACAGGCGGCTCCTGCACATCTACTGTGCGACACTAACTAGGATGGACAATTACGGTAGTTTGCATTAAAGGGCTTCTTTGGTTAAAACAAGTTATCACCGATCCATGGGATCCACAGGATCGGTGATCACTTATTGATCGTTTGGGTCCGAACATTGGAAAACGCACCTATCGGAAGAATGGGGAAGTTTCATCCCTGACAGGACACTTATCACCATTTTAAAATGCAGCGACAGGTGGGACGTCTGACCACAGCCTCATTCGTTCTCTTGGGGGCTTCCAAAAAAGAGCAGCGCTCGCAGCCTCTGAGGGAATGAATGGATCAGTGGTCGAGTCGCACATGAGCTCCAGTCTAATGGGGAGAAAAGCTCCACATTCTGCCGATCGGTGCAGGTCCCAGCAGTCAGACCCCCACCAATCAATATTATCACTTATCCTGTGGAGAGGTGATTACTTGTTTTCACCAGAGAACCCCTGTAAGTGCATCTCTGATGCTCTGCTCCAAGTATTTAATCTCTAAGGTCACGGCCCCACTATCAGTATTTGGTCAGTATTCGGTCAGTATTTTTTCTCAGGAGTGGGAGCCAAAACCAGATGAGGAACAATCAGAGAAAAGGTAGAATAGAAACAAGTCACCAATTCTGCATTTATCACCCACTCCTGGTTTTGGCAGCGACTCCTGAGAAAAAATACTAACCAAATACTAATGGTGGGGCTGTGGCCTAATGGAAAAAAATATTTTCGTAGTTAATATCAGCAAGAACAAAATGACTGCCATACACAACACAGTCCACTATATCAACACCAATAATACCACATACAAAAGGGACAAATATCGCCACACCATGACTAGATCACATATTACCACCACATAGTGACCGAATAATACCACATACAAGGAATAAATACGGCCACACCATGACCAGACCACATATTACCACCTCAAAGTGACCAAATACTACAATACTGATCATGAATACAAACCACAATACTAACAACACTGTTATTACCACCAGCGACATTATACACAGGAGCTCTGTATATAGTGTCAGTGTACAGGTATTACAGTGGTCACCAGTGACATTATACTCAGGAGCTCTGTACATAGTGTATAGTGTACAGGTAATACAGTGATCACTAGTGACATTATACACAGGAGCTCTGTATATAGTGTACAAGTAATACAGTGGTCACCAGTGACATTATACACAGGAGCTCTGTATATAGTGTACAGGTAATACAGTGGTCACCAGTGACATTATACACAGGAGCTCTGTATATAGTGTACAGGTAATACAGTGGTCACCAGTGACATTATACACAGGAGCTCTGTACATAGTGTATAGTGTACAGGTAATACAGTGATCACCAGTGACATTATACACAGGAGCTCTGTATATAGTGCACAGGTAATACAGTGGTCACCAGTGCCATTATACACAGGAGCTCTGTATATAGTGTACAGGTAATACAGTGGTCACCAGTGACATTATACACAGGAGCTCTGTATATAGTGTACAGGTAATACAGTAGTCACCAGTGACATTATACACAGGAGCTCTGTATATAGTGTATAGTGTACAGGTAATACAGGGATCACCAGTGACATTATACACAGGAGCTCTGTATATAGTGTCAGTGTACAGGTAATACAGTGATCACCAGTGACATTATACACTGGAGCTCTGTATATAGTGTACAGGTAATACAGTGGTCACCAGTGACATTATACACAGAAGCTCTGTATATAGTGTATACATAATACAGTGATCACCAGTGACATACACAGGAGTTCTGTATATACTATATACACACACGTGGTCAGAATTGTTGGTACCCCTCGTTTAATGAAAGAAAAACCCACAATGGTCACAGAAATAACTTGAATCTGACAAAAGTAATAATAAATTAAAAATCTATGAAAATGAACAAATGAAAGTCAGACATTGCTTTTCTGCTTCCACTGAATTTTTAAAAAAATTAAACTCATGAAATAGGCCTGGACAGAAATGATGGTACCCCTGAAAATAATGTGACAAAAGGGACATGTTAAATCAAGTTGTGTCCACAAATTAGCATCACAGGTGTCTACAATCTTGTAATCAGTCAGTGGGCCTGTATATAGGGCTACAGATACTCACTGTGTTGTTTGGTGACATGGTGTGTACCACACTCAACATGGACCAGAGGAAGCAAAGGAAAGAGTTGTTTCAGGAGATTAGAAAGAAAATTATAGAAAAGCATGTTAAAAGGTAAAGGTTATAAGACCATCTCCAAGCAGCTTCATGTTCCTGTGACTACAGGTGCATATATTATTCAGAAATTTAAGATCCATGGGACTGTAGCCAACCTCCCTGGACGTGGCCGCAGGAGGAAAATTGATGACAAATCAAAGAGACGGATAATATGAATGGTAACAAAAGAGTCCAGGAAAACTTCTAAAGAGATTAAAGGTGAACTTCAAGCTCAAGGAACATCAGTGTCAGATCGTACTATCCACCGTTGTTTGATCCAAAGTGAACTTCATGTAAGACGACCAAGGAGAACACCATTGTTGAAAAAAATAATAATAAAAAAGCCAGACTGGAATTTGCCAAACTACATGTTCACAAGCCACAAAGCTTCTGGGAGAATGTACTATGGACAGATGAGACAAAAATGGAAGTTTTTGGCAAGGCACATCAGCTCTATGTTCACAGACCGAAAAATTAAGCATATCAAGAAAAGAACACTGTCCCTACTGTGAAACATGGGGGAGGCTGTTATGTTCTGGGGCTGCTTTGCTGCATCTGGTACAGGGTGTCTTGAATCTGTGCAGGGTACAATGAAATCTCAAGACTATCAAGGGATTCTAGAGAGAAATGTGCTGCCCAGTGTCAGAAAGCTTGGTCTCAGTCGCAGGTCATGGGTCTTGTGACGCGCCCCTGGGCCTACTTGGTGTAGCGTTGCGCACGCGTGGACTACCCGGAGCCGGGCCTGTTGGGGGTAGTAGTCTCGTGGCGGTGACCCGGTCCGTGCCCAGGGAGTCAAACTGTGTGGCTGAGTATTAGCAGTAGATGTTGGACGACTACGCCACCCGTTGAATGCAGCTATGGAGCTGCCGCTGCAGGGCAGACCGCTGAGGCCGGTGGTACGATTGTGCAGCGTAGATGGTATAACCCCCAACGGGAGGGGTATGGCCTCAGGGCAGCCGACGTGGATGATGGGGGTAGCAGGAACCACTCAGAGACGATGCGGTGTAGTTCAGGGTCTTTACTGGTGATAAAGATAGACCCTCCCGGAGTACTGGCTAGCGATCGGGGCCTGGTCAGTCTTTGTGCAGATGGGATTTCCCCTGGCCAGGCGGAGTTGTAGGCCTCCCCAACTAATTGTACTCTTCTGGCTACCTTGCTAGAGGCGGGTAAAAGTAGCCCACGTCCCTGAGTGTACCGTGTGGTGCTCACCCGTATGGCCGGTGACTCGGGGCCTTCTAGTGGCTTCCGCTCCACGACGGCGGTGCTGGTCCCACGCGTGTGACCGTGCCTTCGGGTTTCTTGGCCAGAGGACCTAAAATCCCCTGCCGGTCGGTTTCTGCTGCTGGGTAAGGATTAGTCCCCACAGCCTCGGACTCCGGGTCCGGTGGTAACTCTTCAATCAGGGCGAGCTCTACAGCTGCCAGCCCCTGATTCCTTTTAGCACGACTTCCCCAGAGCTCCTGATCTCTCTTTCCTATAGCTGCTTCTCCTCTTCTCTCTCTACTCTTTTTCTCTCTAACCCTGCCTCAGCCCCAGTTTTATATAGGGGAAGTTCTTCCCCTCCCAGGACTGGGCAGGAGGTGTGGCATGCATAGGATTCCTGACCAAGAGACCTCCCACCTGCTCTCAGACATAATATTGCTATTACTGTGGAAACCAGACCCCTGGGGTGCCACATTCCCCCCTAGTGAAATTTAGTACTCCGGGACTAAACATACTTTTGTAAACATAACAAGGTATAAACAATAACGTTCTGGTAGAAACAACACATAAGGTGGTCACGGAGTGTCCGCAACCGGGTGTAACTTTTGAGGAAAACAAAGGTGTCCATTTCACCAAAACAGGGAGACGTAACTAGGTAGGGGTCTGTCCTGCCCCGAGTCCTTATCAGTCTTTTAGTCCGTCCTGGGTTACGCTCCAACTATATGCACAAAGGATTCCCGGTAAATCCACCAAAGACTCCTACAAATAACTAGAAACACAAAATTATACACAAGCAACAATAAACAGGTAAACATTAATAGAATAGCTTGAACATTTAGATCCTCCACCGTATGGGCAACTGACCTCTAGTGACCCTAGTGGACCTACGGAGCTGGCTGACTGGTCCTGAGCTACAGGGTATAGGAGCTGTCAAGGGTAAACTGGGCAGCCGTCTACGGACTCTTTGGCTCACTAGGGGTATGGCAGGCTCACTATAAGCAGAGGGTTGATTCTCCTGGTCTGCTTGTGTGGGGTCTTCTGCCTCCTGGACCGGCTGTTCTTCCAGCTCTACCTGTGTCTCCGTAGGCACTTGGGATGCTGGTTGGAGGAACGTGAGGACGGGTACCACAACAGCACCATTGACTTGAGTCCAAGACCGAGGGAAGTCTCCGAGCACAGTACTAACCATATCTTCCCTTTCCTCTACGGGTCGAGGGTCTTCTTGTTCCTCTTCAGGGTTCCGTAGCTGTTCGGGACACTTCTTCAGGTGATCCCGGGATACAATGGCTGTGGTTTCCCCTCCGTCTTTACTGATTGTACAGATCTTTGGGTTGTCGTGGCTTGAGGGCAGTACGGTGTACGGGTCCTTCTCCCACTGGTCGTCCAACTTGTGGAGCCGTCTTTTCCTCTTCAAGACCTGCTCTCCGGGCACCAGGGGAACAGCGGGAGCATACTGGTTGTAAGTTTTCTCTTGTCTTTCCCTAGCTTGACAGAGACTTCGCTCCACGCTCTCCTGTACTTTCCGGTACTGCTGCTGCCTCTCTGTGTCCCAGTCTGCTTCTGGTGAAGTGTCCTCGGGTGTCAGGACTCCCATCTCCAGATCAACAGGAAGCTTACCAGGTCTTGACCTCATTAGGTAAGCCGGGGTACAGTTGGTGGAACCTACAGGGATGTGGTTGTATAGGTCCACCAGGTCGGGCAGCTTTTCAGGCCACAGACTACGTTCTTCCAGGGGCAATGTTTTCAGAAGATCTATCACCACCTGGTTCATTTTCTCACAAAGTCCATTAGTTTGCGGGTGATAGGGTGTTGTTCTTATCTTCCGGCAGCCATACAGGGTGCAGAACTCCTGGAAGACTTCCGCTTCAAAGGTAGGCCCCTGGTCCATCAGCACCTGCTCCGGGTATCCGTGCGGACGGCAGAAGTGCTGCTGGAAGGCTCTAGCTGCTGTTTGAGCCGTTAAGTCCTTGACGGGGACGACAACCAAGAACCGGGAGTAGTGATCCACGATGGTTAACGCGTAGACGTAGCCACTTCTGCTTGGGGTCAGTTTTACATGATCCAAGGCTACCAGTTCCAACGGCTGTCTGGTGATGATGGACTGCAGGGGAGTCTTCTGGCTGGCACGGTCCCTCCTTCTTAGGTTGCATGGGCCACAGTCTCTGCACCACCTCTCGATGGTTCCTCTCATGCCTACCCAATGGAACCGCCCGCGCAGCAGGAACTCCAGCTTCTTCCATCCGAAGTGCCCAGCTCCGTCGTGGTATGCCTCCATCACCATAGCTGCGTCTCTTCTTGGCACCACTACTTGCCAGATTAGTTCATGCGTCCGGGAGTTAACCATTCTGCGGCACAACTTCCCCTTGTAAAGGAACAGTCGACTCTTCTCAGCCCACAGTTGCTTGGCTTCCTCCGGAGCGTCTGAGTCAAGGCGTGCATCTGGCCGAGTCAGCATCTCCTTTACCAGTCGGACGGCAGGGTCACTGTCTTGCGTCTCTGCCCAGTTGTAATGAGGTAATGGGTTGAACGTAGCGGATTGCTTACTCCTTACACGGTGGGAATACTGGATAGTCCCATGACGGTGGAACGCGGGGAGTTCAACTTCTTCCAGTTCCTCTGAATCTTCCCCTACGTCCGGTAGGTTCGGCATCCTGGACAGGGCGTCCGCGTTGGTATTGGAGCGTCCTGCCCGGTATTTGATTGTAAACTCATAGTTGGACAAGCGGGCCATCCATCTCTGCTCTAGGGCACCGAGTCTTGCAGTGTCCAGGTGTGTCAACGGGTTGTTATCCGTGTACACGGTGAACCGGGAAGCAGCGAGGTAGTGCTTAAAACGTTCGGTGACTGCCCACACCACTGCCAGGAACTCTAGCTTAAATGAGCTGTAATTCTCAGGGTTTCTTTCGGTGGGTCGCAGTTTTCGGCTGGCGTAAGCAATTACCCATTCCTTCCCCTGCTGGATCTGGGACAGTACGGCTCCTAGCCCGATGTTACTGGCGTCGGTGTAGAGGATAAAGGGCTGGCTATAATCAGGGTACGCCAGGATTTCATCCCCCGTGAGGGCCATCTTCAGCTGGCGGAAGGACTCTTCTTCCAGCTTCTCCCATCTGAAGGGTGGCTTCTGGTTCTTGGCCTTCCTGGACTGGCCTATCAGGAGGTCCTGCATAGGAGCTGCCTTTTTGGTGAAACCGGGAATGAACCTTCGGTAGTAGCCTACCAACCCGAGGAACTGCCTCACTTCCTTTACGCTGGAGGGGCTTGGCCATTCCTTAATTGCGGTGATCTTATCAGGGTCGGGAGCCACTCCGTCAGCACTCACCACGTGTCCCAGGTACTGCACCTTTGGCTTCAGGAGGTGACACTTGGAGGGTTTCACCTTTAGGCCGTAACTTGCCAGAGCTTCGAACACTTCCGCCAGGTGTTTCAGGTGGTCCTCGTAGGTCTTGGAATAGACGATGACATCGTCCAGGTATAACAGGACCGTCTCAAAGTTTCGGTGTCCCAGACAGCATTCCATCAATCGCTGGAAGGTTCCTGGTGCGTTGCAGAGTCCGAACGGCATGCAGGTAAACTCGCTAAGTCCCATCGGGGTGGTGAATGCGGTCTTCTCCCGGTCCGCCTCTGCTACAGGAACCTGCCAGTACCCGCTAGTGAGATCCAAGGTGGAGAAGAAGTTAGCAGATTTTAAAGCAGCCAAAGACTCCTCTATTCTTGGTAAGGGGTACGCATCTTTGTGTGTGATACGGTTAATTTTCCGGTAATCTACACACATTCTCATGGTGTTGTCTTTCTTTTTGACCAAGACTAGTGGAGCTGCCCAGGGGCTACAGCTATCCCTGATTACCCCAGCCTCCTTCATGTCTCTAAGCATCCCCTTGGCGTGTTGGTAGTGTGCAGGGGGTACGGGTCGATACCTCTCTTTTATGGGAGGATGGTCTCCCGTGGGGATGTGGTGTTCTACCCCCTTGACTCGCCCGAAGTCTAACGGGTGTTTACTAAACACTCTCTCGTACTCTCGAACCACCCGGTAGACTCCCTGTTTCTGGTGGGAGGGAGTGGAGTCAGTACCCAAATGTAGTTGCTGACACCAATCCTCCATTATTTTCGTAGAGCCGTTACCTTCCTCCGGGTGAGATGGAGGCAAGGGTTCCACAGACTGTATAGAATTTTGGTTGATAGTATATAATTTGGCTAGCGTAGCATACCGGGGCAGGTATACTTCCCTTTTCCCGATATTTATTATACGAACGGGCACCCTCCCATGGCGTACATCAACTACCCCCCGTGCTGTCAAAATGGTGGGCCTACTGTCTGAGTAGACTGGTTCTACCATGGCCTGGTAATCTCTACCTCTCAGACCAATAGCTGCCCGGCACCAAATCATCATTTCACTTTTCGGGGGCATGGCAATAGGGAAAGGGTCACACATTCTTACGCTACCAATCTCACCACCGGAGAGTTCCACCTGTTGCCGTCGCATCAGTGCCCGGATCTCTTTCTGGAGCACTCGCTGCTGGCCGGAGCTGGCGTTCTTGGCAACCTGCTGTAAAATGAAAATCACCTCTGCAAGACAATTTTCAATCACATTAGTTCCTAGAGTTATCTTTGGGTGACTTTCGCGCTTGTCAATGTCTACAATGATCAGTCCCTGTGCTGCCAGTTCGACTCTACCGATTTTAATGGTCATTTCTTTAAATCCGATCTGTGGCACGGGCTGACCATTACTGGCGATGATACTCAAGTCGTCGTCTGGATAGCGGGTTATATCCGAGTCATTCCAGTACTGCTTGAAGAGCACGTACGGGATGGTGGTGACCTGTGACCCGGTGTCCAGTAGGGCACTCATAGGGATGCCATCCAGTACCACAGGCAAGACTGGACGTCCTCCCACATATTTGTCGCGCCAGTTCGATGGGCTTGGTGATCTTTTTCCTGGGGGTTGGCCCTCTACCCCAGGTTGTGCCAGTTTAAAGGACAGTACCTTGCCATATGTCCGGGTTGATTGCAGCGGCGGCAGATAGGTTGTCCGTCCTCGTTGTACCGGTCGCTGGGTCTTCCTCTGGCCGGTGGGGTCCTCCTTGGTCGACGCCACGGGATGTCCTCCGGTCCGGATGCCAGCTGGATCTTCCCTGGAGTGGAAACCTGTAAAGACTGCACAGTTCGGGTTAGCGCAGCAACGCTTTTAGCTAGCTCTTGGACCTGATGGTGCAGGTCCGGAGCCGGGTCATTGTTCAAAGCCTGCGCATCAGCCCCCACAGGCCCTGCCGACAAGGGCGCCGCCTCCTAGTGGTAAGTGATAGCTGGGCGCCTGTGGGTCACAACGCCACCCGGTGTCGGTTCTCGGAGCACCCGGATGGCTCTGTCCTTGAACTGTGCAAAGTCCAGATGAGGATCCTGTAAGGCTATGGCCCGCAACTGGGTTCGGTGGACATTGCAATATAGTCCCTCTATAAATTGCTCGGTCAACAGCCTGTCCTCGTTTCCCACGCTGTCAGGGTCGGTCTGCTTAATGGCTCTCAGGGCCTCTTGTAGGTTTAGTGCATAGTCCCTTATACTCTCATGTGCTCGCTGCTTGCACCCATAGAATCTAAGCTTAATCTCGGCTGAGGTGCGGGTATCAAAGGTGTCCCTCAGCCGGGTTAGTATCCCTGCGACAGTCCTCCTCCCAGGTGGCCAGGACTTTACCTCCCTTTGGGCTGCCCCGGTTAGTTGGGCCACCAGGATGCTCACTTTTTGCTCTTCTGTGAGGGGGTACACCTGGAAGAGGCTATCCAGCTTTTCTTTAAAGTCATTCAGGGTATGTGACTCCCCTGAGTACTGGGGTAGCCAGGCTGCTCCCGGGATATAGGGCATGGTGAAAGGCATGACTGCAGCAGCGGTGGCGCTGGCGGGGGTTGAGGCAGTGAAGCTCTCCTCCGTATCCGACATCTTTCTCCCCCCCTAGTGGACCGTGGCCTACCTTGCGATGATCCTCTTCCGTAGGCCGCGGCTCCGCAGTGGATCGTCAGGGTTGCGGACCTTCCGTCGCACTCCTGTGACGTCGGCGTCTGCTGGGCTCCTTCCAGGACCTTACGCAACGTCCTGACGTGAGGCGGGGCTTCAGTTCTCGCGCGCTTTCAGAGTCCACGCCCCTCTTCTTCCCGCGCGGCGTCTTCAAGATGGCGTCCAACGGCGGGAAAACTCCACGGATGGCGGGAAGAAGGCAGAAGATGGCGCCGGATGGCGGGAAAACTTTGCGGATGGCGGGAAGAAGGTAGAAGATGGCGCCGGATGGCGGGAATCTTCACCACTGGTAAGTTTGAACAGTCTTTTTCAGGCACGCAGTACCCGGTGGTTGCGGGCACGAAATCCTGCCGACTACGCCAAAAAGATGACGCGCCCCTGGGCCTACTTGGTGTAGCGTTGCGCACGCGGGGACTACCCGGAGCCGGGCCTGTTGGGGGTAGTAGTCTCGTGGCGGTGACCCGGTCCGTGCCCAGGGAGTCAAACTGTGTGGCTGAGTATTAGCAGTAGATGTTGGACGACTACGCCACCCGTTGAATGCAGCTATGGAGCTGCCGCTGCAGGGCAGACCGCTGAGGCCGGTGGTACGATTGTGCAGCGTAGATGGTATAACCCCCAACGGGAGGGGTATGGCCTCAGGGCAGCCGACGTGGATGATGGGGGTAGCAGGAACCACTCAGAGACGATGCGGTGTAGTTCAGGGTCTTTACTGGTGATAAAGATAGACCCTCCCGGAGTACTGGCTAGCGATCGGGGCCTGGTCAGTCTTTGAGCAGATGGGATTTCCCCTGGCCAGGCGGAGTTGTAGGCCTCCCCAACTAATTGTACTCTTCTGGCTACCTTGCTAGAGGCGGGTAAAAGTAGCCCACGTCCCTGAGTGTACCGTGTGGTGCTCACCCGTATGGCCGGTGACTCGGGGCCTTCTAGTGGCTTCCGCTCCACGACGGCGGTGCTGGTCCCACGCGTGTGACCGTGCCTTCGGGTTTCTTGGCCAGAGGACCTAAAATCCCCTGCCGGTCGGTTTCTGCTGCTGGGTAAGGATTAGTCCCCACAGCCTCGGACTCCGGGTCCGGTGGTAACTCTTCAATCAGGGCGAGCTCTACAGCTGCCAGCCCCTGATTCCTTTTAGCACGACTTCCCCAGAGCTCCTGATCTCTCTTTCCTATAGCTGCTTCTCCTCTTCTCTCTCTACTCTTTTTCTCTCTAACCCTGCCTCAGCCCCAGTTTTATATAGGGGAAGTTCTTCCCCTCCCAGGACTGGGCAGGAGGTGTGGCATGCATAGGATTCCTGACCAAGAGACCTCCCACCTGCTCTCAGACATAATATTGCTATTACTGTGGAAATCAGACCCCTGGGGTGCCACACTTGCAACAGGATAATGACCCAAAACACACAGCTAAAAACACCCAAGAATGGCTAAGAGGAAAACATTAGACTATTCTGAAGTGGCCTTCTATGAGCCCTGACCTAAATCCTATGGAGCATCTTTGGAAAGAGCTGAAACATGCCGTCTGGAGAAGGCAACCTTCAAACACGAGACAACTGGAGCAGTTTGCTCATGAGGAGTCGGCCAAAATAGCTGTCGAGAGGTGCAG
Source organism: Phyllobates terribilis (assembly GCF_046119375.1). Taxonomy (NCBI): domain Eukaryota; kingdom Metazoa; phylum Chordata; class Amphibia; order Anura; family Dendrobatidae; genus Phyllobates; species Phyllobates terribilis. The sequence goes on along the minus strand of NW_027362977.1, from coordinate 3,240,363 downwards.
AAGTCTCATTGACAGTTACAGGAATCCTTTGATTGCAGTGATTGCCTCAAAAGGTTGTTCAACAAAATATTAAGTTAAGAGTACCATCATTTCTGTCCAGGCCTATTTCATGAGTTTAATTTTTTTTTTAATTCTGTGGAAGCAGAAAAGCAATGTCTGACTTTCATTTGTTCATTTTCAAAAATTTGTAATTTATCAGATTCAAGTTATTTCTGTGACCATTGTGGGTTTTTCTTTCATTAAACGAGGGGTACCAACAGTTTTGACCACGTGTGTAGTGTAAGTGTACATGTAATACACTGACTCACCAGTGATGTCTCTAGGTGAAGTCCTTCATCTTCGCTTTTCTTCTTCATCTGGCACAGACAGCCATCACTTCTTCCAGCCAGGAATCATCTCTGCAGAAAATAACACACAGTTATCAATAACTGATCTCTTCTAGAGAATATTCCCACTTTTCCCCCCGACTTCTACACTACAGCAGTTGAAGAAAAAAAGTAACATAGTGCCGTCCTGCACAGTAACAGGACCCCTCTTTTGTCCCATCCCATGGAAAACAATTTCCTAAAAAGTAAATTGTATTACAGAAGTAATAATGTAATAATAATAATTGGAATCTAAAGTAATAATGTTCCCCACTGGTCACCATTAATAAAGTATGTTCCTCAATCTGGCTCCCAAACAGTAATTAAGTCCCTTGTCTAGCCAGGCACCCCCATATGTCCCTTCTGGCCCCCAATTTGTCTAGTGTGACCCCTCCATATATTTATCCTAGCACACGTGTATCGAGCCTGCCCCCTCCTATATACCCATCCTAGCCCCCCCATGTGGCCAGTCTGGCCCCCCCCACATATCCATCCTTGCCTCCATGTTTCCAGCCTGCGCCCCCATATATCCCCCCATATATCCTCCATGTGTCCAGCCTGCCCTCTACATATCCATCCTGGCCTCCATGTGTCCAACCTCCCCCCTCATATATCCATACTGCCCTTACCCCCTGCATATATCCATCCTGACACCCCCCCATATATCCAGCGTGCCCCTCCATATATTTATGCTAGCCCATGTGTATCGAGCCCGCCCCCCCCCACATATTCATCCTAGCCCCCCATGTGTCCAGCCTGTCCCCCCCCCATATATCCATCCTGGCCTCCATGTGTTCAGCCTGCCCCCCCATATATCCATCCTGGCCTCCAAGTGTCCAGCCTGCCCCCCATATATCTATCCTGCCCCCCATATATCCATCCTGGCCTCCATGTGTCCAGCCTGCCCACCCCCCTTTGCCTGGGTCCAGCCAGGGTTCCCCCTTGTGTGTCCATCCAGGGCCCCCCCTTGTGTATCCAGCCGGGCCCCCCTTGCGTGTCCAGCCAGGGTCCCCCCTTGCGTGTCCAGCCAGGGTTCCCCCTTGCGTATCAAGCCAGGGCTCCCCCCTCGTGTGTCCAGCTTGGCCCCCCCCTCGTGTGTCCAGCTTGGCCCCCCACTCGTGTGTCCAGCCAGGGTTCCCCATCTTGTGTGTCCAGCCAGGGCCCCCCCTTGTGTGTCCAGCCAGGGCTCCCCCCCTTGTGTGTCCAGCCAGGGTTCCCCCCCTTGTGTGTCCAGCCAGGGTTCCCCCCTTGTGTGTCCCGCCAGGGTTCCCTCCTTGTGTGTCCCGCCAGGGTTCCCTCCTTGTGTGTCCAGCCAGGGTTCCCCCTTGTGTGTCTGTCCAGCCTGGCTACCCCCTTGTGTGTCTGTCCAGTCTGGCTACCCCCTTGTGTGTCTGTCCAGTCTGGCTACCCCCTTGTGTGTCTGTCCAGCCTGGCTACCCCCTTGTGTGTCTGTCCAGCTGGGCCCCCCCTTGTGTGTCTGTCCAGCTGGGCCCCCCCTTGTGTGTCTGTCCAGCTGGGCCCCCCCTTGTGTGTCCAGCTGGGCCCCCCTTGTGTGTCCATCCAGGGTTCCCCTTTATGTGTCCATCCAGGGCCCCCCCCTTGTGTGTCCAGCTGGGCCGCCCCTTGTGTGTCCAGCCAGGGTTCCCCCCTTGTGTGTCCATCCAGGACCCCACATTTTGTGTCCAGTTGGCTCCCCCCTTGTGTGTCCAGCCAGCCTACCCCCTTGTGTGTCCAGCCAGGGTTGCCCCTTGTGTGTCCAGCCAGGATCCCCCCTTTTGTGTCCAGCCAGGCTACCCCTTGTGTGTCTGTCCAGCTGGGCCCCCCCTTGTGTGTCCAGCTGGGCCCCCCCTTGTGTGTCCAGCTGGGCCCCCCCTTGTGTGTCCAGCTGGGCCCCCCCTTGTGTGTCCATCTGGCCCCCGCCTTGTGTGTCCAGCCAGTGGGTCCAGACCATTACACACACACACACACACACACCTCTTACCTTCCTGCGCTCCCGTGCGGTGTCCTCCTTCTCCTGAGTTGTGCGCCTCCTTCACAGCAGGCGCATGACGATGACGTCATACGCCGGACGGCGAAGGGAGACACGCAGCTTCAGCTGCTTCACTGGGACATGCGCCACGGTGGTTCAGGTAATGAACACTGCGTGCGCGCGTCCCTGCATACACTGTGCCTGCGCTTTTAAAGGGCCCGTGCCCCTTAAAACCGCAGGATTTTTTTTTTGTTCTCTTCTCCCCTTCTACTCTGCAGCAGGGGGCGGGGCCCACCGGGAAAATTTCCAGTATCCCGCCAGCCCAGAGAGACCCTGTTTCTCTCTATATACCAATTTGGAAGTTAACTGTAAATTCTGCAATTCACATTCTTTGTATAAACTGAGCCACAAAACTTCTAAGTCATTTCCTACATTAACTTTGAAATTAATATTACTTTGTTTAGCAAAAGAAGAAATTATATCCATATTTTGCTTACCTTAAGATTCCTTAGCTTCTCTTTATCAGCACGTCCTGTCTTCAGTTCATCTGATTCATTTCCTGTGTGATTCTGTTCCTTGTTAGAACCTCTGCTTCCTGTTAGTCCTCAGTCTGTAGGTCCTTTCTGCTTCTCGTGACAAATTAGTGAATTTACTGACACGTGAACAACAGCTGTTCAGCTAGTCAGGACTTTCCCCCCCTTTGTTCAAGGAAGAAATTCACTTACGAAAAATCAGGCTGGCTGGCTCACCATTGTTAAATAATACTTCTTTCTGTATTATTTTTCTCTACTGAGGACTTCGCAAAGTATCAATATCAAGATTTCCTTATAAAAAATGTATCTATTTATTCTTGGATTGTCCATTAAAAAATAATTCAAACTGAATATAAAATAGATGAAGTAGTTACAAAGAGATTCAATCAGGAGTGTCCATCTTTCCTTGGATCCTGGCTGGTAAATCATGTCTTTGTCCAACACGTGTCCAGGCCTACATGTCAGCTGCTCCTCAGCATGAAGATCCTTCTTCTGTGTCTTGTGGGGTGGGAAGAGCAAGAGAGCCCCCCCTTTCTGTACCATGGGCTTTTATAGCCAGTCATATGGCACACCTGTTCTACATATGGTAGTGAACACACAAATAGCGCATTTCAACTAGACACGATGGCTAATGCATAGAACTCAGATTTAAGAATAAAATGAATATCCATAATTAACTATTTAACAAGAGGTGACTAGATCAGAGTTGCTGTACTTAGATTCATAGTTTGTGTGCACCGTACTGTGTATAAGGACGTCCTCTGTACAGTAACCTCCATCTAGATGTCTCAGTACAGAGGTGACTAGATGGGAGTTGCTGTAGTGAGATTCATAGTTTGTGTGCACCGTACTGTGTATAAGGACGTCCTCAGTACAGTAACTTCAATCTAGATGTCTCAGTACAGAGGTGACTAGATCGGAGTTGCTGCAGTAAGGTTCATGATTTCTGTGCACCGTACTGTGTATAAGGACGTCCTCTGTACAGTAACTTCAGTCTAGATGTCTCAGTACAGAGGTGACTAGATCAGAGTTGCTGTACTGAGATTCATAGTTTGTGTGCACCGTACTGTGTAGAAGGACGTCCACTGTACAGTAACCTCAATCTAGATGTCTCAGTACAGAGGTGACTAGATCAGAGTTGCTGTACTGAGATTCATAGTTTGTGTGCAGCGTACTGTGTATAAGGACGTCCTCTGTACAGTAACTTCAGTCTAGATGTCTCAGTACAGAGGTGACTAGATCAGAGTTGCTGTACTGAGATTCATAGTTTGTGTGCACCGTACTGTGTATAAGGACGTCCTCTGTACAGTAACCTCAGTCTAGATGTCTCAGTACAGAGGTGACTAGATCGGAGTTGCTGCAGTAAGGTTCATGATCTCTGTGAACTGTACTGTGTATAAGGACGTCCTCTGTACAGTAACTTCAGTCTAGTTGTCTCAGTACAGAGGTGACTAGATCAGAGTTGCTGTAGTGAGATTCATAGTTTGTGTGCACCGTACTGTGTATAAGGATGTCCTCTGTACAGTAGCCTCAATGTAGATGTCTCAGTACAGAGGTGACTAGATCAGAGTTGCTGCAGTAAGGTTCATGATTTCTGTGCACTGTACTGTGTATAGGGTCGTCCTCTGTACAGTAACTTCAGTCTAGATATCTCAGTTCAGAGGTGACTAGATCAGAGTTGCTGTACTGAGATTCATAGTTTGTGTTCACTGTACTGTGTATAAGGACGTCCTCTGTACAGTAACTTCAGTCTAGATGTCTCAGTACAGAGGTGACTAGATCAGAGTTGCTGTTGTGAAATTCATAGTTTCTGTGCACTGTACTGTGTATAAGGACGTCCGCTGTACAGTAACTTCAGTCTAGATGTCTCAGTACAGAGGTGACTAGATGGGAGTTGCTGTACTGAGATTCATAGTTTGTGTGCACCGTACTGTGTATAAGGACGTCCTCTGTACAGTAACCTCTATCTAGATGTCTCAGTACAGAGGTGACTAGATCAGAGTTGCTGTACTGAGATTCATAGTTTGTGTTCACTGTACTGTGTATAAGGACGTCCTCTGTACAGTAACTTCAGTCTAGATGTCTCAGTACAGAGGTGACTAAATCAGAGTTGCTGTAGTGAGATTCATAGTTTGTGTGCACCGTACTGTGTATAAGGACGTCCTCTGTACAGTAACCTCAATCTAGATGTCTCAGTACAGAAGTGACTAGTTGGGAGTTGCTGTACTGAGATTCATAGTTTGTGTGCACCGTACTGTGTATAAGGACGTCCTCTGTACAGTAACTTCAGTCTAGATGTCTCAGTACAGAAGTGACTAGTTTGGAGTTGCTGTACTGAGATTCATAGTTTGTCTGCACCGTACTGTGTATAAGGACGTCCTCTGTACAGTAACCTCAATCTAGATGTCTCAGTACAGAGGTGACTAGATCAGAGTTGCTGCAGTAAGGTTCATGATCTCTGTGCACTGTACTGTGTATAAGGACGTCCTCTGTACAGTAACTTCAGTCTAGATATCTCAGTTCAGAGGTGACTAGATCAGAGTTTCTGTACTGAAATTCATAGTTTGTGTACACCGTACTGTGTATAAGGACGTCCTCTGTACAGTAACTTCAGTCTAGTTGTCTCAGTACAGAGGTGACTAGATCAGAGTTGCTGTACTGAGATTCATAGTTTGTGTTCTCTGTACTGTGTATAAGGACGTCCTCTGTACAGTAACCTCCATCTAGATGTCTCAGTACAGAGGTGACTAGATCAGAGTTGCTGTACTGAGATTCATAGTTTGTGTGCACTGTACTGTGTATAAGGACGTCCTCTGTACAGTAACTTCAGTCTAGATGTCTCAGTACAGAGGTGACTAGATCAGAGTTGCTGTTGTGAAATTCATAGTTTGTGTGCACTGTACTGTGTATGAGGACGTCCTCTGTACAGTAACTTCAGTCTAGATGTCTCAGTACAGAGGTGACTAGATCAGAGTTGCTGTTGTGAAATTCATAGTTTGTGTGCACCGTACTGTGTATAAGGACGTCCTCTGTACAGTAACCTCCATCTAGATGTCTCAGTACAGAGGTGACTAGATCAGAGTTGCTGTACTGAGATTCATAGTTTGTGTGCACTGTACTGTGTATAAGGACGTCCTCTGTACAGTAACCTCAATCTAGATGTCTCAGTACAGAGGTGACTAGATCAGAGTTGCTGCAGTAAGGTTCATGATCTTTGTGCACCGTACTGTGTATAAGGACGTCCTCTGTACAGTAACTTCAGTCAAGATGTCTCAGTACAGAGGTGACTAGATCAGAGTTGCTGTACTGAGATTCATAGTTTGTGTGCACCCTACTGTGTATAAGGACGTCCTCTGTACAGTAACCTCAATCTAGATGTCTCAGTACAGAGGTGACTAGATCAGAGTTGCTGCAGTAAGGTTCATGATCTCTGTGCACTGTACTGTGTATAAGGACGTCCTCTGTACAGTAACTTCAGTCTAGTTGTCTCAGTACAGAGCTAACTAGATCAGAGTTGCTGTACAGAGATTCATAGTTTGTGTGCACTGTACTGTGTATAAGGACGTCCTCTGGGCAGTAACTTCAGTCTAGATGTCTCAGTACAGAGGTGACTAGATCAGAGTTGCTGTAGTGAGATTCATAGTTTGTGTGCACCGTACTGTGTATAAGGACATCCTCTGTACAGTAACCTCAATCTAGATGTCTCAGTACAGAGGTGACTAGAACAAAGTTGCTGTTGTGAAATTCATAGTTTGTGTGCACCGTACTGTGTATAAGGACGTCCTCTGTACAGTAACTTCAGTCTAGTTGTCTCAGTAAAGAGGTGACTAGATCAGAGTTGCTGTACTGAGATTCATAGTTTGTGTGCACTGTACTGTGTATAAGGACGTCCTTTGTACAGTAACTTCAGTCTAGTGGTCTCAGTACAGAGGTAACTAGATCAGAGTTGCTGTAGTGAGATTCATAGTTTGTGTGCACTGTACTGTGTATAAGGACGTCCTCTGTACAGTAACCTCAATCTAGATGTCTCAGTACAGAGGTGACTAGATCAGAGTTGCTGCAGTAAGGTTCATGATCTTTGTGCACCGTACTGTGTATAAGGACGTCCTCTGTACAGTAACTTCAGTCTAGTGGTCTCAGTACAGAGGTAACTAGATCAGAGTTGCTGTAGTGAGATTCATAGTTTGTGTGCACTGTACTGTGTATAAGGACGTCCTCTGTACAGTAACCTCAATCTAGATATCTCAGTTCAGAGGTGACTAGATCAGAGTTTCTATACTGAAATTCATAGTTTGTGTGCACCGTACTGTGTATAAGGACGTCCTCTGTACAGTAACTTCAGTCTAGATGTCTCAGTAGAGAGGTGACTAGATCAGAGTTGCTGCAGTAAGGTTCATGATCTCTGTGCACTGTACTGTGTATAAGGACGTCCTCTGTACAGTAACTTCAGTCTAGATGTCTCAGTACAGAGGTAACTAGATCAGAGTTGCTGTAGTGAGATTCATAGTTTGTGTGCACCGTACTGTGTATAAGGACGTCCTCTGTACAGTAACCTCAATCTAGATGTCTCAGTACAGAGGTGACTAGAACAAAGTTGCTGTTGTGAAATTCATAGTTTCTGTGCACTGTACTGTGGATAAGGACGTCCTCTGTACAGTAACTTCAGTCTAGATGTCTCAGTACAGAGGTGACTAGATCAGAGTTGCTGTAGTGAGATTCATAGTTTGTGTGCACCGTACTGTGTATAAGGACGTCCTCTGTACAGTAACCTCAATCTAGATGTCTCAGTACAGAGGTGACTAGAACAAAGTTGCTGTTGTGAAATTCATAGTTTCTGTGCACTGTACTGTGTATAAGTACGTCCTCTGTACAGTAACTTCAGTCTAGATGTCTCAGTACAGAGGTGACTAGATCAGAGTTGCTGTAGTGAGATTCATAGTTTGTGTGCACCGTACTGTGTATAAGGACGTCCTCTGTACAGTAACTTCAGTCTAGTTGTCTCATTACAGAGGTAACTAGATCAGAGTTGCTGTAGTGAGATTCATAGTTTGTGTGCACCGTACTGTGTATAAGGACATCGTCTGTACAGTAACTTCAGTCTAGATGTCTCAGTACAGAGGTGACTAGATGGGAGTTGCTGTACTGAGATTCATAGTTTGTGTGCACCGTACTGTGTATAAGGACGTCCTCTGTACGGTAACTTCAATTAAGATGTCTCAGTACAGAGGTAACTAGATCAGAGTTGCTGCAGTAAGGTTCATGATTTCTGTGCACTGTACTGTGTATAAGGACGTCCTCTGTACAGTAACCTCAGTCTAGATGTCTCAGTACAGAGGTAACTAGATCAGAGTTGCTGCAGTAAGGTTCATGATTTCTGTGCACTGTACTGTGTATAAGGACATCCTCTGTACAGTAACCTCAGTCTAGATGTCTCAGTACATAGGTGACTAGATGGGAGTTGCTGTACTGAGATTCATAGTTTCTGTGCACTGTACTGTGTAAAAGGACGTCCTCTGTACAGTAACTTCAATCTAGATGTCTCAGTACAGAGGTGACTAGATCAGAGTTGCTGCAGTAAGGTTCATGATCTCTGTGCACTGTACTGTGTAAAAGGACGTCCTCTGTACAGTAACTTCTATTTAAATGTCTCAGTACAGAGGTGGCTAGATCGGAGTTGCAGCACTGAGGTCCATGATCTCTGTGCACTGTACTGTGTATAAGGACGTCCGCTGTACAGTAACCTCAATCTAGATGTCTCAGTACAGAGGTGACTAGATCAGAGTTGCTGTACTGAAATTCATAGTTTGTGTGCACCGTACTGTGTATAAGGACGTCCTCTGTACAGTAACTTCAGTCTAGATGTTTCAGTACAGAGGTGACTAGAACAGAGTTGCTGCAGTAAGGTTCATGATCTCTGTGCACTGTACTATGTATAAGGACGTCCTCTATACAGTAACTTCAGTCTAGATGTCTCAGTACAGAGGTGACTAGATCAGAGTTGCTGCAGTAAGGTTCATGATCTCTGTGCACTGTACTGTGTATAAGGACGTCCTCTGTACAGTAACTTCAGTCTAGATGTCTCAGTACAGAGGTGACTAGATCAGAGTTGCTGTAGTGAGATTCATAGTTTGTGTGCACCGTACTGTGTATAAGGACGTCCTCTGTACAGTAACTTCAGTCTAGATGTCTCAGTACAGAGGTGACTAGATGGGAGTTGCTGTACTGAGATTCATAGTTTGTGTGCACCGTACTGTGTATAAGGACGTCCTCTGTACGGTAACTTCAATTAAGATGTCTCAGTACAGAGGTAACTAGATCAGAGTTGCTGCAGTAAGGTTCATGATTTCTGTGCACTGTACTGTGTATAAGGACGTCCTCTGTACAGTAACCTCAGTCTAGATGTCTCAGTACAGAGGTAACTAGATCAGAGTTGCTGTACTGAGATTCATAGTTTGTGTGCACCGTACTGTGTATAAGGACATCGTCTGTACAGTAACTTCAGTCTAGATGTCTCAGTACAGAGGTGACTAGATGGGAGTTGCTGTACTGAGATTCATAGTTTGTGTGCACCGTACTGTGTATAAGGACGTCCTCTGTACGGTAACTTCAATTAAGATGTCTCAGTACAGAGGTAACTAGATCAGAGTTGCTGCAGTAAGGTTCATGATTTCTGTGCACTGTACTGTGTATAAGGACGTCCTCTGTACAGTAACCTCAGTCTAGATGTCTCAGTACAGAGGTAACTAGATCAGAGTTGCTGTAGTGAGATTCATAGTTTGTGTGCACCGTACTGTGTATAAGGACATCGTCTGTACAGTAACTTCAGTCTAGATGTCTCAGTACAGAGGTGACTAGATGGGAGTTGCTGTACTGAGATTCATAGTTTGTGTGCACCGTACTGTGTATAAGGACGTCCTCTGTACGGTAACTTCAATTAAGATGTCTCAGTACAGAGGTAACTAGATCAGAGTTGCTGCAGTAAGGTTCATGATTTCTGTGCACTGTACTGTGTATAAGGACGTCCTCTGTACAGTAACCTCAGTCTAGATGTCTCAGTACAGAGGTAACTAGATCAGAGTTGCTGCAGTAAGGTTCATGATTTCTGTGCACTGTACTGTGTATAAGGACGTCCTCTGTACAGTAACTTCAATCTAGATGTCTCAGTACAGAGGTGACTAGATCAGAGTTGCTGCAGTAAGGTTCATGATCTCTGTGCACTGTACTGTGGATAAGGACGTCCTCTGTACAGTAACTTCAATTTAAATGTCTCAGTACAGAGGTGGCTAGATCGGAGTTGCAGCACTGAGGTCCATGATCTCTGTGCACTGTACTGTGTATAAGGACGTCCGCTGTACAGTAACCTCAATCTAGATGTCTCAGTACAGAGGTGACTAGATCAGAGTTGCTGTACTGAAATTCATAGTTTGTGTGCACCGTACTGTGTATAAGGACGTCCTCTGTACAGTAACTTCAGTCTAGATGTTTCAGTACAGAGGTGACTAGAACAGAGTTGCTGCAGTAAGGTTCATGATCTCTGTGCACTGTACTATGTATAAGGACGTCCTCTATACAGTAACTTCAGTCTAGATGTCTCAGTACAGAGGTGACTAGATCAGAGTTGCTGCAGTAAGGTTCATGATCTCTGTGCACTGTACTGTGTATAAGGACGTCCTCTGTACAGTAACTTCAGTCTAGTTGTCTCAGTACAGAGGTGACTAGATCAGAGTTTCTGTACTGAGATTCATAGTTTGTGTGCACTGTACTGTGTATAAGTACGTCCTCTGTACAGTAACCTCCATCTAGATGTCTCAGTACAGAGGTGACTAGATCAGAGTTGCTGTACTGAGATTCATAGTTTGTGTTCACTGTACTGTGTATAAGGACGTCCTCTGTACAGTAACTTCAGTCTAGATGTCTCAGTACAGAGGTGACTAGATCAGAGTTGCTGTTGTGAAATTCATAGTTTCTGTGCACTGTACTGTGTATAAGGACGTCCTCTGTACAGTAACTTCAGTCTAGATGTCTCAGTACAGAGGTGACTAGATGGGAGTTGCTGTACTGAGATTCATAGTTTGTGTGCACCGTACTGTGTATAAGGACGTCCTCTGTACAGTAACCTCAATCTAGATGTCTCAGTACAGAGGTGACTAGATCAGAGTTGCTGTACTGAAATTCATAGTTTGTGTGCACCGTACTGTGTATAAGGACGTCCTCTGTACAGTAACTTCAGTCTAGATGTTTCAGTACAGAGGTGACTAGAACAGAGTTGCTGCAGTAAGGTTCATGATCTCTGTGCACTGTACTATGTATAAGGACGTCCTCTATACAGTAACTTCAGTCTAGATGTCTCAGTACAGAGGTGACTAGATCAGAGTTGCTGCAGTAAGGTTCATGATCTCTGTGCACTGTACTGTGTATAAGGACGTCCTCTGTACAGTAACTTCAGTCTAGTTGTCTCAGTACAGAGGTGACTAGATCAGAGTTTCTGTACTGAGATTCATAGTTTGTGTGCACTGTACTGTGTATAAGTACGTCCTCTGTACAGTAACCTCCATCTAGATGTCTCAGTACAGAGGTGACTAGATCAGAGTTGCTGTACTGAGATTCATAGTTTGTGTTCACTGTACTGTGTATAAGGACGTCCTCTGTACAGTAACTTCAGTCTAGATGTCTCAGTACAGAGGTGACTAGATCAGAGTTGCTGTTGTGAAATTCATAGTTTCTGTGCACTGTACTGTGTATAAGGACGTCCTCTGTACAGTAACTTCAGTCTAGATGTCTCAGTACAGAGGTGACTAGATGGGAGTTGCTGTACTGAGATTCATAGTTTGTGTGCACCGTACTGTGTATAAGGACGTCCTCTGTACAGTAACCTCTATCTAGATGTCTCAGTACAGAGGTGACTAGATCAGAGTTGCTGTACTGAGATTCATAGTTTGTGTTCACTGTACTGTGTATAAGGACGTCCTCTGTACAGTAACTTCAGTCTAGATGTCTCAGTACAGAGGTGACTAAATCAGAGTTGCTGTAGTGAGATTCATAGTTTGTGTGCACCGTACTGTGTATAAGGACGTCCTCTGTACAGTAACCTCAATCTAGATGTCTCAGTACAGAAGTGACTAGTTGGGAGTTGCTGTACTGAGATTCATAGTTTGTGTGCACCGTACTGTGTATAAGGACGTCCTCTGTACAGTAACTTCAGTCTAGATGTCTCAGTACAGAAGTGACTAGTTTGGAGTTGCTGTACTGAGATTCATAGTTTGTGTGCACCGTACTGTGTATAAGGACGTCCTCTGTACAGTAACCTCAATCTAGATGTCTCAGTACAGAGGTGACTAGATCAGAGTTGCTGCAGTAAGGTTCATGATCTCTGTGCACTGTACTGTGTATAAGGACGTCCTCTGTACAGTAACTTCAGTCTAGATATCTCAGTTCAGAGGTGACTAGATCAGAGTTTCTGTACTGAAATTCATAGTTTGTGTACACCGTACTGTGTATAAGGACGTCCTCTGTACAGTAACTTCAGTCTAGTTGTCTCAGTACAGAGGTGACTAGATCAGAGTTGCTGTACTGAGATTCATAGTTTGTGTTCTCTGTACTGTGTATAAGGACGTCCTCTGTACAGTAACCTCCATCTAGATGTCTCAGTACAGAGGTGACTAGATCAGAGTTGCTGTACTGAGGTTCATAGTTTGTGTGCACTGTACTGTGTATAAGGACGTCCTCTGTACAGTAACTTCAGTCTAGATGTCTCAGTACAGAGGTGACTAGATCAGAGTTGCTGTTGTGAAATTCATAGTTTGTGTGCACTGTACTGTGTATGAGGACGTCCTCTGTACAGTAACTTCAGTCTAGATGTCTCAGTACAGAGGTGACTAGATCAGAGTTGCTGTTGTGAAATTCATAGTTTGTGTGCACCGTACTGTGTATAAGGACGTCCTCTGTACAGTAACCTCCATCTAGATGTCTCAGTACAGAGGTGACTAGATCAGAGTTGCTGTACTGAGATTCATAGTTTGTGTGCACTGTACTGTGTATAAGGACGTCCTCTGTACAGTAACCTCAATCTAGATGTCTCAGTACAGAGGTGACTAGATCAGAGTTGCTGCAGTAAGGTTCATGATCTTTGTGCACCGTACTGTGTATAAGGACGTCCTCTGTACAGTAACTTCAGTCAAGATGTCTCAGTACAGAGGTGACTAGATCAGAGTTGCTGTACTGAGATTCATAGTTTGTGTGCACCCTACTGTGTATAAGGACGTCCTCTGTACAGTAACCTCAATCTAGATGTCTCAGTACAGAGGTGACTAGATCAGAGTTGCTGCAGTAAGGTTCATGATCTCTGTGCACTGTACTGTGTATAAGGACGTCCTCTGTACAGTAACTTCAGTCTAGATATCTCAGTTCAGAGGTGACTAGATCAGAGTTTCTGTACTGAAATTCATAGTTTGTGTGCACCGTACTGTGAATAAGGACGTCCTCTGTACAGTAACCTCAATCTAGATGTCTCAGTACAGAGGTGACTAGAACAAAGTTGCTGTTGTGAAATTCATAGTTTCTGTGCACTGTACTGTGTATAAGGACGTCCTCTGTACAGTAACCTCAATCTAGATGTCTCAGTACAGAGGTGACTAGATCAGAGTTGCTGCAGTAAGGTTCATGATCTTTGTGCACCGTACTGTGTATAAGGACGTCCTCTGTACAGTAACTTAAGTCTAGTTGTCTCAGTACAGAGGTGACTAGATCAGAGTTGCTGTACTGAGATTCATAGTTTGTGTTCACTGTACTGTGTATAAGGACGTCCTCTGTACAGTAACTTCAGTCTAGTTGTCTCAGTACAGAGGTAACTAGATCAGAGTTGCTGTAGTGAGATTCATAGTTTGTGTGCACCGTACTGTGTATAAGGACGTCCTTTGTACAGTAACTTCAGTCTAGTGGTCTCAGTACAGAGGTAACTAGATCAGAGTTGCTGTAGTGAGATTCATAGTTTGTGTGCACTGTACTGTGTATAAGGACGTCCTCTGTACAGTAACCTCAATCTAGATGTCTCAGTACAGAGGTGACTAGATCAGAGTTGCTGCAGTAAGGTTCATGATCTTTGTGCACCGTACTGTGTATAAGGACGTCCTCTGTACAGTAACTTCAGTCTAGTGGTCTCAGTACAGAGGTAACTAGATCAGAGTTGCTGTAGTGAGATTCATAGTTTGTGTGCACTGTACTGTGTATAAGGACGTCCTCTGTACAGTAACCTCAATCTAGATATCTCAGTTCAGAGGTGACTAGATCAGAGTTTCTATACTGAAATTCATAGTTTGTGTGCACCGTACTGTGTATAAGGACGTCCTCTGTACAGTAACTTCAGTCTAGATGTCTCAGTAGAGAGGTGACTAGATCAGAGTTGCTGCAGTAAGGTTCATGATCTCTGTGCACTGTACTGTGTATAAGGACGTCCTCTGTACAGAAACTTCAGTCTAGATGTCTCAGTACAGAGGTAACTAGATCAGAGTTGCTGTAGTGAGATTCATAGTTTGTGTGCACCGTACTGTGTATAAGGACGTCCTCTGTACAGTAACCTCAATCTAGATGTCTCAGTACAGAGGTGACTAGAACAAAGTTGCTGTTGTGAAATTCATAGTTTCTGTGCACTGTACTGTGGATAAGGACGTCCTCTGTACAGTAACTTCAGTCTAGATGTCTCAGTACAGAGGTGACTAGATCAGAGTTGCTGTAGTGAGATTCATAGTTTGTGTGCACCGTACTGTGTATAAGGACGTCCTCTGTACAGTAACCTCAATCTAGATGTCTCAGTACAGAGGTGACTAGAACAAAGTTGCTGTTGTGAAATTCATAGTTTCTGTGCACTGTACTGTGGATAAGGACGTCCTCTGTACAGTAACTTCAGTCTAGATGTCTCAGTACAGAGGTGACTAGATCAGAGTTGCTGTAGTGAGATTCATAGTTTGTGTGCACCGTACTGTGTATAAGGACGTCCTCTGTACAGTAACTTCAGTCTAGTTGTCTCAGTACAGAGGTAACTAGATCAGAGTTGCTGTAGTGAGATTCATAGTTTGTGTGCACCGTACTGTGTATAAGGACATCGTCTGTACAGTAACTTCAGTCTAGATGTCTCAGTACAGAGGTGACTAGATGGGAGTTGCTGTACTGAGATTCATAGTTTGTGTGCACCGTACTGTGTATAAGGACGTCCTCTGTACGGTAACTTCAATTAAGATGTCTCAGTACAGAGGTAACTAGATCAGAGTTGCTGCAGTAAGGTTCATGATTTCTGTGCACTGTACTGTGTATAAGGACGTCCTCTGTACAGTAACCTCAGTCTAGATGTCTCAGTACAGAGGTAACTAGATCAGAGTTGCTGCAGTAAGGTTCATGATTTCTGTGCACTGTACTGTGTATAAGGACATCCTCTGTACAGTAACCTCAGTCTAGATGTCTCAGTACATAGGTGACTAGATGGGAGTTGCTGTACTGAGATTCATAGTTTCTGTGCACTGTACTGTGTAAAAGGACGTCCTCTGTACAGTAACTTCAATCTAGATGTCTCAGTACAGAGGTGACTAGATCAGAGTTGCTGCAGTAAGGTTCATGATCTCTGTGCACTGTACTGTGTAAAAGGACGTCCTCTGTACAGTAACTTCAATTTAAATGTCTCAGTACAGAGGTGGCTAGATCGGAGTTGCAGCACTGAGGTCCATGATCTCTGTGCACTGTACTGTGTATAAGGACGTCCGCTGTACAGTAACCTCAATCTAGATGTCTCAGTACAGAGGTGACTAGATCAGAGTTGCTGTACTGAAATTCATAGTTTGTGTGCACCGTACTGTGTATAAGGACATCCTCTGTACAGTAACCTCAATCTAGATGTCTCAGTACAGAGGTGACTAGATCAGAGTTGCTGTAGTAAGGTTCATGATTTCTGTGCACTGTACTGTGTATAAGGACGTCCTCTGTACAGTAACTTCAGTCTAGATGTCTCAGTACAGAGGTGACTAGATCAGAGTTGCTGTACTGAGATTCATAGTTTGTGTGCACCGTACTGTGTATAAGGACGTCCTCTGTACAGTAACCTCAATCTAGATGTCTCAGTACAGAGGTGACTAGATCAGAGTTTCTGTACTGAGATTCATAGTTTGTGTGCACTGTACTGTGTATAAGGACGTCCTCTGTACAGTAACTCCATTCTAGATGTCTCAGTACAGAGGTGACTAGATAAGAGTTCCTGTACTGAGATTCATAGTTTGTGTGCACCTTACTATGTATAAGGACGTCCTCTGTACAGTAACTTCAATTTAGATGTCTCAGTACAGAGGTAACTAGATCAGAGTTGCTGTACTGAGATTCATAGTTTGTGTGCACCGTACTGTGTATAAGGACGACCTCTGAACAGTAACTTAAGTCTAGTTGTCTCAGTACAGAGGTAACTAGATCAGAGTTACTGTACTGAGATTCATAGTTTGTGTGCACTGTACTGTGTATAAGGACGTCCTCTGAACAGTAACTTAAGTCTAGTTGTCTCAGTACAGAGGTAACTAGATCAGAGTTGCTGCAGTAAGTTTCATGATTTCGGTGCACTGTACTGTGTATAAGGACGTCCTCTGTACGGTAACTTCAATTTAGATGTCTCAGTACAGAGGTGACTAGATCAAAGTTGCTGCAGTAAGGTCCAAGATCTCTGTGCACTGTACTGTGTATAAGGACATCCTCTGTACAGAAACTTCAGTCTAGATGTCTCAGTACAGAGGTGACTAGATCAGAGTTGCTGTACTGAGATTCATAGTTTGTGTGCACCGTACTGTATATAAGGACGTCCTCTGTACAGTAACTTCAGTCTAGTTGTCTCAGTACAGAGGTGACAAGATCAGAGTTGCAGCACTGAGGTCCATGATCTCTGTGCACTGTACTGTGTATAAGGACGTCCTCTGTACAGTAACTTCAGTCTAGATGTCTCAGTAAAGAGGTATCTAGATCAGAGTTGCTGTACTGAGATTCATAGTTTGTGTGCACCGTACTGTGTATAAGGACGTCCTCTGTACAGTAACTTCAAACTAGATGTCTCAGTACAGAGGTAACTAGATCAGAGTTGCTGTACTGAGATTCATAGTTTGTGTGCACTGTACTGTGTATAAGGACGTCCTCTGTACAGTAACTTCAGTCTAGTTGTCTCAGTACAGAGGTAACTAGATCAGAGTTGCTGTAATGAGATTCATAGTTTGTGTGCACTGTACTGTGTATAAGGACGTCCTCTGTACGGTAACTTCAATTTAGATGTCTCAGTACAGAGGTGACTAGATCGGAGTTGCAGCACTAGGGTCCATGATCTCTGTACACTGTACTGTGTATAAGGACGTCCTCTGTACAGAAACTCCATTGTAGATGTCTCAGTACAGAGGTGACTAGATCAGAGTTGCTGTACTAAGATTCATAGTTTGTTTGCACCGTACTGTGTATAAGGACGTCCTCTGTACAATAACCTCAATCTAGATGTCTCAGTACAGAGGTGACTAGATCGGAGTTGCAGCACTAGGGTCCATGATCTCTGTACACTGTACTGTGTATAAGGACGTCCTCTGTACAGAAACTCCATTGTAGATGTCTCAGTACAGAGGTGACTAGATCAGAGTTGCTGTAGTGAGATTCATAGTTTGTGTGCACCGTACTGTGTACAAGGACGTCCTCTGTACAGTAACCTTAGTCTAGATGTCTCAGTACAGAGGTGACTGGATCAGAGTTGCAGCACTACGGTCCATGATCTCTGTACACTGTACTGTGTATAAGGACGTCCTCTGTACAGAAACTCCATTCTAGATGTCTCAGTACAGAGGTGACTAGATCAGAGTTGCTGTACTGAGATTCATAGTTTGTGTGCACCGTACTGTGTATAAGGACGTCCTCTGTACAGTAACCTCAATCTAGATGTCTCAGTACAGAGGTGACTAGATCAGAGTTTCTGTACTGAGATTCATAGTTTGTGTGCACTGTACTGTGTATAAGGACGTCCTCTGTACAGTAACTTCAATTTAGATGTCTCAGTACAGAGGTGACTAGATCAGAGTTGCAGCACTGAGGTCCATGATCTCTGTGCACCGTACTGTGTATAAGGACGTCCTCTGTACAGTAACTTCAATTTAGATGTCTCAGTACAGAGGTGACTAGATCAGAGTTGCTGTACTGAAATTCATAGTTTGTGTGCACTGTACTGTGTATAAGGACGTCCTCTGTACAGTAACTTCAGTCTAGATGTCTCAGTACAGAGGTAACTAGATCAGAGTGGCTGTACTGAGATTCCAAGTTTGTGTGCACCGTACTGTGTATAAGGACGTCCTCTGTACAGTAACTTCAGTCTAGATGTCTCAGTACAGAGGTAACTAGATCAGAGTTGCTGTACTGAGATTCATAGTTTGTGTGCACCGTACTGTGTATAAGGACGTCCTCTGTACAGTAACTTCAGTCTAGTTGTCTCAGTACAGAGGTAACTAGATCAGAGTTGCTGTACTGAGGTCCATGATTTCTGTGCACTGTACTGTGTATAAGGACGTCCTCTATACAGTAACTTCAGTCTAGTTGTCTCAGTACAGAGGTAACTAGATCAGAGTTGCTGTACTGAGATTCATAGTTTGTGTGCACCGTACTGTGTATAAGGACGTCCTCTGTACAGCAACTTCAGTCAAGTTGTCTCTGTACAGAGGTGGCTAGATCAGAGTTGCTGTACTGAGATTCATAGTTTGTGTGCACTGTACTGTGTATAAGGACGTCCTCTATACAGTAACTTCAGTATAGATGTCTCAGTACAGAGGTGACTAGATCAGAGTTGCTGTAGTGAGATTCATAGTTTGTGTGCACCGTACTGTGTATAAGGACGTCCTCTATACAGTAACTTCAGTATAGATGTCTCAGTACAGAGGTGACTAGATCAGAGTTGCTGTACTGGGATTCATAATTTGTGTGCACTGTACTGTGTATAAGGACGTCCTCTGTACAGTAACCTTAGTCTAGATGTATCAGTACAGAGGTGACTAGATCGGAGTTGCAGCACTGAGGTCCATGATCTCTGTGCACTGTACTGTGTATAAGGACGTCCTCTGTACAGTAACTTCAATTTAGATGTCTCAGTACAGAGGTGACTAGATCAAAGTTGCTGTACTGAGATTCCAAGTTTGTGTGCACCGTACTGTGTATAAGGACGTCCTCTGTACAGTAACCTTAGTCTAGATGTCTCAGTACAGAGGTGACTGGATCAGAGTTGCAGCACTACGGTCCATGATCTCTGTACACTGTACTGCGTATAAGGACGTCCTCTGTACAGAAACTCCATTCTAGATGTCTCAGTACAGAGATGACTAGATCAGAGTTGCTGCAGTAAGTTTCATGATTTCTGTGCACTGTACTGTGTATAAGGACGTCCTCTGTGCAGTAACTTCAGTCTAGATGTCTCAGTACAGAGGTAACTAGATCAGAGTTGCTGTACTGAGATTCATAGTTTGTGTGCACCGTACTGTGTATAAGGACGTCCTCTGTGCAGTAACTTCAATCTAGATGTCTCAGTACAGAGGTGACTAGATCAGAGTTGCTGCAGTAAGGTTCATGATCTCTGTGCACTGTACTGTGTAAAAGGACGTCCTCTGTACAGTAACTTCAATTTAAATGTCTCAGTACAGAGGTGGCTAGATCGGAGTTGCAGCACTGAGGTCCATGATCTCTGTGCACTGTACTGTGTATAAGGACGTCCGCTGTACAGTAACCTCAATCTAGATGTCTCAGTACAGAGGTGACTAGATCAGAGTTGCTGTACTGAAATTCATAGTTTGTGTGCACCGTACTGTGTATAAGGACGTCCTCTGTACAGTAACTTCAGTCTAGATGTTTCAGTACAGAGGTGACTAGAACAGAGTTGCTGCAGTAAGGTTCATGATCTCTGTGCACTGTACTATGTATAAGGACGTCCTCTATACAGTAACTTCAGTCTAGATGTCTCAGTACAGAGGTGACTAGATCAGAGTTGCTGCAGTAAGGTTCATGATCTCTGTGCACTGTACTGTGTATAAGGACGTCCTCTGTACAGTAACTTCAGTCTAGATGTCTCAGTACAGAGGTGACTAGATCAGAGTTGCTGCACTGAGGTCCATGATTTCTGTGCACTGTACTGTGTATAAGTACGTCCTCTGTACAGTAACCTCCATCTAGATGTCTCAGTACAGAGGTGACTAGATCAGAGTTGCTGTACTGAGATTCATAGTTTGTGTTCACTGTACTGTGTATAAGGACGTCCTCTGTACAGTAACTTCAGTCTAGATGTCTCAGTACAGAGGTGACTAGATCAGAGTTGCTGTTGTGAAATTCATAGTTTCTGTGCACTGTACTGTGTATAAGGACGTCCTCTGTACAGTAACTTCAGTCTAGATGTCTCAGTACAGAGGTGACTAGATGGGAGTTGCTGTACTGAGATTCATAGTTTGTGTGCACCGTACTGTGTATAAGGACGTCCTCTGTACAGTAACCTCTATCTAGATGTCTCAGTACAGAGGTGACTAGATCAGAGTTGCTGTACTGAGATTCATAGTTTGTGTTCACTGTACTGTGTATAAGGACGTCCTCTGTACAGTAACTTCAGTCTAGATGTCTCAGTACAGAGGTGACTAAATCAGAGTTGCTGTAGTGAGATTCATAGTTTGTGTGCACCGTACTGTGTATAAGGACGTCCTCTGTACAGTAACCTCAATCTAGATGTCTCAGTACAGAAGTGACTAGTTGGGAGTTGCTGTACTGAGATTCATAGTTTGTGTGCACCGTACTGTGTATAAGGACGTCCTCTGTACAGTAACTTCAGTCTAGATGTCTCAGTACAGAAGTGACTAGTTTGGAGTTGCTGTACTGAGATTCATAGTTTGTGTGCACCGTACTGTGTATAAGGACGTCCTCTGTACAGTAACCTCAATCTAGATGTCTCAGTACAGAGGTGACTAGATCAGAGTTGCTGCAGTAAGGTTCATGATCTCTGTGCACTGTACTGTGTATAAGGACGTCCTCTGTACAGTAACTTCAGTCTAGATATCTCAGTTCAGAGGTGACTAGATCAGAGTTTCTGTACTGAAATTCATAGTTTGTGTACACCGTACTGTGTATAAGGACGTCCTCTGTACAGTAACTTCAGTCTAGTTGTCTCAGTACAGAGGTGACTAGATCAGAGTTGCTGTACTGAGATTCATAGTTTGTGTTCTCTGTACTGTGTATAAGGACGTCCTCTGTACAGTAACCTCCATCTAGATGTCTCAGTACAGAGGTGACTAGATCAGAGTTGCTGTACTGAGGTTCATAGTTTGTGTGCACTGTACTGTGTATAAGGACGTCCTCTGTACAGTAACTTCAGTCTAGATGTCTCAGTACAGAGGTGACTAGATCAGAGTTGCTGTTGTGAAATTCATAGTTTGTGTGCACTGTACTGTGTATGAGGACGTCCTCTGTACAGTAACTTCAGTCTAGATGTCTCAGTACAGAGGTGACTAGATCAGAGTTGCTGTTGTGAAATTCATAGTTTGTGTGCACCGTACTGTGTATAAGGACGTCCTCTGTACAGTAACCTCCATCTAGATGTCTCAGTACAGAGGTGACTAGATCAGAGTTGCTGTACTGAGATTCATAGTTTGTGTGCACTGTACTGTGTATAAGGACGTCCTCTGTACAGTAACCTCAATCTAGATGTCTCAGTACAGAGGTGACTAGATCAGAGTTGCTGCAGTAAGGTTCATGATCTTTGTGCACCGTACTGTGTATAAGGACGTCCTCTGTACAGTAACTTCAGTCAAGATGTCTCAGTACAGAGGTGACTAGATCAGAGTTGCTGTACTGAGATTCATAGTTTGTGTGCACCCTACTGTGTATAAGGACGTCCTCTGTACAGTAACCTCAATCTAGATGTCTCAGTACAGAGGTGACTAGATCAGAGTTGCTGCAGTAAGGTTCATGATCTCTGTGCACTGTACTGTGTATAAGGACGTCCTCTGTACAGTAACTTCAGTCTAGATATCTCAGTTCAGAGGTGACTAGATCAGAGTTTCTGTACTGAAATTCATAGTTTGTGTGCACCGTACTGTGAATAAGGACGTCCTCTGTACAGTAACCTCAATCTAGATGTCTCAGTACAGAGGTGACTAGAACAAAGTTGCTGTTGTGAAATTCATAGTTTCTGTGCACTGTACTGTGTATAAGGACGTCCTCTGTACAGTAACCTCAATCTAGATGTCTCAGTACAGAGGTGACTAGATCAGAGTTGCTGCAGTAAGGTTCATGATCTTTGTGCACCGTACTGTGTATAAGGACGTCCTCTGTACAGTAACTTAAGTCTAGTTGTCTCAGTACAGAGGTGACTAGATCAGAGTTGCTGTACTGAGATTCATAGTTTGTGTTCACTGTACTGTGTATAAGGACGTCCTCTGTACAGTAACTTCAGTCTAGTTGTCTCAGTACAGAGGTAACTAGATCAGAGTTGCTGTAGTGAGATTCATAGTTTGTGTGCACCGTACTGTGTATAAGGACGTCCTTTGTACAGTAACTTCAGTCTAGTGGTCTCAGTACAGAGGTAACTAGATCAGAGTTGCTGTAGTGAGATTCATAGTTTGTGTGCACTGTACTGTGTATAAGGACGTCCTCTGTACAGTAACCTCAATCTAGATGTCTCAGTACAGAGGTGACTAGATCAGAGTTGCTGCAGTAAGGTTCATGATCTTTGTGCACCGTACTGTGTATAAGGACGTCCTCTGTACAGTAACTTCAGTCTAGTGGTCTCAGTACAGAGGTAACTAGATCAGAGTTGCTGTAGTGAGATTCATAGTTTGTGTGCACTGTACTGTGTATAAGGACGTCCTCTGTACAGTAACCTCAATCTAGATATCTCAGTTCAGAGGTGACTAGATCAGAGTTTCTATACTGAAATTCATAGTTTGTGTGCACCGTACTGTGTATAAGGACGTCCTCTGTACAGTAACTTCAGTCTAGATGTCTCAGTAGAGAGGTGACTAGATCAGAGTTGCTGCAGTAAGGTTCATGATCTCTGTGCACTGTAC
Organism: Phyllobates terribilis; assembly: GCF_046119375.1. NCBI lineage: Eukaryota > Metazoa > Chordata > Amphibia > Anura > Dendrobatidae > Phyllobates > Phyllobates terribilis. The sequence continues at coordinate 3,217,421 of NW_027362977.1, read as the reverse complement.
TGTGTATAAGGACGTCCTCTGTACAGAAACTTCAGTCTAGATGTCTCAGTACAGAGGTAACTAGATCAGAGTTGCTGTAGTGAGATTCATAGTTTGTGTGCACCGTACTGTGTATAAGGACGTCCTCTGTACAGTAACCTCAATCTAGATGTCTCAGTACAGAGGTGACTAGAACAAAGTTGCTGTTGTGAAATTCATAGTTTCTGTGCACTGTACTGTGGATAAGGACGTCCTCTGTACAGTAACTTCAGTCTAGATGTCTCAGTACAGAGGTGACTAGATCAGAGTTGCTGTAGTGAGATTCATAGTTTGTGTGCACCGTACTGTGTATAAGGACGTCCTCTGTACAGTAACCTCAATCTAGATGTCTCAGTACAGAGGTGACTAGAACAAAGTTGCTGTTGTGAAATTCATAGTTTCTGTGCACTGTACTGTGGATAAGGACGTCCTCTGTACAGTAACTTCAGTCTAGATGTCTCAGTACAGAGGTGACTAGATCAGAGTTGCTGTAGTGAGATTCATAGTTTGTGTGCACCGTACTGTGTATAAGGACGTCCTCTGTACAGTAACTTCAGTCTAGTTGTCTCAGTACAGAGGTAACTAGATCAGAGTTGCTGTAGTGAGATTCATAGTTTGTGTGCACCGTACTGTGTATAAGGACATCGTCTGTACAGTAACTTCAGTCTAGATGTCTCAGTACAGAGGTGACTAGATGGGAGTTGCTGTACTGAGATTCATAGTTTGTGTGCACCGTACTGTGTATAAGGACGTCCTCTGTACGGTAACTTCAATTAAGATGTCTCAGTACAGAGGTAACTAGATCAGAGTTGCTGCAGTAAGGTTCATGATTTCTGTGCACTGTACTGTGTATAAGGACGTCCTCTGTACAGTAACCTCAGTCTAGATGTCTCAGTACAGAGGTAACTAGATCAGAGTTGCTGCAGTAAGGTTCATGATTTCTGTGCACTGTACTGTGTATAAGGACATCCTCTGTACAGTAACCTCAGTCTAGATGTCTCAGTACATAGGTGACTAGATGGGAGTTGCTGTACTGAGATTCATAGTTTCTGTGCACTGTACTGTGTAAAAGGACGTCCTCTGTACAGTAACTTCAATCTAGATGTCTCAGTACAGAGGTGACTAGATCAGAGTTGCTGCAGTAAGGTTCATGATCTCTGTGCACTGTACTGTGTAAAAGGACGTCCTCTGTACAGTAACTTCAATTTAAATGTCTCAGTACAGAGGTGGCTAGATCGGAGTTGCAGCACTGAGGTCCATGATCTCTGTGCACTGTACTGTGTATAAGGACGTCCGCTGTACAGTAACCTCAATCTAGATGTCTCAGTACAGAGGTGACTAGATCAGAGTTGCTGTACTGAAATTCATAGTTTGTGTGCACCGTACTGTGTATAAGGACATCCTCTGTACAGTAACCTCAATCTAGATGTCTCAGTACAGAGGTGACTAGATCAGAGTTGCTGTAGTAAGGTTCATGATTTCTGTGCACTGTACTGTGTATAAGGACGTCCTCTGTACAGTAACTTCAGTCTAGATGTCTCAGTACAGAGGTGACTAGATCAGAGTTGCTGTACTGAGATTCATAGTTTGTGTGCACCGTACTGTGTATAAGGACGTCCTCTGTACAGTAACCTCAATCTAGATGTCTCAGTACAGAGGTGACTAGATCAGAGTTTCTGTACTGAGATTCATAGTTTGTGTGCACTGTACTGTGTATAAGGACGTCCTCTGTACAGTAACTCCATTCTAGATGTCTCAGTACAGAGGTGACTAGATAAGAGTTCCTGTACTGAGATTCATAGTTTGTGTGCACCTTACTATGTATAAGGACGTCCTCTGTACAGTAACTTCAATTTAGATGTCTCAGTACAGAGGTAACTAGATCAGAGTTGCTGTACTGAGATTCATAGTTTGTGTGCACCGTACTGTGTATAAGGACGACCTCTGAACAGTAACTTAAGTCTAGTTGTCTCAGTACAGAGGTAACTAGATCAGAGTTACTGTACTGAGATTCATAGTTTGTGTGCACTGTACTGTGTATAAGGACGTCCTCTGAACAGTAACTTAAGTCTAGTTGTCTCAGTACAGAGGTAACTAGATCAGAGTTGCTGCAGTAAGTTTCATGATTTCGGTGCACTGTACTGTGTATAAGGACGTCCTCTGTACGGTAACTTCAATTTAGATGTCTCAGTACAGAGGTGACTAGATCAAAGTTGCTGCAGTAAGGTCCAAGATCTCTGTGCACTGTACTGTGTATAAGGACATCCTCTGTACAGAAACTTCAGTCTAGATGTCTCAGTACAGAGGTGACTAGATCAGAGTTGCTGTACTGAGATTCATAGTTTGTGTGCACCGTACTGTATATAAGGACGTCCTCTGTACAGTAACTTCAGTCTAGTTGTCTCAGTACAGAGGTGACAAGATCAGAGTTGCAGCACTGAGGTCCATGATCTCTGTGCACTGTACTGTGTATAAGGACGTCCTCTGTACAGTAACTTCAGTCTAGATGTCTCAGTAAAGAGGTATCTAGATCAGAGTTGCTGTACTGAGATTCATAGTTTGTGTGCACCGTACTGTGTATAAGGACGTCCTCTGTACAGTAACTTCAAACTAGATGTCTCAGTACAGAGGTAACTAGATCAGAGTTGCTGTACTGAGATTCATAGTTTGTGTGCACTGTACTGTGTATAAGGACGTCCTCTGTACAGTAACTTCAGTCTAGTTGTCTCAGTACAGAGGTAACTAGATCAGAGTTGCTGTAATGAGATTCATAGTTTGTGTGCACTGTACTGTGTATAAGGACGTCCTCTGTACGGTAACTTCAATTTAGATGTCTCAGTACAGAGGTGACAAGATCGGAGTTGCTGTACTAAGATTCATAGTTTGTTTGCACCGTACTGTGTATAAGGACGTCCTCTGTACAATAACCTCAGTCTAGTTGTCTCAGTACAGAGGTGACTAGATCAGAGTTGCTGTAGTGAGATTCATAGTTTGTGTGCACCGTACTGTGTACAAGGACGTCCTCTGTACAGTAACCTTAGTCTAGATGTCTCAGTACAGAGGTGACTGGATCAGAGTTGCAGCACTACGGTCCATGATCTCTGTACACTGTACTGTGTATAAGGACGTCCTCTGTACAGAAACTCCATTCTAGATGTCTCAGTACAGAGGTGACTAGATCAGAGTTGCTGTAGTAAGGTTCATGATTTCTGTGCACTGTACTGTGTATAAGGACGTCCTCTGTACAGTAAGTTCAGTCTAGATGTCTCAGTACAGAGGTGACTAGATCAGAGTTGCTGTACTGAGATTCATAGTTTGTGTGCACCGTACTGTGTATAAGGACGTCCTCTGTACAGTAACCTCAATCTAGATGTCTCAGTACAGAGGTGACTAGATCAGAGTTTCTGTACTGAGATTCATAGTTTGTGTGCACTGTACTGTGTATAAGGACGTCCTCTGTACAGTAACTTCAATTTAGATGTCTCAGTACAGAGGTGACTAGATCAGAGTTGCAGCACTGAGGTCCATGATCTCTGTGCACCGTACTGTGTATAAGGACGTCCTCTGTACAGTAACTTCAATTTAGATGTCTCAGTACAGAGGTGACTAGATCAGAGTTGCTGTACTGAAATTCATAGTTTGTGTGCACTGTACTGTGTATAAGGACGTCCTCTGTACAGTAACTTCAGTCTAGATGTCTCAGTACAGAGGTAACTAGATCAGAGTGGCTGTACTGAGATTCCAAGTTTGTGTGCACCGTACTGTGTATAAGGACGTCCTCTGTACAGTAACTTCAGTCTAGATGTCTCAGTACAGAGGTAACTAGATCAGAGTTGCTGTACTGAGATTCATAGTTTGTGTGCACCGTACTGTGTATAAGGACGTCCTCTATACAGTAACTTCAGTCTAGTTGTCTCAGTACAGAGGTAACTAGATCAGAGTTGCTGTACTGAGATTCATAGTTTGTGTGCACCGTACTGTGTATAAGGACGTCCTCTGTACAGTAACTTCAGTCAAGTTGTCTCTGTACAGAGGTGGCTAGATCAGAGTTGCTGTACTGAGATTCATAGTTTGTGTGCACTGTACTGTGTATAAGGACGTCCTCTATACAGTAACTTCAGTATAGATGTCTCAGTACAGAGGTGACTAGATCAGAGTTGCTGTAGTGAGATTCATAGTTTGTGTGCACCGTACTGTGTATAAGGACGTCCTCTATACAGTAACTTCAGTATAGATGTCTCAGTACAGAGGTGACTAGATCAGAGTTGCTGTACTGGGATTCATAATTTGTGTGCACTGTACTGTGTATAAGGACGTCCTCTGTACAGTAACCTTAGTCTAGATGTATCAGTACAGAGGTGACTAGATCGGAGTTGCAGCACTGAGGTCCATGATCTCTGTGCACTGTACTGTGTATAAGGACGTCCTCTGTACAGTAACTTCAATTTAGATGTCTCAGTACAGAGGTGACTAGATCAAAGTTGCTGTACTGAGATTCCAAGTTTGTGTGCACCGTACTGTGTATAAGGACGTCCTCTGTACAGTAACCTTAGTCTAGATGTCTCAGTACAGAGGTGACTGGATCAGAGTTGCAGCACTACGGTCCATGATCTCTGTACACTGTACTGCGTATAAGGACGTCCTCTGTACAGAAACTCCATTCTAGATGTCTCAGTACAGAGATGACTAGATCAGAGTTGCTGCAGTAAGTTTCATGATTTCTGTGCACTGTACTGTGTATAAGGACGTCCTCTGTGCAGTAACTTCAGTCTAGATGTCTCAGTACAGAGGTAACTAGATCAGAGTTGCTGTACTGAGATTCATAGTTTGTGTGCACCGTACTGTGTATAAGGACGTCCTCTGTGCAGTAACTTCAATCTAGATGTCTCAGTACAGAGGTGACTAGATCAGAGTTGCTGCAGTAAGGTTCATGATCTCTGTGCACTGTACTGTGTAAAAGGACGTCCTCTGTACAGTAACTTCAATTTAAATGTCTCAGTACAGAGGTGGCTAGATCGGAGTTGCAGCACTGAGGTCCATGATCTCTGTGCACTGTACTGTGTATAAGGACGTCCGCTGTACAGTAACCTCAATCTAGATGTCTCAGTACAGAGGTGACTAGATCAGAGTTGCTGTACTGAAATTCATAGTTTGTGTGCACCGTACTGTGTATAAGGACGTCCTCTGTACAGTAACTTCAGTCTAGATGTTTCAGTACAGAGGTGACTAGAACAGAGTTGCTGCAGTAAGGTTCATGATCTCTGTGCACTGTACTATGTATAAGGACGTCCTCTATACAGTAACTTCAGTCTAGATGTCTCAGTACAGAGGTGACTAGATCAGAGTTGCTGCAGTAAGGTTCATGATCTCTGTGCACTGTACTGTGTATAAGGACGTCCTCTGTACAGTAACTTCAGTCTAGATGTCTCAGTACAGAGGTGACTAGATCAGAGTTGCTGCACTGAGGTCCATGATTTCTGTGCACTGTACTGTGTATAAGTACGTCCTCTGTACAGTAACCTCCATCTAGATGTCTCAGTACAGAGGTGACTAGATCAGAGTTGCTGTACTGAGATTCATAGTTTGTGTTCACTGTACTGTGTATAAGGACGTCCTCTGTACAGTAACTTCAGTCTAGATGTCTCAGTACAGAGGTGACTAGATCAGAGTTGCTGTTGTGAAATTCATAGTTTCTGTGCACTGTACTGTGTATAAGGACGTCCTCTGTACAGTAACTTCAGTCTAGATGTCTCAGTACAGAGGTGACTAGATGGGAGTTGCTGTACTGAGATTCATAGTTTGTGTGCACCGTACTGTGTATAAGGACGTCCTCTGTACAGTAACCTCTATCTAGATGTCTCAGTACAGAGGTGACTAGATCAGAGTTGCTGTACTGAGATTCATAGTTTGTGTTCACTGTACTGTGTATAAGGACGTCCTCTGTACAGTAACTTCAGTCTAGATGTCTCAGTACAGAGGTGACTAAATCAGAGTTGCTGTAGTGAGATTCATAGTTTGTGTGCACCGTACTGTGTATAAGGACGTCCTCTGTACAGTAACCTCAATCTAGATGTCTCAGTACAGAAGTGACTAGTTGGGAGTTGCTGTACTGAGATTCATAGTTTGTGTGCACCGTACTGTGTATAAGGACGTCCTCTGTACAGTAACTTCAGTCTAGATGTCTCAGTACAGAAGTGACTAGTTTGGAGTTGCTGTACTGAGATTCATAGTTTGTGTGCACCGTACTGTGTATAAGGACGTCCTCTGTACAGTAACCTCAATCTAGATGTCTCAGTACAGAGGTGACTAGATCAGAGTTGCTGCAGTAAGGTTCATGATCTCTGTGCACTGTACTGTGTATAAGGACGTCCTCTGTACAGTAACTTCAGTCTAGATATCTCAGTTCAGAGGTGACTAGATCAGAGTTTCTGTACTGAAATTCATAGTTTGTGTACACCGTACTGTGTATAAGGACGTCCTCTGTACAGTAACTTCAGTCTAGTTGTCTCAGTACAGAGGTGACTAGATCAGAGTTGCTGTACTGAGATTCATAGTTTGTGTTCTCTGTACTGTGTATAAGGACGTCCTCTGTACAGTAACCTCCATCTAGATGTCTCAGTACAGAGGTGACTAGATCAGAGTTGCTGTACTGAGGTTCATAGTTTGTGTGCACTGTACTGTGTATAAGGACGTCCTCTGTACAGTAACTTCAGTCTAGATGTCTCAGTACAGAGGTGACTAGATCAGAGTTGCTGTTGTGAAATTCATAGTTTGTGTGCACTGTACTGTGTATGAGGACGTCCTCTGTACAGTAACTTCAGTCTAGATGTCTCAGTACAGAGGTGACTAGATCAGAGTTGCTGTTGTGAAATTCATAGTTTGTGTGCACCGTACTGTGTATAAGGACGTCCTCTGTACAGTAACCTCCATCTAGATGTCTCAGTACAGAGGTGACTAGATCAGAGTTGCTGCACTGAGATTCATAGTTTGTGTGCACTGTACTGTGTATAAGGACGTCCTCTGTACAGTAACCTCAATCTAGATGTCTCAGTACAGAGGTGACTAGATCAGAGTTGCTGCAGTAAGGTTCATGATCTTTGTGCACCGTACTGTGTATAAGGACGTCCTCTGTACAGTAACTTCAGTCAAGATGTCTCAGTACAGAGGTGACTAGATCAGAGTTGCTGTACTGAGATTCATAGTTTGTGTGCACCCTACTGTGTATAAGGACGTCCTCTGTACAGTAACCTCAATCTAGATGTCTCAGTACAGAGGTGACTAGATCAGAGTTGCTGCAGTAAGGTTCATGATCTCTGTGCACTGTACTGTGTATAAGGACGTCCTCTGTACAGTAACTTCAGTCTAGATATCTCAGTTCAGAGGTGACTAGATCAGAGTTTCTGTACTGAAATTCATAGTTTGTGTGCACCGTACTGTGAATAAGGACGTCCTCTGTACAGTAACCTCAATCTAGATGTCTCAGTACAGAGGTGACTAGAACAAAGTTGCTGTTGTGAAATTCATAGTTTCTGTGCACTGTACTGTGTATAAGGACGTCCTCTGTACAGTAACCTCAATCTAGATGTCTCAGTACAGAGGTAACTAGATCAGAGTTGCTGTAGTGAGATTCATAGTTTGTGTTCACTGTACTGTGTATAAGGACGTCCTCTGTACAGTAACTTCAGTCTAGTTGTCTCAGTACAGAGGTAACTAGATCAGAGTTGCTGTAGTGAGATTCATAGTTTGTGTGCACTGTACTGTGTATAAGGACGTCCTCTGTACAGTAACCTCAATCTAGATGTCTCAGTACAGAGGTGACTAGATCAGAGTTGCTGCAGTAAGGTTCATGATCTTTGTGCACCGTACTGTGTATAAGGACGTCCTCTGTACAGTAACTTCAGTCTAGTGGTCTCAGTACAGAGGTAACTAGATCAGAGTTGCTGTAGTGAGATTCATAGTTTGTGTGCACTGTACTGTGTATAAGGACGTCCTCTGTACAGTAACCTCAATCTAGATATCTCAGTTCAGAGGTGACTAGATCAGAGTTTCTATACTGAAATTCATAGTTTGTGTGCACCGTACTGTGTATAAGGACGTCCTCTGTACAGTAACTTCAGTCTAGATGTCTCAGTAGAGAGGTGACTAGATCAGAGTTGCTGCAGTAAGGTTCATGATCTCTGTGCACTGTACTGTGTATAAGGACGTCCTCTGTACAGAAACTTCAGTCTAGATGTCTCAGTACAGAGGTAACTAGATCAGAGTTGCTGTAGTGAGATTCATAGTTTGTGTGCACCGTACTGTGTATAAGGACGTCCTCTGTACAGTAACCTCAATCTAGATGTCTCAGTACAGAGGTGACTAGAACAAAGTTGCTGTTGTGAAATTCATAGTTTCTGTGCACTGTACTGTGGATAAGGACGTCCTCTGTACAGTAACTTCAGTCTAGATGTCTCAGTACAGAGGTGACTAGATCAGAGTTGCTGTAGTGAGATTCATAGTTTGTGTGCACCGTACTGTGTATAAGGACGTCCTCTGTACAGTAACTTCAGTCTAGTTGTCTCAGTACAGAGGTAACTAGATCAGAGTTGCTGTAGTGAGATTCATAGTTTGTGTGCACCGTACTGTGTATAAGGACATCGTCTGTACAGTAACTTCAGTCTAGATGTCTCAGTACAGAGGTGACTAGATGGGAGTTGCTGTACTGAGATTCATAGTTTGTGTGCACCGTACTGTGTATAAGGACGTCCTCTGTACGGTAACTTCAATTAAGATGTCTCAGTACAGAGGTAACTAGATCAGAGTTGCTGCAGTAAGGTTCATGATCTCTGTACACTGTACTGTGTATAAGGACGTCCTCTGTACAGTAACTTCAATTTAAATGTCTCAGTACAGAGGTGGCTAGATCGGAGTTGCAGCACTGAGGTCCATGATCTCTGTGCACTGTACTGTGTATAAGGACGTCCGCTGTACAGTAACCTCAATCTAGATGTCTCAGTACAGAGGTGACTAGATCAGAGTTGCTGTACTGAAATTCATAGTTTGTGTGCACCGTACTGTGTATAAGGACGTCCTCTGTACAGTAACCTCAATCTAGATGTCTCAGTACAGAGGTGACTAGATCAGAGTTGCTGTAGTAAGGTTCATGATTTCTGTGCACTGTACTGTGTATAAGGACGTCCTCTGTACAGTAACTTCAGTCTAGATGTCTCAGTACAGAGGTGACTAGATCAGAGTTGCTGTACTGAGATTCATAGTTTGTGTGCACCGTACTGTGTATAAGGACGTCCTCTGTACAGTAACCTCAATCTAGATGTCTCAGTACAGAGGTGACTAGATCAGAGTTTCTGTACTGAGATTCATAGTTTGTGTGCACTGTACTGTGTATAAGGACGTCCTCTGTACAGTAACTTCAATTTAGATGTCTCAGTACAGAGGTAACTAGATCAGAGTTGCTGTACTGAGATTCATAGTTTGTGTGCACCGTACTGTGTATAAGGACGACCTCTGAACAGTAACTTAAGTCTAGTTGTCTCAGTACAGAGGTAACTAGATCAGAGTTACTGTACTGAGATTCATAGTTTGTGTGCACTGTACTGTGTATAAGGACGTCCTCTGAACAGTAACTTAAGTCTAGTTGTCTCAGTACAGAGGTAACTAGATCAGAGTTGCTGCAGTAAGTTTCATGATTTCGGTGCACTGTACTGTGTATAAGGACGTCCTCTGTACGGTAACTTCAATTTAGATGTCTCAGTACAGAGGTGACTAGATCAAAGTTGCTGCAGTAAGGTCCAAGATCTCTGTGCACTGTACTGTGTATAAGGACGTCCTCTGTACAGAAACTTCAGTCTAGATGTCTCAGTACAGAGGTGACTAGATCAGAGTTGCTGTACTGAGATTCATAGTTTGTGTGCACCGTACTGTATATAAGGACGTCCTCTGTACAGTAACTTCAGTCTAGTTGTCTCAGTACAGAGGTGACAAGATCAGAGTTGCAGCACTGAGGTCCATGATCTCTGTGCACTGTACTGTGTATAAGGACGTCCTCTGTACAGTAACTTCAGTCTAGATGTCTCAGTAAAGAGGTAACTAGATCAGAGTTGCTGTAATGAGATTCATAGTTTGTGTGCACTGTACTGTGTATAAGGACGTCCTCTGTACGGTAACTTCAGTCTAGTTGTCTCAGTACAGAGGTAACTAGATCAGAGTTGCTGTACTGAGATTCATAGTTTGTGTGCACTGTACTGTGTATAAGGACGTCCTCTGTACAGTAACTTCAGTCTAGTTGTCTCAGCACAGAGGTAACTAGATCAGAGTTGCTGTAATGAGATTCATAGTTTGTGTGCACTGTACTGTGTATAAGGACGTCCTCTGTACGGTAACTTCAATTTAGATGTCTCAGTACAGAGGTGACAAGATCGGAGTTGCTGTACTAAGATTCATAGTTTGTTTGCACCGTACTGTGTATAAGGACGTCCTCTGTACAATAACCTCAATCTAGATGTCTCAGTACAGAGGTGACTAGATCGGAGTTGCAGCACTAGGGTCCATGATCTCTGTACACTGTACTGTGTATAAGGACGTCCTCTGTACAGAAACTCCATTGTAGATGTCTCAGTACAGAGGTGACTAGATCAGAGTTGCTGTAGTGAGATTCATAGTTTGTGTGCACCGTACTGTGTATAAGGACGTCCTCTGTACAGTAACTTCAGTCTAGTTGTCTTAGTACAGAGGTAACTAGATCAGAGTTGCTGTACTGAGTTTCATAGTTTGTGTGCACTGTACTGTGTATAAGGACATCCTCTGTACAGTAACCTCAATCTAGATGTCTTAGTACAAAGGTGACTAGATCACAGTTGCTGCAGTAAGGTTCATGATCTCTGTGCACTGTACTGTGTATAAGGACGTCCTGTGTACAGTAACTTCAGTCTAGTTGTCACAGTACAGAGGTAACTACTTCAGAGTTGCTGTAGTGAGATTCATAGTTTGTGTGCACCCTACTGTGTATAAGGACGTCCTCTGTACAGTAACCTTAGTCTAGATGTCTCAGTACAGAGGTGACTGGATCAGAGTTGCAGCACTACGGTCCATGATCTCTGTACACTGTACTGTGTATAAGGACGTCCTCTGTACAGAAACTCCATTCTAGATGTCTCAGTAGAGAGGTGACTAGATCAGAGTTGCTGTAGTAAGGTTCATGATTTCTGTGCACTGTACTGTGTATAAGGACGTCCTCTGTACAGTAACTTCAGTATAGATGTCTCAGTACAGAGGTGACTAGATCAGAGTTGCTGTACTGAGATTCATAGTTTGTGTGCACCGTACTGTGTATAAGGAGGTCCTCTGTACAGTAACTTCAATTTAGATGTCTCAGTACAGAGGTGACTAGATCAGAGTTGCTGTACTGAGATTCATAGTTTGTGTGCACCGTACTGTGTATAAGGACGTCCTCTGTACAGTAACCTCAATCTAGATGTCTCAGTACAGAGGTGACTAGATCAGAGTTGCTGTACTGAGATTCATAGTTTGTGTGCACTGTACTGTGTATAAGGACGTCCTCTGTACAGTAACTTCAATTTAGATGTCTCAGTACAGAGGTGACTAGATCAGAGTTGCAGCACTGAGGTCCATGATCTCTGTGCACCGTACTGTGTATAAGGACGTCCTCTGTACAGTAACTTCAATTTAGATGTCTCAGTACAGAGGTGACTAGATCAGAGTTGCTGTACTGAAATTCATAGTTTGTGTGCACTGTACTGTGTATAAGGACGTCCTCTGTACAGTAACTTCAGTCTAGATGTCTCAGTACAGAGGTAACTAGATCAGAGTGGCTGTACTGAGATTCCAAGTTTGTGTGCACCGTACTGTGTATAAGGACGTCCTCTGTACAGTAACTTCAGTCTAGATGTCTCAGTACAGAGGTAACTAGATCAGAGTTGCTGTACTGAGATTCATAGTTTGTGTGCACCGTACTGTGTATAAGGACGTCCTCTGTACAGTAACTTCAGTCTAGTTGTCTCAGTACAGAGGTAACTAGATCAGAGTTGCTGTACTGAGATTCATAGTTTGTGTGCACCGTACTGTGTATAAGGACGTCCTCTGTACAGCAACTTCAGTCAAGTTGTCTCTGTACAGAGGTGGCTAGATCAGAGTTGCTGTACTGAGATTCATAGTTTGTGTGCACTGTACTGTGTATAAGGACGTCCTCTATACAGTAACTTCAGTATAGATGTCTCAGTACAGAGGTGACTAGATCAGAGTTGCTGTAGTGAGATTCATAGTTTGTGTGCACCGTACTGTGTATAAGGACGTCCTCTATACAGTAACTTCAGTATAGATGTCTCAGTACAGAGGTGACTAGATCAGAGTTGCTGTACTGGGATTCATAATTTGTGTGCACTGTACTGTGTATAAGGACGTCCTCTGTACAGTAACCTTAGTCTAGATGTATCAGTACAGAGGTGACTAGATCGGAGTTGCAGCACTGAGGTCCATGATCTCTGTGCACTGTACTGTGTATAAGGACGTCCTCTGTACAGTAACTTCAATTTAGATGTCTCAGTACAGAGGTGACTAGATCAAAGTTGCTGTACTGAGATTCATAGTTTGTGTGCACTGTACTGTGTATAAGGACGTCCTCTGTACAGTAACCTTAGTCTAGATGTCTCAGTACAGAGGTGACTGGATCAGAGTTGCAGCACTACGGTCCATGATCTCTGTACACTGTACTGCGTATAAGGACGTCCTCTGTACAGAAACTCCATTCTAGATGTCTCAGTACAGAGATGACTAGATCAGAGTTGCTGCAGTAAGTTTCATGATTTCTGTGCACTGTACTGTGTATAAGGACGTCCTCTGTGCAGTAACTTCAGTCTAGATGTCTCAGTACAGAGGTAACTAGATCAGAGTTGCTGTACTGAGATTCATAGTTTGTGTGCACCGTACTGTGTATAAGGACGTCCTCTGTGCAGTAACTTCAGTCTAGATGTCTCAGTACAGAGGTGACTAGATCAGAGTTGCTGTAGTAAGGTTCATGATTTCTGTGCACTGTACTGTGTATAAGGACGTCCTCTGTACAGTAACTTCAGTCTAGATGTCTCAGTACAGAGGTGACTAGATCGGAGTTGCTGTACTGAGGTCCATGATCTCTGTGCACTGTACTGTGTATAAGGACGTCCTCTGTACAGTAACTTCAATTTAGATGTCTCAGTACAGAGGTGACTAGATCAGAGTTGCTGTACTGAGATTCATAGTTTGTGTGCACCGTACTGTGTATAAGGACGTCCTCTGTACAGTAACCTCAATCTAGATGTCTCAGTACAGAGGTGACTAGATCAGAGTTTCTGTACTGAGATTCATAGTTTGTGTGCACTGTACTGTGTATAAGGACGTCCTCTGTGCAGTAACTCCATTCTAGATGTCTCAGTACAGAGGTAACTAGATCAGAGTTGCTGTACTGAGATTCATAGTTTGTGTGCACCGTACTGTGTATAAGGACGTCCTCTGTACAGTAACTTCAATTTAGATGTCTCAGTACAGAGGTGACTAGATCAGAGTTGCAGCACTGAGGTCCATGATCTCTGTGCACCGTACTGTGTATAAGGACGTCCTCTGTACAGTAACTTCAATTTAGATGTCTCAGTACAGAGGTGACTAGATCAGAGTGGCTGTACTGAGATTCCAAGTTTGTGTGCACCGTACTGTGTATAAGGACGTCCTCTGTACAGTAACTTCAGTCTAGATGTCTCAGTACAGAGGTAACTAGATCAGAGTTGCTGTACTGAGATTCATAGTTTGTGTGCACCGTACTGTGTATAAGGACGTCCTCTGTACAGTAACTTCAGTCTAGTTGTCTCAGTACAGAGGTAACTAGATCAGAGTTGCTGTACTGAGGTCCATGATTTCTGTGCACTCTACTGAGTATAAGGACGTCCTCTATACAGTAACTTCAGTCTAGTTGTCTCAGTACAGAGGTAACTAGATCAGAGTTGCTGTACTGAGATTCATAGTTTGTGTGCACCGTACTGTGTATAAGGACGTCCTCTGTACAGCAACTTCTGTCAAGTTGTCTCAGTACAGAGGTGGCTAGATCAGAGTTGCTGTACTGAGATTCATAGTTTGTGTGCACTGTACTGTGTATAAGGACGTCCTCTATACAGTAACTTCAGTATAGATGTCTCAGTACAGAGGTGACTAGATCAGAGTTGCTGTAGTGAGATTCATAGTTTGTGTGCACCGTACTGTGTATAAGGACGTCCTCTATACAGTAACTTCAGTATAGATGTCTCAGTACAGAGGTGACTAGATCAGAGTTGCTGTACTGAGATTCATAATTTGTGTGCACTGTACTGTGTATAAGGACGTCCTCTGTACAGTAACCTTAGTCTAGATGTATCAGTACAGAGGTGACTAGATCGGAGTTGCAGCACTGAGGTCCATGATCTCTGTGCACTGTACTGTGTATAAGGACGTCCTCTGTACAGTAACTTCAATTTAAATGTCTCAGTACAGAGGTGACTAGATCAGAGTGGCTGTACTGAGATTCATAGTTTGTGTGCACCGTACTGTGTATAAGGACGTCCTCTGTACAGTAACCTCAATCTAGATGTCTCAGTACAGAGGTAACTAGATCAGAGTTGCTGTACTGAGGTCCATGATTTCTGTGCACTGTACTGTGTATAAGGACGTCCTCTATACAGTAACTTCAGTCTAGTTGTCTCAGTACAGAGGTAACTAGATCAGAGTTGCTGTACTGAGATTCATAGTTTGTGTGCACCGTACTGTGTATAAGGACGTCCTCTGTACAGTAACTTCAGTCTAGTTGTCTCATTACTGAGGTGGCTAGATGGGAGTTGCAGTACGGAGATTCAAAGTTTGTGTGCACCGTACTGTGTATAAGGACGTCCTCTGTACGGTAACTTCAATTTAGATGTCTCAGTACAGAGGTGACTAGATCAGAGTTGGAGCATTGAGGTCCATGATCTCTGTGCACTGTACTGTGTATAAGGACGTCCTCTGTACGGTAACTTCAATTTAGATGTCTCAGTACAGAGGTGACCAGATCGGAGTTGCTGTACTAAGATTCATAGTTTGTTTGCACCGTACTGTGTATAAGGACGTCCTCTGTTCAATAACCTCAATCTAGATGTCTCAGTACAGAGGTGACTAGATCAGAGTTGCTGCACTAAGGTCCATGATCTCTCTACAATGTACTGTGTATAAGGACGTCCTCTGTACAGAAACTCCATTCTAGATGTCTCAGTACAGAGGTGACTAGATCAGAGTTGCTGTACTGAGATTCATAGTTTGTATGCACCGTACTGTGTATAAGGACGTCCTCTGTACAGTAACTTCAGTCTAGTTGTCTTAGTAAAGAGGTGACTAGATCAGAGATGCTGTACTGAGATTCATAGTTTGTGTGCACTGTACTGTGTATAAGGATGTCCTCTGTACAATAACTTCAGTCTAGTTGTCTTAGTAAAGAGGTGACTAGATCAGAGTTGCTGTACTGAGATTCATAGTTTGTGTGCACTGTACTGTGTATAAGGACGTCCTCTGTACAGTAACTTCAGTCTAGTTGTCTCAGTACAGAGGTGACTAGATGGGAGTTGCTGTACTGAGATTCATAGTTTGTGTGCACTGTACTGTGTATAAGGACGTCCTCTGTACAGTAACCTCAATCTAGATGTCTCAGTACAGAGGTGACTAGATCAGAGTTGCTGCAGTAAATTTCATGATTTCTGTGCACTGTACTGTGTATAAGGACGTCCTCTGTACAATAACTTCAGTCTAGTTGTCTTAGTAAAGAGGTGACTAGATCAGAGTTGCTGTACTGAGATTCATAGTTTGTGTGCACTGTACTGTGTATAAGGATGTCCTCTGTACAATAACTTCAGTCTAGTTGTCTTAGTAAAGAGGTGACTAGATCAGAGTTGCTGTACTGAGATTCATAGTTTGTGTGCACCGTACTGTGTATAAGGACGTCCTCTGTGCAGTAACTTCAGTCTAGATGTCTCAGTACAGAGGTGACTAGATCAGAGTTGCTGTAGTGAGATTCATAGTTTGTGTGCACCGTACTTTGTATAAGGACGTCCTCTGTACAGTAACCTCAATCTAGATGTCTCAGTACAGAGGTGACTAGATCAGAGTTGCTGCACTGAGGTCTATGATCTCTCTGCACTGTACTGTGTATAAGGACGTCCTCTGTACAGTAACTTCAGTCTAGTTGTCTCAGTACAGAAGTGGCTAGATCAGAGTTGCTGTACTGAGATTCATAGTTTGTGTGCACCGTACTGTGTATAAGGACGTCCTCTGTACAGTAACTTCAATTTAGATGTCTCAGTACAGAGGTGACTAGATCAGAGTTGCAGCACTGAGGTCTATGATCTCTGTGCCCTGTACTGTGTATAAGGACGTCTACTGTACGGTAACTTCAATTTAGATGTCTCAGTACAGAGGTGACTAGATCAGAGTTGCTGTACTGAGATTCATAGTTTGTGTGCACTGTACTGTGTATAAGGACGTCCTCTGTACAGTAACTTCAGTCTAGTTGTCTCAGTACAGAGGTAACTAGATCAGAGTTGCTGTACTGAGACTCATAGTTTGTGTGCACCGTACTGTGTATAAGGACGTCCTCTGTACAGTAACCTCAATCTAGATGTCTCAGTACAGAGGTGACTAGATCAGAGTTGCTGCAGTAAGTTTCATGATTTCTGTGCACTGTACTGTGTATAAGGACGTCCTCTGTACAGTAACTCCATTCTAGATGTCTCAGTACAGAGGTGACTAGATCAGAGTTGCTGTACTGAGGTCCATGATTTCTGTGCACTGTACTGTGTATAAGGACGTCCTCTATACAGTAACTTCAGTCTAGTTGTCTCAGTACAGAGGTGGCTAGATCAGAGTTTCTGTACTGAGATTCATAGTTTGTGTGCACTGTACTGTGTATAAGGACGTCCTCTATACAGTAACTTCAGTATAGATGTCTCAGTACAGAGGTGGCTAGATCAGAGTTGCTGTACTGAGATTCATAATTTGTGTGCACTGTACTGTGTATAAGGACGTCCTCTGTACAGTAACTTCAATTTAGATGTCTCAGTACAGAGGTGACTAGATCAGAGTTGCAGCACTGAGGTCCATGATCTCTGTGCACCGTACTGTGTATAAGGACGTCCTCTGTACAGTAACTTCAATTTAGATGTCTCAGTACAGAGGTGACTAGATCAGAGTTGCTGTACTGAAATTCATAGTTTGTGTGCACTGTACTGTGTATAAGGACGTCCTCTGTACAGTAACTTCAGTCTAGATGTCTCAGTACAGAGGTAACTAGATCAGAGTGGCTGTACTGAGATTCCAAGTTTGTGTGCACCGTACTGTGTATAAGGACGTCCTCTGTACAGTAACTTCAGTCTAGATGTCTCAGTACAGAGGTAACTAGATCAGAGTTGCTGTACTGAGATTCATAGTTTGTGTGCACCGTACTGTGTATAAGGACGTCCTCTGTACAGTAACTTCAGTCTAGTTGTCTCAGTACAGAGGTAACTAGATCAGAGTTGCTGTACTGAGATTCATAGTTTGTGTGCACCGTACTGTGTATAAGGACGTCCTCTGTACAGCAACTTCAGTCAAGTTGTCTCTGTACAGAGGTGGCTAGATCAGAGTTGCTGTACTGAGATTCATAGTTTGTGTGCACTGTACTGTGTATAAGGACGTCCTCTATACAGTAACTTCAGTATAGATGTCTCAGTACAGAGGTGACTAGATCAGAGTTGCTGTAGTGAGATTCATAGTTTGTGTGCACCGTACTGTGTATAAGGACGTCCTCTATACAGTAACTTCAGTATAGATGTCTCAGTACAGAGGTGACTAGATCAGAGTTGCTGTACTGGGATTCATAATTTGTGTGCACTGTACTGTGTATAAGGACGTCCTCTGTACAGTAACCTTAGTCTAGATGTATCAGTACAGAGGTGACTAGATCGGAGTTGCAGCACTGAGGTCCATGATCTCTGTGCACTGTACTGTGTATAAGGACGTCCTCTGTACAGTAACTTCAATTTAGATGTCTCAGTACAGAGGTGACTAGATCAAAGTTGCTGTACTGAGATTCCAAGTTTGTGTGCACCGTACTGTGTATAAGGACGTCCTCTGTACAGTAACCTTAGTCTAGATGTCTCAGTACAGAGGTGACTGGATCAGAGTTGCAGCACTACGGTCCATGATCTCTGTACACTGTACTGCGTATAAGGACGTCCTCTGTACAGAAACTCCATTCTAGATGTCTCAGTACAGAGATGACTAGATCAGAGTTGCTGCAGTAAGTTTCATGATTTCTGTGCACTGTACTGTGTATAAGGACGTCCTCTGTGCAGTAACTTCAGTCTAGATGTCTCAGTACAGAGGTAACTAGATCAGAGTTGCTGTACTGAGATTCATAGTTTGTGTGCACCGTACTGTGTATAAGGACGTCCTCTGTGCAGTAACTTCAGTCTAGATGTCTCAGTACAGAGGTGACTAGATCAGAGTTGCTGTAGTAAGGTTCATGATTTCTGTGCACTGTACTGTGTATAAGGACGTCCTCTGTACAGTAACTTCAGTCTAGATGTCTCAGTACAGAGGTGACTAGATCAGAGTTGCTGTACTGAGATTCATAGTTTGTGTGCACCGTACTGTGTATAAGGAGGTCCTCTGTACAGTAACTTCAATTTAGATGTCTCAGTACAGAGGTGACTAGATCAGAGTTGCTGTACTGAGATTCATAGTTTGTGTGCACCGTACTGTGTATAAGGACGTCCTCTGTACAGTAACCTCAATCTAGATGTCTCAGTACAGAGGTGACTAGATCAGAGTTTCTGTACTGAGATTCATAGTTTGTGTGCACTGTACTGTGTATAAGGACGTCCTCTGTACAGTAACTCCATTCTAGATGTCTCAGTACAGAGGTAACTAGATCAGAGTTGCTGTACTGAGATTCATAGTTTGTGTGCACCGTACTGTGTATAAGGACGTCCTCTGTACAGTAACTTCAATTTAGATGTCTCAGTACAGAGGTGACTAGATCAGAGTTGCAGCACTGAGGTCCATGATCTCTGTGCACCGTACTGTGTATAAGGACGTCCTCTGTACAGTAACTTCAATTTAGATGTCTCAGTACAGAGGTGACTAGATCAGAGTGGCTGTACTGAGATTCCAAGTTTGTGTGCACCGTACTGTGTATAAGGACGTCCTCTGTACAGTAACTTCAGTCTAGATGTCTCAGTACAGAGGTAACTAGATCAGAGTTGCTGTACTGAGATTCATAGTTTGTGTGCACCGTACTGTGTATAAGGACGTCCTCTGTACAGTAACTTCAGTCTAGTTGTCTCAGTACAGAGGTAACTAGATCAGAGTTGCTGTACTGAGGTCCATGATTTCTGTGCACTCTACTGTGTATAAGGACGTCCTCTATACAGTAACTTCAGTCTAGTTGTCTCAGTACAGAGGTAACTAGATCAGAGTTGCTGTACTGAGATTCATAGTTTGTGTGCACCGTACTGTGTATAAGGACGTCCTCTGTACAGCAACTTCTGTCAAGTTGTCTCAGTACAGAGGTGGCTAGATCAGAGTTGCTGTACTGAGATTCATAGTTTGTGTGCACTGTACTGTGTATAAGGACGTCCTCTATACAGTAACTTCAGTATAGATGTCTCAGTACAGAGGTGACTAGATCAGAGTTGCTGTAGTGAGATTCATAGTTTGTGTGCACCGTACTGTGTATAAGGACGTCCTCTATACAGTAACTTCAGTATAGATGTCTCAGTACAGAGGTGACTAGATCAGAGTTGCTGTACTGAGATTCATAATTTGTGTGCACTGTACTGTGTATAAGGACGTCCTCTGTACAGTAACCTTAGTCTAGATGTATCAGTACAGAGGTGACTAGATCGGAGTTGCAGCACTGAGGTCCATGATCTCTGTGCACTGTACTGTGTATAAGGACGTCCTCTGTACAGTAACTTCAATTTAAATGTCTCAGTACAGAGGTGACTAGATCAGAGTGGCTGTACTGAGATTCATAGTTTGTGTGCACCGTACTGTGTATAAGGACGTCCTCTGTACAGTAACCTCAATCTAGATGTCTCAGTACAGAGGTAACTAGATCAGAGTTGCTGTACTGAGGTCCATGATTTCTGTGCACTGTACTGTGTATAAGGACGTCCTCTATACAGTAACTTCAGTCTAGTTGTCTCAGTACAGAGGTAACTAGATCAGAGTTGCTGTACTGAGATTCATAGTTTGTGTGCACCGTACTGTGTATAAGGACGTCCTCTGTACAGTAACTTCAGTCTAGTTGTCTCATTACTGAGGTGGCTAGATGGGAGTTGCAGTACGGAGATTCAAAGTTTGTGTGCACCGTACTGTGTATAAGGACGTCCTCTGTACGGTAACTTCAATTTAGATGTCTCAGTACAGAGGTGACTAGATCAGAGTTGGAGCATTGAGGTCCATGATCTCTGTGCACTGTACTGTGTATAAGGACGTCCTCTGTACGGTAACTTCAATTTAGATGTCTCAGTACAGAGGTGACCAGATCGGAGTTGCTGTACTAAGATTCATAGTTTGTTTGCACCGTACTGTGTATAAGGACGTCCTCTGTTCAATAACCTCAATCTAGATGTCTCAGTACAGAGGTGACTAGATCAGAGTTGCTGCACTAAGGTCCATGATCTCTCTACAATGTACTGTGTATAAGGACGTCCTCTGTACAGAAACTCCATTCTAGATGTCTCAGTACAGAGGTGACTAGATCAGAGTTGCTGTACTGAGATTCATAGTTTGTATGCACCGTACTGTGTATAAGGACGTCCTCTGTACAGTAACTTCAGTCTAGTTGTCTTAGTAAAGAGGTGACTAGATCAGAGATGCTGTACTGAGATTCATAGTTTGTGTGCACTGTACTGTGTATAAGGATGTCCTCTGTACAATAACTTCAGTCTAGTTGTCTTAGTAAAGAGGTGACTAGATCAGAGTTGCTGTACTGAGATTCATAGTTTGTGTGCACTGTACTGTGTATAAGGACGTCCTCTGTACAGTAACTTCAGTCTAGTTGTCTCAGTACAGAGGTGACTAGATGGGAGTTGCTGTACTGAGATTCATAGTTTGTGTGCACTGTACTGTGTATAAGGACGTCCTCTGTACAGTAACCTCAATCTAGATGTCTCAGTACAGAGGTGACTAGATCAGAGTTGCTGCAGTAAATTTCATGATTTCTGTGCACTGTACTGTGTATAAGGACATCCTCTGTGCAGTAACTTCAGTCTAGATGTCTCAGTACAGAGGTAACTAGATCAGAGTTGCTGTACTGAGATTCATAGTTTGTGTGCACCGTACTGTGTATAAGGACGTCCTCTGTGCAGTAACTTCAGTCTAGATGTCTCAGTACAGAGGTGACTAGATCAGAGTTGCTGTAGTGAGATTCATAGTTTGTGTGCACCGTACTTTGTATAAGGACGTCCTCTGTACAGTAACCTCAATCTAGATGTCTCAGTACAGAGGTGACTAGATCAGAGTTGCTGCACTGAGGTCTATGATCTCTCTGCACTGTACTGTGTATAAGGACGTCCTCTGTACAGTAACTTCAGTCTAGTTGTCTCAGTACAGAGGTGGCTAGATCAGAGTTGCTGTACTGAGATTCATAGTTTGTGTGCACCGTACTGTGTATAAGGACGTCCTCTGTACAGTAACTTCAATTTAGATGTCTCAGTACAGAGGTGACTAGATCAGAGTTGCAGCACTGAGGTCTATGATCTCTGTGCCCTGTACTGTGTATAAGGACGTCTACTGTACGGTAACTTCAATTTAGATGTCTCAGTACAGAGGTGACTAGATCAGAGTTGCTGTACTGAGATTCATAGTTTGTGTGCACTGTACTGTGTATAAGGACGTCCTCTGTACAGTAACTTCAGTCTAGTTGTCTCAGTACAGAGGTAACTAGATCAGAGTTGCTGTACTGAGACTCATAGTTTGTGTGCACCGTACTGTGTATAAGGACGTCCTCTGTACAGTAACCTCAATCTAGATGTCTCAGTACAGAGGTGACTAGATCAGAGTTGCTGCAGTAAGTTTCATGATTTCTGTGCACTGTACTGTGTATAAGGACGTCCTCTGTACAGTAACTCCATTCTAGATGTCACAGTACAGAGGTGACTAGATCAGAGTTGCTGTACTGAGGTCCATGATTTCTGTGCACTGTACTGTGTATAAGGACGTCCTCTATACAGTAACTTCAGTCTAGTTGTCTCAGTACAGAGGTGGCTAGATCAGAGTTTCTGTACTGAGATTCATAGTTTGTGTGCACTGTACTGTGTATAAGGACGTCCTCTATACAGTAACTTCAGTATAGATGTCTCAGTACAGAGGTGACTAGATCAGAGTTGCTGTAGTGAGATTCATAGTTTGTGTGCACCGTACTGTGTATAAGGACGTCCTCTATACAGTAACTTCAGTATAGATGTCTCAGTACAGAGGTGGCTAGATCAGAGTTGCTGTACTGAGATTCATAATTTGTGTGCACTGTACTGTGTATAAGGACGTCCTCTGTACAGTAACTTCAATTTAGATGTCTCAGTACAGAGGTGACTAGATCAGAGTTGCAGCACTGAGGTCCATGATCTCTGTGCACCGTACTGTGTATAAGGACGTCCTCTGTACAGTAACTTCAATTTAGATGTCTCAGTACAGAGGTGACTAGATCAGAGTTGCTGTACTGAAATTCATAGTTTGTGTGCACTGTACTGTGTATAAGGACGTCCTCTGTACAGTAACTTCAGTCTAGATGTCTCAGTACAGAGGTAACTAGATCAGAGTGGCTGTACTGAGATTCCAAGTTTGTGTGCACCGTACTGTGTATAAGGACGTCCTCTGTACAGTAACTTCAGTCTAGATGTTTCAGTACAGAGGTAACTAGATCAGAGTTGCTGTACTGAGATTCATAGTTTGTGTGCACCGTACTGTGTATAAGGACGTCCTCTGTACAGTAACTTCAGTCTAGTTGTCTCAGTACAGAGGTAACTAGATCAGAGTTGCTGTACTGAGATTCATAGTTTGTGTGCACCGTACTGTGTATAAGGACGTCCTCTGTACAGCAACTTCAGTCAAGTTGTCTCTGTACAGAGGTGGCTAGATCAGAGTTGCTGTACTGAGATTCATAGTTTGTGTGCACTGTACTGTGTATAAGGACGTCCTCTATACAGTAACTTCAGTATAGATGTCTCAGTACAGAGGTGACTAGATCAGAGTTGCTGTAGTGAGATTCATAGTTTGTGTGCACCGTACTGTGTATAAGGACGTCCTCTATACAGTAACTTCAGTATAGATGTCTCAGTACAGAGGTGACTAGATCAGAGTTGCTGTACTGGGATTCATAATTTGTGTGCACTGTACTGTGTATAAGGACGTCCTCTGTACAGTAACCTTAGTCTAGATGTATCAGTACAGAGGTGACTAGATCGGAGTTGCAGCACTGAGGTCCATGATCTCTGTGCACTGTACTGTGTATAAGGACGTCCTCTGTACAGTAACTTCAATTTAGATGTCTCAGTACAGAGGTGACTAGATCAAAGTTGCTGTACTGAGATTCCAAGTTTGTGTGCACCGTACTGTGTATAAGGACGTCCTCTGTACAGTAACCTTAGTCTAGATGTCTCAGTACAGAGGTGACTGGATCAGAGTTGCAGCACTACGGTCCATGATCTCTGTACACTGTACTGCGTATAAGGACGTCCTCTGTACAGAAACTCCATTCTAGATGTCTCAGTACAGAGATGACTAGATCAGAGTTGCTGCAGTAAGTTTCATGATTTCTGTGCACTGTACTGTGTATAAGGACGTCCTCTGTGCAGTAACTTCAGTCTAGATGTCTCAGTACAGAGGTAACTAGATCAGAGTTGCTGTACTGAGATTCATAGTTTGTGTGCACCGTACTGTGTATAAGGAGGTCCTCTGTACAGTAACTTCAATTTAGATGTCTCAGTACAGAGGTGACTAGATCAGAGTTGCTGTACTGAGATTCATAGTTTGTGTGCACCGTACTGTGTATAAGGACGTCCTCTGTACAGTAACCTCAATCTAGATGTCTCAGTACAGAGGTGACTAGATCAGAGTTTCTGTACTGAGATTCATAGTTTGTGTGCACTGTACTGTGTATAAGGACGTCCTCTGTACAGTAACTCCATTCTAGATGTCTCAGTACAGAGGTAACTAGATCAGAGTTGCTGTACTGAGATTCATAGTTTGTGTGCACCGTACTGTGTATAAGGACGTCCTCTGTACAGTAACTTCAATTTAGATGTCTCAGTACAGAGGTGACTAGATCAGAGTTGCAGCACTGAGGTCCATGATCTCTGTGCACCGTACTGTGTATAAGGACGTCCTCTGTACAGTAACTTCAATTTAGATGTCTCAGTACAGAGGTGACTAGATCAGAGTGGCTGTACTGAGATTCCAAGTTTGTGTGCACCGTACTGTGTATAAGGACGTCCTCTGTACAGTAACTTCAGTCTAGATGTCTCAGTACAGAGGTAACTAGATCAGAGTTGCTGTACTGAGATTCATAGTTTGTGTGCACCGTACTGTGTATAAGGACGTCCTCTGTACAGTAACTTCAGTCTAGTTGTCTCAGTACAGAGGTAACTAGATCAGAGTTGCTGTACTGAGGTCCATGATTTCTGTGCACTCTACTGTGTATAAGGACGTCCTCTATACAGTAACTTCAGTCTAGTTGTCTCAGTACAGAGGTAACTAGATCAGAGTTGCTGTACTGAGATTCATAGTTTGTGTGCACCGTACTGTGTATAAGGACGTCCTCTGTACAGCAACTTCTGTCAAGTTGTCTCAGTACAGAGGTGGCTAGATCAGAGTTGCTGTACTGAGATTCATAGTTTGTGTGCACTGTACTGTGTATAAGGACGTCCTCTATACAGTAACTTCAGTATAGATGTCTCAGTACAGAGGTGACTAGATCAGAGTTGCTGTAGTGAGATTCATAGTTTGTGTGCACCGTACTGTGTATAAGGACGTCCTCTATACAGTAACTTCAGTATAGATGTCTCAGTACAGAGGTGACTAGATCAGAGTTGCTGTACTGAGATTCATAATTTGTGTGCACTGTACTGTGTATAAGGACGTCCTCTGTACAGTAACCTTAGTCTAGATGTATCAGTACAGAGGTGACTAGATCGGAGTTGCAGCACTGAGGTCCATGATCTCTGTGCACTGTACTGTGTATAAGGACGTCCTCTGTACAGTAACTTCAATTTAAATGTCTCAGTACAGAGGTGACTAGATCAGAGTGGCTGTACTGAGATTCATAGTTTGTGTGCACCGTACTGTGTATAAGGACGTCCTCTGTACAGTAACCTCAATCTAGATGTCTCAGTACAGAGGTAACTAGATCAGAGTTGCTGTACTGAGGTCCATGATTTCTGTGCACTGTACTGTGTATAAGGACGTCCTCTATACAGTAACTTCAGTCTAGTTGTCTCATTACTGAGGTGGCTAGATGGGAGTTGCAGTACGGAGATTCAAAGTTTGTGTGCACCGTACTGTGTATAAGGACGTCCTCTGTACGGTAACTTCAATTTAGATGTCTCAGTACAGAGGTGACTAGATCAGAGTTGGAGCATTGAGGTCCATGATCTCTGTGCACTGTACTGTGTATAAGGACGTCCTCTGTACGGTAACTTCAATTTAGATGTCTCAGTACAGAGGTGACCAGATCGGAGTTGCTGTACTAAGATTCATAGTTTGTTTGCACCGTACTGTGTATAAGGACGTCCTCTGTTCAATAACCTCAATCTAGATGTCTCAGTACAGAGGTGACTAGATCAGAGTTGCTGCACTAAGGTCCATGATCTCTCTACAATGTACTGTGTATAAGGACGTCCTCTGTACAGAAACTCCATTCTAGATGTCTCAGTACAGAGGTGACTAGATCAGAGTTGCTGTACTGAGATTCATAGTTTGTATGCACCGTACTGTGTATAAGGACGTCCTCTGTACAGTAACTTCAGTCTAGTTGTCTTAGTAAAGAGGTGACTAGATCAGAGTTGCTGTACTGAGATTCATAGTTTGTGTGCACTGTACTGTGTATAAGGACGTCCTCTGTACAGTAACTTCAGTCTAGTTGTCTCAGTACAGAGGTGACTAGATGGGAGTTGCTGTACTGAGATTCATAGTTTGTGTGCACTGTACTGTGTATAAGGACGTCCTCTGTACAGTAACCTCAATCTAGATGTCTCAGTACAGAGGTGACTAGATCAGAGTTGCTGCAGTAAATTTCATGATTTCTGTGCACTGTACTGTGTATAAGGACATCCTCTGTGCAGTAACTTCAGTCTAGATGTCTCAGTACAGAGGTAACTAGATCAGAGTTGCTGTACTGAGATTCATAGTTTGTGTGCACCGTACTGTGTATAAGGACGTCCTCTGTGCAGTAACTTCAGTCTAGATGTCTCAGTACAGAGGTGACTAGATCAGAGTTGCTGTAGTGAGATTCATAGTTTGTGTGCACCGTACTTTGTATAAGGACGTCCTCTGTACAGTAACCTCAATCTAGATGTCTCAGTACAGAGGTGACTAGATCAGAGTTGCTGCACTGAGGTCTATGATCTCTCTGCACTGTACTGTGTATAAGGACGTCCTCTGTACAGTAACTTCAGTCTAGTTGTCTCAGTACAGAGGTGGCTAGATCAGAGTTGCTGTACTGAGATTCATAGTTTGTGTGCACCGTACTGTGTATAAGGACGTCCTCTGTACAGTAACTTCAATTTAGATGTCTCAGTACAGAGGTGACTAGATCAGAGTTGCAGCACTGAGGTCTATGATCTCTGTGCCCTGTACTGTGTATAAGGACGTCTACTGTACGGTAACTTCAATTTAGATGTCTCAGTACAGAGGTGACTAGATCAGAGTTGCTGTACTGAGATTCATAGTTTGTGTGCACTGTACTGTGTATAAGGACGTCCTCTGTACAGTAACTTCAGTCTAGTTGTCTCAGTACAGAGGTAACTAGATCAGAGTTGCTGTACTGAGACTCATAGTTTGTGTGCACCGTACTGTGTATAAGGACGTCCTCTGTACAGTAACCTCAATCTAGATGTCTCAGTACAGAGGTGACTAGATCAGAGTTGCTGCAGTAAGTTTCATGATTTCTGTGCACTGTACTGTGTATAAGGACGTCCTCTGTACAGTAACTCCATTCTAGATGTCTCAGTACAGAGGTGACTAGATCAGAGTTGCTGTACTGAGGTCCATGATTTCTGTGCACTGTACTGTGTATAAGGACGTCCTCTATACAGTAACTTCAGTCTAGTTGTCTCAGTACAGAGGTGGCTAGATCAGAGTTTCTGTACTGAGATTCATAGTTTGTGTGCACTGTACTGTGTATAAGGACGTCCTCTATACAGTAACTTCAGTATAGATGTCTCAGTACAGAGGTGACTAGATCAGAGTTGCTGTAGTGAGATTCATAGTTTGTGTGCACCGTACTGTGTATAAGGACGTCCTCTATACAGTAACTTCAGTATAGATGTCTCAGTACAGAGGTGGCTAGATCAGAGTTGCTGTACTGAGATTCATAATTTGTGTGCACTGTACTGTGTATAAGGACGTCCTCTGTACAGTAACCTTAGTCTAGATGTCTCAGTACAGAGGTGACTAGATCGGAGTTGCAGCACTGAGGTCCATGATCTCTGTGCACTGTACTGTGTATAAGGACATCCTCTGTACAGTAACTTCAATTTAGATGTCTCAGTACAGAGGTGACTAGATCAGAGTTGCTGTATTGAGATTCATAGTTTGTGTGCACCGTACTGTGTATAAGGACGTCCTCTGTACAGTAACTTCAGTCTAGATGTCTCAGTACAGAGGTGACTAGATCAGAGTTGGAGCATTGAGGTCCATGATCTCTGTGCACTGTACTGTGTATAAGGACGTCCTCTGTACGGTAACTTCAATTTAGATGTCTCAGTACAGAGGTGACAAGATCGGAGTTGCTGTACTAAGATTCATAGTTTGTTTGCACCGTACTGTGTATAAGGACGTCCTCTGTACAATAACCTCAATCTAGATGTCTCAGTACAGAGGTGACTAGATCAGAGTTACTGTAGTGAGATTCATAGTTTGTGTGCACTGTACTGTGTATAAGGACGTCCTCTGTACAGTAACTTCAATTTAGATGTCTCAGTACAGAGGTGACAAGATCGGAGTTGCTGTACTAAGATTCATAGTTTGTTTGCACCGTACTGTGTATAAGGACGTCCTCTGTACAGTAACTTCAATTTAGATGTCTCAGTACAGAGGTGACAAGATCGGAGTTGCTGTACTAAGATTCATAGTTTGTGTGCACTGTACTGTGTATAAGGACGTCCTCTGTACAATAACCTCAATCTAGATGTCTCAGTACAGAGGTGACTAGATCAGAGTTACTGTAGTGAGATTCATAGTTTGTGTGCACTGTACTGTGTATAAGGACATCCTCTGTACAATAACCTCAATCTAGATGTCTCAGTACAGAGGTGACTAGATCAGAGTTGCTGTACTAAGATTCATAGTTTGTGTGCACTGTACTGTGTATAAGGACGTCCTCTGTACAATAACCTCAATCTAGATGTCTCAGTACAGAGGTGACTAGATCAGAGTTGCTGTACTAAGATTCATAGTTTGTGTGCACCGTACTGTGTATAAGGTAGTCCTCTGTACAGTAACTTCAGTCTAGATGTCTCAGTATAGAGGTGACTAGATCGGAGTTGCTGTAGTGAGATTCATAGTTTCTGTGCACCGTACTGTGTATAAGGACGTCCTCTGTACAGTAAATTCAGTCTAGATGTCTCAGTACAGAGGTGACTGGATCGGATTTGCAGCACTGAGGTCCATGATCTCTGTGCACTGTACTGTGTATAAGGACGTCCTCTGTACGGTAACTTCAATTTAGATGTCTCAGTACAGAGGTGACTAGATCAGAGTTGCTGTAGTGAGATTCATAGTTTGTGTGCACCGTACTTTGTATAAGGACGTCCTCTGTACAGTAACTTCAATTTAGATGTCTCAGTACAGAGGTGGCTAGATCAGAGTTGCTGTACTGAGATTCATAGTTTGTGTGCACTGTACTGTGTATAAGGACGTCCTCTGTACAGTAACTTCAGTCAAGTTGTCTCAGTACAGAGGTAACAAGATCAGAGTTGCTGTACTGAGATTCATAGCTTGTGTGCACTGTACTGTGTATAAGGACGTCCTCTGTACAGTAACTTCAGTCAAGTTGTCTCAGTACAGAGGTAACAAGATCAGAGTTGCTGTACTGAGATTCATAGTTTGTGTGCACCTTACTGTGTATAAGGACGTCCTCTATACAGTAACTTCAGTATAGATGTCTCAGTACAGAGGTAACAAGATCAGAGTTGCTGTACTGAGATTCATAGTTTGTGTGCACCGTACTGTGTATAAGGACGTCCTCTATACAGTAACTTCAGTATAGATGTCTCAGTACAGAGGTAACAAGATCAGAGTTGCTGTACTGAGATTCATAGTTTGTGTGCACCGTACTGTGTATAAGGAGGTCCTCTGTACAGTAACCTTAGTCTAGATGTCTCAGTACAGAGGTGACTGGATCGGAGTTGCAGCACTGAGGTCCATGATCTCTGTGCACTTTACTGTGTATAAGGACGTCCTCTGTACGGTAACTTCAATTTAGATGTCTCAGTACAGAGGTGACTAGATCAGAGTTGCTGTAGTGAGATTCATAGTTTGTGTGCACCGTACTGTGTATAAGGACGTCCTCTGTACAGTAACTTCAGTCTAGATGTCTCAGTACAGAGGTAACTAGATCAGAGTTGCTGTACTGAGATTCATAGTTTGTGTGCACTGTACTGTGTATAAGGACGTCCTCTGTACAGTAACTTCAGTCTAGATGTCTCAGTACAGAGGTGACTAGTTGGGAGTTGCTGTACTGAGATTCATAGTTTGTGTGCACCGTACTGTGTATAAGGACGTCCTCTGTACAGTAACCTCAATCTAGATGTCTCAGTACAGAGGTGACTAGATCAGAGTTGCTGCACTGAGGTCCATGATTTCTGTGCACTGTACTGTGTATAAGGACGTCCTCTATACAGTAACTTCAGTCTAGTTGTCTCAGTACAGAGGTAACTAGATCAGAGTTGCTGCAGTAATGTTCATGATCTCTGTGCACTGTACTGTGTATAAGGACTTCCTCTGTATGGTAACCTCAATCTAGATGTCTCAGTACAGAGGTGACTAGATGGGAGTTGCTGTAGTGAGATTCATAGTTTCTGTGCACTGTACTGTGTATAAGGACATCCTCTGTACAGTAACTTCAGTCTAGTTGTTTCAGTACAGAGGTAACTAGATCAGAGTTGCTGTACTGAGGTCCATGATTTCTGTGCACTGTACTATGTATAAGGACGTCCTCTATACAGTAACTTCAGTCTAGATGTCTCAGTACAGAGGTGACTAGATCAGAGTTGCTGTACTGAGATTCATAGTTTGTGTGCACCGTACTGTGTATAAGGACGTCCTCTGTACAGTAACTTCAGTATAGATGTCTCAGTACAGAGGTGACTAGATCAGAGTTGCTGTAGTGAGATTCATAATTTGTGTGCACCGTACTCTGTATAAGGACGTCATCTGTACAGTAACTTCAGTCTAGATGTCTCAGTACAGAGGTGACTGGATCGGAGTTGCAGCACTGAGGTCCATGATCTCTGTGCACTGTACTGTGTATAATGACGTCCTCTGTACGGTAACTTCAATTTAGATGTCTCAGTACAGAGGTGACTAGATCAGAGTTGCTGTAGTGAGATTCATAGTTTGTGTGCACCGTACTGTGTATAAGGACGTCCTCTGTACAGTAACTTCAGTCTAGATGTCTCAGTACAGAGGTGACTGGATCGGAGTTGCAGCACTGAGGTCCATGATCTCTGTGCACTGTACTGTGTATAAGGACGTCCTCTGTACAGTAACTCCATTCTAGATGTCTCAGTACAGAGGTAACTAGATCAGAGTTGCTGTACTGAGATTCCTAGTTTGTGTGCACCGTACTCTGTATAAGGACGTCCTCTGTACGGTAACTTCAATTTAGATGTCTCAGTACAGAGGTGACTAGATCAGAGTTGCTGTAGTGAGATTCATAGTTTGTGTGCACCGTACTGTGTATAAGGACGTCTTCTCTACAGTAACTTCAGTCTAGTTGTCTCAGTACAGAGGTAAGTAGATCAGAGTTGCTGTATTGAGATTCATAGTTTGTGTGCACCGTACTGTGTATAAGGACGTCCTCTGTACAGTAACTTCAGTCTAGATGTCTCAGTACAGAGGTGACTAGATCAGAGTTGCTGTACTGAGATTCATAGTTTGTGTGCACCGTACTGTGTATAAGGACGTCCTCTGTACAGTAACTTCAGTCTAGTTGTCTCAGTAGAGAGGTAACTAGATCAGAGTTGCTGTACTGATATTCATAATTTGTGTGCACTGTACTGTGTATAAGGACGTCCTCTGTACAGTAACTTCAGTCTAGTTGTCTCAGTACAGAGGTAACTAGATCAGAGTTGCTGTAGTGAGATTCATAGTTTGTGTGCACCGTACTGTGTATAAGGACGTCCTCTGTACAGTAACTTCAGTCTAGATGTCTCAGTACAGAGGTGACTAGATCAGAGTTGCTGTACTGAGATTCATAGTTTGTGTGCACTGTACTGTGTATAAGGACGTCCTCTGTACAGTAACTTCAGTCTAGTTGTCTCAGTACAGAGGTAACTAGATCAGAGTTGCTGTAGTGAGATTCATAGTTTGTGTGCACTGTACTGTGTATAAGGACGTCCTCTGTACAGTAACTTCAATCTAGATATCTCAGTACAGAGGTGACTAGATCAGAGTTGCAGCTGTAAGGTTCATGATCTCTGTGCACTGTACTGTGTATAAGGACGTCCTCTGACAGTAACTTTGTTAAATGGTTAATTATGGAAATTCATTTGGAATGTTAATTAATAATCGATAATCATTTTTCTTAAATTTGAGTTCTATACAAGGATTGCATCAGCCATCGTGTCTAGTTGACATGCGCTATTTGTGTGTGTATTTTTGGTTCACTACCATATGTAGAACAGGTGTCCATACGACTGGCTATAAAAGCCCATGGTACAGAAAGGGGGGCTCTCTTGCTCTTCCCACCCCACAAGACACAGAAGAAGAATCTTCATGCTGAGAAGCAGATGACATGTAGGCCTGGACACGTGCTGGACAAAGACATGATTTACCAGCCAGGATCCAAGGAAAGATGGGTGAATCTCAACAATTAAGCTAATTATGGACAAATGGACAATTACTTTATAACTAATTATTATATGTACCTGCTGCAATCTGATTCTTTTTAATGGACAATCCAAGAATAAATAGATACATTTTTTTATAAGAATATCGTGATATTGATACTTTGAGAAGTCCTCAGTAGAAAAAATAATACAGAGAAGAGTATTATTTTACAATGGTGAGCCAGCCAGCCCTGTTTTTTCGTTTTTTTAAATTAAGTAAGTGAATTTCTTCCCGTGAACAAGGGGGGAAGTCCTGACGAGCTGAACAGCTGTTGTTCACGTGTCAGTAAATTCACTAATTTGTCACGAGAAGCAGAAAGGAGCCTACAGACTGAGGACTAACGGGAAGCAGAGGTACTAACAAGGAACAGAATCAGACGAACTGAAGACAGGACGTGCTGATAAAGAGAAGCTAAGGAATCTTAAGGTAAGCAAAATATGGATATAATTTCTTCTTTTGCTAAACAAAGTAATATTAATTTTCAAATTAATGTAGGAAATGACTTAGAAGTTTTGTGGCTCAGTTTATACAAAGAATGTGAATTGCAGAATTTACAGTTAACTTCTAAATTGGTAAATAGAGACAAACAGAAATTGAGAAATATTCTACATTTGGTAGATTTTTTTCATAGTCTTGTGTCAGAGATTTTTAAGCAGAAAAATAGTGCAGAAGTGTCAGATGGTGACAATGATTCTGACTGTAATGTGGAAAATGAACAAGAAGTGAGACACGTGTCTGTAACTGAAGGAGACCTTGGGTCTGACCAAGAGACGGACATACAGAAACCTGACATGGGAGGAGACATGACTGACATACGAGAAACTGACATATTAGGTGATGTGGGAGGAGACGTGAGTGACGTAGGAGGAACGGACGTACAAGAGCCACTAAAAATATCAGAGAATTCAGGAATTACCCAGGCTCAACTGCAAATTAAAATGAGGAAAAATTTGCTGAAATTATACAAAATCATGCCAAAATATGATGTCAAAATCCATGCCTGTAGAAATTCAGAGACATTTGAGAGCTTTTCTGATAAGTTTGATCTAACCAATGAGGAGAGGAATCAATTATTTAAAATATGGATTCCTGTGACATTGTCCAGATGTTACTCTCCTAATGGATGGGAAAAATGATTCGGACAGGTTAAGATATTTGATTTATTGTGTCACAAAGGATTTTCCCAACATAGAAGATCTGCAGAAACTAAGGATTGGTAGGAAGGAATGTACATATACATTCATGTCCATATTTGAACGGTTGTACAAAGCTCTCATCAAAAATGGAAAAGTACAACAAATGGTAACAACTTTTGTACAAAAATTCAAATTCCTAGATCCAGTATCTAGAGTTATAGCGTCACAAAAAGAATCCCTATTCAAATGTGCGCAGTTGCTGGATTCTGTTAGAAAACATGAGAATCGTGCAAAGAAAAGAAATCAAGTTAAATTTATAAAACCAGGAAAGGTAAAATCTTACCAAAAGCCAATATCAACCTCTTCTAGACTGAGTCATCCCCATAGTGAACTCTATCAAATACGCAGGAGATTTCATATCTGTTATAAGCCATATCAGCCAGGGCAAAGGTCCATCTCTTCACAGAAAGAGTTAAAAATCCAAAGCTGTGATTTCTCCCTGGAAAGGAAAATGGCCGAAATAGATGGACAGAGACAGGTGAGACGACCAGGTGAGAGTGACGTCAGGGAATGTGGACAGAAGGACAGGCAGTTCTCTGAGGTTTTGAAGGATAGAAAAATGTCTTTCCTAAATAGGACGTTCCTGGAGATATTTGAGAGAGACAGAAGATTTGGTTTAGGGAGTGGCTAAGGAAAAACTGTAATTATAATGTAGCATAGAAGTGTTACAATGTCTCAATATTTATTTATAATCTTATACAGTAAAATTGTAGTTACATAGTTTCCAATAGTTCATATATATATATGACGCGCCCCTGGGCCTGCTGTGTCGCGCAGCGTCTCGCGCACGGGGGCTTACCCGGAACCGGATCAGATGAGGGTTGTAGTCTCCGAGTGGCGGGGACCCGATCCGTGCCCAGGGAGTCAACTCAGTGTGTGGTAGTCTTGATAGATGTTATTTGAGTGTCGACTACGCCACCCGTTGATTTGCAGCTATGGAGCTGCCGCTGCAGGGCAGACCGCTGAGGCCGGTGTAGAATTGTGCAGCGTGATAGTATAACTCAGAGACGGTGCGGTGTAATTCAGGGTCTTTACTGGTAACAACGATAGACCCTCCCGGAGTACTTGCTAGCGAACGGGGCCTGGTCAGTCCTTGAGCAGATGGGATCTCCCCTGGCCAGGCGGAGTTGTAGGCCTCCCAAACTGACTGTACTCTTCTGGCTACCTTGCTAGAAGCGGATATAAGTAGCCCACGTCCCTGAGTGTACCGTGTGGTGCTCACCCGTATGGCCGGTGACTCGGGGCCTTCTAATGGCTTCCGCTCCACGATGGCGGCGCTAGTCCCACGCGTGTGACCGTGCCTTCGGGTTTCTGGGCCTGAGGACCTGAAATCCCCTGCCGGTCGGCTTCTGCTGCTGGGTAAGAGTTAGTCCCCACAGCCTCAGACGCCGGGTCCGGTAAGAAAGCTTCTCAGTCAGGGCGAGCTCTGCAGCTGCCAGCCCTTGACTTGTAGTAGTATTGCTCCCACTGAGCTTCTGCTGTTTCTTCCTGTGACTGTTTCTTGTCTCTACTCTCCTTGACTGACTAACCCTGCTTCAGCCCCGGGTTTATATAGGGGAAGGTCTTCCACTCCCAAGACTGGGCAGGAGGTGTGGCATGCACAGGATCCCTGACCAAAGGACCTCCCACCTGCTCTCAGACATAACATTACATTACTGTGGGAAACCAGACCCCTGGGGTGCCACATTCCCCCCTAGTGAAATTTAGTACTCAGGGACTAAACATATTTTAGAAAAACATAACAAGATATAACAACAATAATAGTACAATAAGAAGAAACACATAAAGGTGGTCACGGCATGTCCGTAACCGGGTGTAGTATTTGAAGAAAAGCAAGGTGTCCATTTCACCAAAACAGGGAGACGTAACCAGGTAGGGGTTTGTCCTGCCCCGAGTCCTTAACAGTCTTTAGTCCGTCCTGGGTTACGCTCCAACTATGTACAAAGGATTCCCGGTAAATCCACCAAGGACTCCTACAAATAACTAGAAACACAAAATTATACACAAGCAACAATACACAGGTAAACATAAATAAAACAATTTATACACTTCAAATCCTCCAACGTGCGGGTAACTGGCCTCTAGTGGCCCTAGTGGACCTACGGAGCTGACTGTCTAGCCCTGAACTACAGGGTGTAGGAGCTGTCAAGGGTAAACTGGGCAGCTGTCTACCGGCTCTTTGGCTCACTAGGGATATGGCAGGCTCACTGCAAGCAGAGGGTTGATCCTCCTGGTCTGCGGGTGTGGGGTCTTCTGCCTCCTGGACCGGCTGTTCTTCCAGCTCTACCTGTTGCTCCGTAGGTGCTTGGGATGCTGGTTGGAGGAAGGTGAGTACGGGTACCACAACTGCACCATTGACTTGAGTCCAAGACCGAGGGAAGTCCCCGAGCACAGTACTAACCATATCTTCCCTTTCCTCTACGGGTCGATGGTCTTCTTGTTCCTCTTCAGGGTTCCTCAGTTGTTCGGGACACTTCTTCAGGTGGTCCCGGGATACAAGGGCTGTAGTTTCCCCTCCGTCTTTACTGATGGTACAAACCTTCGACTTCTCGTGGCTTGAGGGCAGTACGGTGTACGGGTCCTTCTCCCACTGGTCGTCCAACTTGTGGAGCCGTCTCTTCCTCTTCAAGACCTGCTCTCCGGGTACCAGGGGAACAGCGGGAGCATACTGGTTGTAAGTTTTCTCTTGTCTTTCCCTAGCCTGACAGAGACTTCGCTCCACGCTCTCCTGTACTCTCCGGTACTGCTGCTGCCTCTCTGTGTCCCAGTCTGCTTCTGGTGAAGTGTCCTCGGGTGTCAGGACTCCCATTTCCAGGTCAACAGGTAACTTACCAGGTCTTGCCCTCATTAGGTAAGCCGGGGTACAGTTGGTGGAACCTACCGGGATGTGGTTGTATAGGTCCACCAGATCGGGCAGCTTCTCAGGCCACAGACTGCGTTCTTCCAGGGGCAACGTTTTCAGAAGATCCATTACCACCTGGTTCATTTTCTCACAAAGTCCATTAGTTTGCGGATGATAGGGTGTCGTCCTTATCTTCCGGCAGCCATACAGAGTGCAGAATTCTTGGAAGACCTCCGCTTCAAAGGCAGGTCCCTGGTCTGTCAACACTTGGTCCGGGTACCCGTGTGGACGGCAGAAATGCTGCTGGAAGGCTCTCGCTGCTGTTCGAGCTGTTAAGTCCTTGACGGGGACGACAACCAAGAACCGGGAGTAGTGATCCACGATGGTTAGTGCGTAGACGTAGCCACTTCTGCTTGGGGTCAGTTTTACATGATCCAAGGCTACCAGTTCCAACGGCTGCCGGGTGACGATGGACTGCAGGGGAGTCTTCTGGCTGGCACGATCCTTCCTTCTTAGGTTGCACGGGCCACAGTCTCTGCACCACTTCTCAATGGTTCCCCTCATGCCTACCCAGTGGAATCGCTCGCGCAGCAGGAACTCCAGCTTCTTCCACCCGAAGTGTCCAGCTCCGTCGTGGTATGCCTCCATCACCATGGCTGCATCTCTTCGTGGCACCACTACTTGCCAGAGTAGTTCATGCGTCCGGGAGTTAACCATTCTGCGGCACAACTTCCCCTTGTAAAGGAACAGTCGACTCCTCTCTGCCCATAGTTGTTTGGCTTCCTCCGGAGCGTCTGGTTCAAGGCAAGCCTCCGGGCGAGTCAGCATCTCCTTCACCAGTCGGACGGCAGGGTCGCTGTCTTGCGTTTCCGCCCAGTTGTAGTGAGGTAAGGGGTTCAACGTAGCAGCCTGCTTACTCCTTACCCGGTGGGAGTACTGGATAGTCCCATGATGGTGGAACGCAGGGAGTTCAACTTCTTCCAGTCCCTCCGGATCTTCTCCTTCGTCCGGCAGGTTGGGCATCCTGGACAGGGCGTCCGCGTTGGTATTGGAGCGTCCGGCCCGGTATTTGATTGTGAACTCGTAGTTGGACAGACGGGCCATCCACCTCTGCTCCAGGGCACCGAGTCTTGCCGTGTCCAGGTGTGTCAACGGGTTGTTATCCGTGTACACGGTGAACCGGGAAGAAGCGAGGTAATGCTTAAAGCGCTCGGTGACTGCCCATACTACGGCCAGGAACTCTAGCTTAAATGAGCTGTAATTCTCGGGATTCCTTTCGGTGGGTCGCAGCTTTCGGCTGGCGTAGGCGATTACTCGTTCCTTCCCCTGCTGGATCTGGGACAGTACGGCTCCTAGCCCGATGTTACTGGCGTCGGTGTAGAGGATAAAGGGCTGGCTATAATCCGGGTACGCTAGGATTTCGTCCCCCGTGAGGGCCATCTTCAGCTGGCGGAAGGACTCTTCTTCCAGCTCCTCCCATTTGAAGGGCGGCTTCTGGTT
Source organism: Phyllobates terribilis (assembly GCF_046119375.1). Taxonomy (NCBI): domain Eukaryota; kingdom Metazoa; phylum Chordata; class Amphibia; order Anura; family Dendrobatidae; genus Phyllobates; species Phyllobates terribilis. The sequence continues at coordinate 3,179,516 of NW_027362977.1, read as the reverse complement.
CTTGGCCTTCCGGGACTGGCCTATCAGGAGGTCCTGCATAGGTGCTGCCTTTTTGGTGAAACCGGGAATAAACCTTCGGTAGTAGCCTACCAACCCGAGGAACTGCCGCACTTCTTTTACGCTGGAGGGGCTTGGCCATTCCTTAATTGCGGTGATCTTATCAGGGTCGGGAGCCACTCCGTCAGCGCTCACCACGTGTCCCAGGTACTGCACCTTTGGTTTCAGGAGGTGACACTTGGAGGGTTTCACCTTTAGGCCGTAACTCGCCAGAGCTTCGAACACTTCCGCCAGGTGTTTCAGGTGGTCCTCATACGTCTTGGAATATACGATGACATCGTCCAGGTACAACAGGACCGTCTCGAAGTTTCTGTGGCCCAGACAACACTCCATTAGTCGTTGGAAGGTTCCTGGTGCGTTGCAGAGTCCGAACGGCATGCAGGTGAACTCGCTAAGTCCCATCGGGGTGGTGAATGCGGTCTTCTCCCGGTCCGCCTCTGCTACAGGAACCTGCCAGTACCCGCTAGTGAGATCCAAGGTAGAGAAGAAGTTAGCAGATCTTAAAGCAGCCAATGACTCCTCTATCCTTGGTAAGGGGTACGCATCCTTGTGTGTGATACGGTTGATTTTCCGGTAATCTACACACATCCTCATGGTGTTGTCTTTTTTTCTGACTAAGACTAGTGGAGCTGCCCAGGGGCTACAGCTATCCCTGATCACCCCAGCCTCCTTCATGTCTCTAAGCATCCCCTTGGCGTGTTGGTAGTGTGCAGGGGGTACGGGTCGATACCTCTCTTTTATGGGAGGATGGTCTCCCGTGGGGATGTGGTGTTCTACCCCCTTGACTCGCCCAAAGTCTAACGGGTGTTTACTAAACACTCTCTCGTACTCTTGAACCACCCGATAGACTCCCTGTTTCTGATGTGAGGGAGTGGAGTCAGTACCCAAATGTAGTTGCTGACACCAGTCCTCCTTTGTTTTCTTAGAGCCGTTACCTTCCTCCGGGTGAGATGGAGGCAAGGGTTCCACAGATTGTATAGCATTTTGGTTAATGGTATATAATTTGGCTAGCGTGGCATACCGGGGCAGGTACACTTCCCTCTTCCCGATATTGATTATGCGAACGGGCACCCTCCCATGGCGTACATTAACCACCCCCCGTGCTGTCAAGATGGTGGGCCTACTGTCTGAGTAAACTGGTTCTACCATTGCCTGGTAATCTCTACCTCTCAGACCAATAGCTGCCCGGCACCAAATCATCATTTCACTTTTTGGGGGCATGACAATAGGAAAAGGGTCACACATTCTTACGCTACCAATCTCACCGCCGGAGAGTTCCACCTGTTGCCGTCGCATCAGTGCCCGGATCTCTTTCTGGAGCACCTGCTGCTCGCCGGAGCTGGCGTTCTTGGCAACCTGCTGTAAAAGGAAAATCACCTCTGCAAGACAATTTTCAATTACATTAGTTCCTAGAGTTATTTTTGGGTGACTCTCATGTTTGTCAATATCTACAATGATCAGTCCCTGTGCTGCCAGTTCGACTCTACCGATTTTGATGGTCACCTCTTTAAATCCGATCTGTGGCACGGGCTGGCCATTGCTGGCGATGATACTCAAGTCGTCGTCAGGGTAGCGGGTAATATCCGAGTCATTCCAGTACTGCTTAAAGAGCACGTACGGGATGGTGGTGACCTGTGACCCGGTGTCCAGTAGGGCACTCATAGGGATGCCATCCAGTACCACAGGCAAGACTGGACGTCCTCCCACATATCTGTCGCACCAGTTCGATGGGCCTGGTGATCTTTTTCCTGGGGGTTGGCCCTCTACCCCAGGTTGTGCCCGTTTAAAGAACAGTACCTTGCCATATGTCCGGGTTGATTGCAGCGGCGGCAGATGGGTCGTCCGTCTTCGCTGTATCGGTCACTGGGTCTTCCTCTGGCCGGTGGGGTCCTCCTTGGTCGACGCCACGGGATGTCCTCCGGTCCGGATGCCAGCTGGATCTTCCCTGGGGTGGAAACCTGTAAAGACTGCACAGTTCGGGTTAGCGCAGCAACGCTCTTAGCTAGCTCTTGGACCTGATGGTGTAGGTCTGGAGCCGGGTCATTGTCCAAAGCCTGCGCATCAGCTCCCACAGGCCCTGCCGACAAGGGCGCCGCCTCCTGATGGTAAGTGATAGCTGGGCGCCTGTGGGTCACAACGCCACCCGGTGCCGGTTCTCGGAGCACCCGGATGGCTCTGTCCTTGAACTGTGCAAAGCCCAGATGGGGATCCTGTAAGGCCATCGCCCGCAACTGGGTTCGGTGGGCATTACAATATAGTCCCTCTATAAATTGTTCGGTCAACAGCCTGTCCTCGTTTCCCACTCCATCAGGGTCGGTCTGCTTAATGGCCCTCAGGGCCTCTTGTAGGTTTAGTGCATAGTCCCTTATACTCTCATGCGCTCGCTGCTTGCACCCGTAGAATCTAAGCTTAATCTCGGCTGAGGTGCGGGTATCAAAGGTATCCTTCAGACGGGTTAGTATCCCTGCGACAGTCTTCCTCCCAGGTGGCCAGGATTTTACTTCCCTTTTGGCTGCCCCGGTTAGTTGGGCCACCAGGATGCTCACTTTTTGCTCTTCTGTGAGGGGGTACACCTGGAAGAGGCTATCCAGCTTTTCTCTAAAGTCATGCAGGGTATGTGACTCCCCTGAGTACTGGGGTAGCCAAGCTGCTCCCGGGATATAGGGCATGGTGAAGGGCATAACTGCAGCAGCGGTGGCGCTGGCGGGGGTTGAGGCAATGAAGCTCTCCTCCGCATCCGACATCTTCCTCCCCCCTAGTGGACCGTGGCCTACCTTGCGATGATCCTGTTCCGTAGGCCGCGGCTCCGCAGTAGATCGTCAGGGTTGAGGACCTTCCGTCGCGCTCCGGTGACGTCGGCGTCTGCTGGGCTCCTTCCAGGACCTTACGCAACGTCCGGACGTGAGGCGGGGCTTCAGTTCTCGCGCGCTTTCGGAGTCCACGCCCCTCTTCTTCCCGCGCAGCGTCCTCAAGATGGCGTCCAACGGCGGGAAAACTCCACGGATGGCGGGAAGAAGGCTGAAGATGGCGCCGGATGGCGGGAATCTTCACAGATGGCGGGAAGAAGGCTGAAAATGGCGCCGGATGGCGGGAATCTTCACCGATGGCGGGAAAACTTCACGGATGGTAAGTTTTAAAAGTCTCTTTTTCAGGCACGCAGTACCCGGTGGTTGCGGGCACGAAATCCTGCCGACTACGCCAAAGTTGACGTGCCCCTGGGCCTGCTGTGTCGCGCAGCGTCTCGCGCACGGGGGCTTACCCGGAACCGGATCAGATGAGGGTTGTAGTCTCCGAGTGGCGGGGACCCGATCCGTGCCCAGGGAGTCAACTCAGTGTGTGGCAGTCTTGATAGATGTTATTTGAGTGTCGACTACGCCACCCGTTGATTTGCAGCTATGGAGCTGCCGCTGCAGGGCAGACCACTGAGGCCGGTGTAGAATTGTGCAGCGTGATAGTATAACCCCCAACGGGAGGGGTATGGCCTCAGGGCAGCCGACGTGGAAGATGAGGGTAGCAGGAACCACTCAGAGACGGTGCGGTGTAATTCAGGGTCTTTACTGGTAACAACGATAGACCCTCCCAGAGTACTTGCTAGCGAACGGGGCCTGGTCAGTCCTTGAGCAGATGGGATCTCCCCTGGCCAGGCGGAGTTGTAGGCCTCCCAAACTGACTGTACTCTTCTCGCTACCTTGCTAGAAGCGGATATAAGTAGCCCACGTCCCTGAGTGTACCGTGTGGTGCTCACCCGTATGGCCGGTGACTCGGGGCCTTCTAATGGCTTCCGCTCCACGATGGCGGCGCTGGTCCCACGCGTGTGACCGTGCCTTCGGGTTTCTGGGCCTGAGGACCTGAAATCCCCTGCCGGTCGGCTTCTGCTGCTGGGTAAGAGTTAGTCCCCACAGCCTCAGACGCCGGGTCCGGTAAGAAAGCTTCTCAGTCAGGGCGAGCTCTGCAGCTGCCAGCCCTTGACTTGTAGTAGTATTGCTCCCACTGAGCTTCTGCTGTTTCTTCCTGTGACTGTTTCTTGTCTCTACTCTCCTTGACTGACTAACCCTGCTTCAGCCCCGGGTTTATATAGAGGAAGGTCTTCCCCTCCCAAGACTGGGCAGGAGGTGTGGCACAGGATCCCTGACCAAAGGACCTCCCACCTGCTCTCAGACATAACATTACATTACTGTGGGAAACCAGACCCCTGGGGTGCCACATATATATATATATATATATATATATATATATATATATATATATATATATATATATATATATATATATATATATATATATATATATATATATATATATACATATATACATACACTTGTCTAAGTAGAGATTGTGTATAATTGTATTTATATATATATATTTATAAAAAATATATATATTAATTAATAAATTAGAACTTCATATATAAATTTAAGTAGCAATATTTTGAATTACATTAGAACCAACCAATATATGTATAAGATATTTAAATAATTCTGTTTCTGTATGAATTTGATATTTAATTTTATTTTCTTATATTTCCTTAGAGGTTTCATTCCAAAGCAGGATTTGCTCAAACAACTCTAAAATGGATTTATTTCTTTATTCACACAGGAAGTTGAAAAATTGCATGATTTTATGTGTATAACATTTTAAAATAATAACAATATAACTAGTTGGATTATTATTAGTGTTGAGCCACCCCCGTAGTGTTCGAGTTCGGTTCGGTTCGTCGAACACCCGTGTGTTCGTCGAACTGTTCGTCGAACTGTTCGTCGAACTGTTCGTCGAACACCGTTAAAACCAATGGCAGGCAAACAAAAACACATAGAAACACATAGAAAACACCTTCAAAGGTGTCCAAAAGCTGACAAACTGCTCAGAAGACACAACTAACACATGGAAAAGTGACAAGTACATATAGTCATGCGAAAAGAAAAGAGGTGGAGGAGTAAAAGGAGGGGGAGACACAGATATAGGCATGTCATGCCCTTCTAAAATCCAAAAAGTGAGAAGCCGACACGTTCAGTCCGCTCCTGCCCGTGCCACCTCCGTGTCGCCGGGTTTGTGCCAGAGCCGCGGTGAACCCTGACGGCCAGCCCCCCTCTCCCAATACTGGTGCCTGTCCGCTGGTGGGTCGAGCGAGCCCCCCTGTGGTGGAGGCAGCTCTAAGCTTTTTAATTTAAATTGTCTCTCTAATTTGAATGAATACACTTTAAATCCATTTACAAGGATCTATTGGAGGGCAAGTCTCATGCCAGCAGCCGCGTAATTCCAGCTCCAGTAGCGTCCACTAAAGCTGCTGCAGTTAAAAAGCTTTTATAAGGATCGAGCTCGGCTGTCCACCGCAAGGCATCCTACTGCCAGTCCCAGCCCCTATGCCTTGGGGTGCCTCCTGATGCTCTTCACTGAGTATCCCGTGGTCCCGAAGCATTTCCTTTGAAAAAATTAAGTGTCCAAACTACAGGTGGTGTAGCTTGCTTAACAGCCGGGATAATCCGCTGACTAGCAGACACTGCTACTAGGCACAAAGTATTTCCTGGGCGAGATGCAGTTAAAAATTTGTAATTAGATACTCTCGTTGGATGCTGAGAAAGCATTCCATAGAGTCTCCTGGCACGCCATATATGATTCTCTTAAAAAGCTTGGGGTAGGGGTCTAGGGGACCCTTTTATAGCCAAAATCACGGCCCTGTATCGCAATACGTCACCTAGGCTGAAGATAAATGGAACTGTAGCACCCTGAGGGCTCGGTTGCTACAGAGGTATTGCACCTCACCCAGAGGTGTTGTAGCACCCTGAGGACTCGGCTGCTACAGGGGTATTACACCTCAAGCCAGAGGTGTGGTATTCCACTCCCGGGTAAGGATGGAGTGTGGAACTGAGCTCAGTAGGCTGCATGCACTACATACATCCCATTTCCGGGGGACAGATCGACGGTACTCCCACAAGTTTATGTGCAGGTACGATAGTGTCTGTCCCTGGCTGGAGTGGGAGGGGGGTGGAACATCCCAGTAGTGTAGGGGCAGATAGGGGGAGCAGTCTGGGTAAAGCTAGGAGCTCATTGGGTGCTGGTCACCTGAGCTCACTCATAGAGGGAGTATATAAGGTGGGAACCATCTTAGATCAGGGTCAGACAGGCAGACAGCTACTAGTCAGTCTGTTGTAGAGGGTCAAGCAGTCCTGAAAGAAGAGAGAGAGGAGTTAGAAGGACCCAGAGGGGAAGAAGAGGGAACCCCAAGAGCCCAAATACAAGCAACAGGGTGAAGGGTTGGCACAAGGGTACCGGATCCCAAGCTGGTGGAGGGCACTAATCCTCAGCCAGAGACCGGAGGTTGTGGGCAGGATCTGCCACGACCCCCCACTAAATCCACCAGGAAGGCAGACCAAGTATAGGGTCAGGGAACCCAGAGGAGGTGTACCCACCAAGAGACCCGAGGGAGCCGGACATAGGTGGATCCCTGGTGGGGAAGGCCAGAGAAAAGGAACGTCAGAAAGGGAGCTCAGGATCACGCTCCAGAATTACCTGGGGGTTGGCCGAGTCCAGGACCTGGTGGACGCAGCACGGCTCGGGCGGTCACTCAAGGCCGGAGTGACCAGAACAACAGCAGTAAGTAAACACCCTGAACTGCACAGCCCGACTCTGAGTCTTAATACCATCCTCACTGCACCACCACAACCACCACCCTCTACAACTGACCCCCTGAGGCTATACCCCTCCCGTTGGGGGTTATACCACCAGAAGCTGCACACACACCACCAGCCTCAGCGGACCCTGCTGCAGCGGCGGCCGTATTAACCGCAAATCAACGGGTGGCGTAGTCGACACGAAAGAACATCCAGCAACATCTGTAGGACTGCCACACACTGAGCTTGACACCCTGGGCACGGACCGGGTCACCGCCACTCGGAGACTACGACCCCCATCTGATCCGGCTCCGGGTATCCCCCAAACAACACTGGCCCAGGGGGCGCGTCAGTGTGATATCTCACTCTCAGGTAAGGATGTAGTGTGGATCAGGACCCGACACCTGCATGCATTACACCACATTGCCGTGGGGCAGGGCGACCAATATGCCCCTGAGATGGGCACGACAGTCCCTGTCCCTGGCTGGAGTGGGGGGAGGGAACACTGAGGAAGGGGAACCCTGTAGTGCAGGAGCAGGGAGGAAGCAGTTCCTGGGTGCATTGAGAAGGGAGTATAAAAGGTGGGCACCATCTTAATTCAGTGCAGAGAAGTCTGAGCAGAAGTGGCAGGGAGCAGGGGCTCTGCATGAGCTCTGCTCCGGAGGCGGGCCTAGTAACAGAGGCCCAGGCCTGGAAGAGGGAGAAGGAAGGAAGAGGAGCGGAGAAGGCTCCAGGAACGAGGAACGAAGGGATCCCAAGGGTGCGGACGGGCGAGTCGCCACCGCACGCCCGAATCCACCTGCGTGGAGGGGTCAGGCCAAAGGGGGAGACCGGTCCCCGAAACTAGTGGAGGCAGGAAACGACCCTCAGCTAGAAACAGGAGGCTGTGACATTTTATGTGGCGCAGCCCCTCGCTACACCCGCTAGGAAGGCACCACATAGGGTCAGGGAAACTGGCGCCAAGTTTACCAAGAGGAGGCCCGAGGCAGCCGGACAGAAGGGTTGGTAAGAAAGGCCAGACAAAGGACACACAAAGGGGGTCCTGTGAAGCGCTCCAAAGTTATCTGGGAGTTGTCTGAGCCCCTCACCTGGTGAGCACAGTACGACGTGGGCAGCCGTTACCTGCAGACGTGGTCTGGATAATAAGAACTGTGAGTAAAGGCCCTGGACTGCATCACTGACTCCGTGTCGTTACTGCTGCTGCCCTGCACCATCACCCCCATCCTCCGCATACACTGCCCTGAGGCTATACTCCTCCCGTGGGGAGTTATGCTACGCTCTGCTGCACCCACAACACCAGCCTCAGCGGTCTGCCCTGGAGCGGCGGTTCACTCTGACCGCAATCCACGGGTGGCGTAGTCGGACATTTAAACATCAAAACCACATAAATAGTTCCGCCACTGGTTTGACCGCCCTGAGCCACGGAACCGGGTCGCCGCCACGGAGACTACAACCACCAGCATCCACCAAAAAGGGTCCGGCTCCGGGTGTCCCAAGGCCCAGTGGGCGCGTCAGAACATTTTCATCACCTTTCACAATCACCAATGGGACAAGGCAGGGATGTCCTCTGTCCCCTCTCTTATACATCCTAGTGACGGAGCACCTGCTCTCATCAATTCGCCATAACCCCAATATTAGGTGGATTGAGGTGGGAGGCACCGAGTACAAGTGCTCTCTATTTGCTGATGATGTCCTAGTATATATCACTCAATCACATATATCCATCCATGCTGTTATGGCTGAAATAGATCACTTTGTTACATGGTCAAATTTTAAAATCAATGCAGCGAAGTCTGAGGCCCTCGATGTCTCCCTCCCCAAATCCATATAGGATTCCATCCAGTCCAACTTTCCCTTTGCCTGGCCCTCACAGGGTATCAAATACTTAGGAATTCCTATTCATAGAGACCTCTCCCATCTATGTTATCTTAATTTTGGGCCCTTTATTGAACAACTCCATACAGACCACGGTTGGCAAGTTAGAACTGTAAGATTCACTACGTGAACCACTGGTGTTTTGTGGAAAAGCACATGTACACTGTGTTCCAAATTATTATGCAAAAAGTGTTTAGGAGTGATAAGGGAAGAATTTCTTTGTTTGTCAGTTAAACTCATTGATGGTGATGTGTGTCAGGGCTCTTTATATCACTGTAAGCAATTGCAGACACCTGTGCTAATTAGTTTGGCAGGTGTGTCCAATGAAAGGCAAGACTACTTAAGAAGGCTGTCTCACATTATTAAGCAGCCTACATTTTCTGCCAAAATGGGAAAGAAAAAGGATGTGTCGGCTGCTGAGAAGCAACAAATTGTGGAGTGTTTAGGTCAAGGCATGACTACAATCAACATTGTGCGATGATCAGGATGAAGTGTCTTGGCAATCAAGAGGTATGTAGCTGATTCACAGTACACACGTGTGCGTGCTGATAAGGGCAAATTGAGGACTCTTTCCTACAGGCAATTACGTCAGGTTGAAAGAGCAGCGGCAAAAAAGCCTTGTCATAGCAGCAGACAAGTTTTTGAAGCTGCTGGTGCCTCCAACGTCCCCCGAACAACAAGATGCAGGGTCCTTCAGAGGTTTGCAGCTGTGCATACGCCATCCTGTCGACCTCCTCTATCCACTTCACACAAGCAGAAACGGCTCCAGTGGGCCAAACATTACATGAAGACTGATTTCAAAACTGTTTTGTTCACGGATGAGTGCCGTGCAGCGCTCGATGGTCCAGATGGATGGAGTGGAGGATGGCTGGTTGATGGACACCCCACGCAAACATGGCTACAGCGCCAACAAGGAGGAGGTGGAGTAATGTTTTGGGCTGGAATCATGGGGAGAGAGATTGTCGGCCCCTTTAGGATCCCTGAAGGCGCTAAAGATGAACTCCATAATATATGTGGATTTTCTCAAACAGCACTTCCTGCCATGGTTCAAGAAGAAGAACCGTGTATTTCACAGCAAGATCATTTTTTTGCATGATAATGCACCATCTCATGCTGCACATAAAACATCTGCATCTCTGGCTGATATGGGCATAAAAGGGGACAAACTTATGGTGTGACCCCCATGCTCCCCTGACCTCTACCCCATTCAGAACCTTTGGAGCATCATTAAAAGGAGTGTCTATGATGGCGGGAGGCAGTTCACATTTAAGCAACAGCTCTGGGAGGGTATTCTGTCCTCATGCAAAACAATTGAAGCAGAAACCATCCAAAACCTGACAAATTCAATGGACGAGAGAGTTCAGAAGCTCCTTTCGAACAAGGGGTCCTATGTGAAAATGTAACATCACCTAGAATAAAGTTTTGAGTTGAAAACTGTTTGATTTCAGTTTCTAACAACCTGCTAATGCTTATAATTTCAAAAATGACCATTTTTTTGGTCTTTATTAAAATGAAAAGGTTGATCGAAAAGTTTGGGGGATCTAAGAGTGTGGCAACCCAGTAGTCATGATTACTTCGAATTCTGACAATATGAGGGTCATGCTGCAGGTAGTGCAGCAAGAAGGCACTTATGTGTCTTGCGCATCTCGGAGCCCCAAAATTATTTTCCGGGCTAGATGCAGCTAAAAATTATTATTAATTTTAAATCTGGTGAAGCTTTAGTATAGATGGCCTAATAGGATCAGTGCTGCACACTGCTACAAAGCCCAAATTATTTTCCAGTCAAGATACAGATAAACATGATTAGTAATTTGAAAGCTTAAAACGGTTGGTAGGGTGATTTTAACCAATCATCAAGCTTTTACTCTCCCCAGGATGACACAGGGGTAGAAAAGTCGTTTCGGATCCATGATTTGTTCATCTTTATGAACGTGAGTCTGTCTACATTATCAGTGGAGAGCCGCGTGCGCTTATCTGTCAGCACACCACCAGCAGCGCTGAACACACGTTCAGACAGAACGCTGGCTGCAGGGCATGACAAGATCTCCAAGGCGTAAGTGGCTAGCTCCGGCCATTTATCCAGATTGGAAGCCCAAAAAGAGCAAGGGTCCAGTGACACAGTCATGGCTTCAATGTTTACTTGGAGATACTCCTGTACCATCGTCTCTAGGCATTGACTATGTGTCAGACTTCTTGTCTCCTGTGGCCTTGCAAAGGATGGGCTAAAAAAGTGGTGAAATGATTCCGCAAAATTGATGTTACCAGCAGATACTGTGGTTCTGTTACGGTTTGAGTGCTGAACACTTGACGGTCCCACGGTTGGCAAGTTGGAACTGTGAGATTCACTACGTGCACCACTGGTATTTTGTGGAAAAGCACATGTAAGATTCTGCAACAGTCTCTGCTGATACTCCTGCATGCGTGCATCCCTTTCTATGGCAGGAATAATTTCTGCAAATTTACTTTTGTACCGGGGATCTAACAGTGTGGCAACCCAGTAGTCAGGATTATTTCTAATTCTCACAATTCGAGGGTCATGTTGCAGGTAGTGCAGCAAGAAGGCACTCATGTGTGTTGCGCATCCAGGAGCACCAAGTCCCTGTTGTGTTGGTGGCGAGGTAACAATCATGCTTCCTTCCTCTGTCCTCTCCCCCCAACCTCGCACAACAGAAATGTGATCAAGGTCTCCCTCATCTGATGAGTCTTCCATCAGTTCGTCCTCCACTTCTTCCTGGGCTCCTGCACCTTCCTCACTAGTTTGGCTGCTACCATGCGCCCTGGTAAAACCATCTCCCCCACCCTCACATGCCTGCCGCCTTGGTGCTGCCGACCGTCTGGACCTTGCAGATGTTAGCCCTTCCGCATACAACTCCTCCTCCTCTACTTCCTCCACCTCCTCTTGTGCCACCACCTGGCTCCGAATTCTGTTTAACATGTGCTCCAGCATGTAAATCACCGGAATAGTCATGCTGATAATGGCATCGTCAGCACTAAACATCTTCGTCGCCATTTCAAAACTGTGCAGAAGGGTGCATAGGTCCCTGATCTGAGACCACTCCTCCAGCGTGATTTGCCCCACCTCTGAATCTCGTTGGCCCAGGCTATACGTCAGAACGTATTGCACCAGGGCTTGTCGGTGCTGCCACAGTCGCTGCAACATGTGCAGAGTTGAATTCCACCGAGTAGGCACATCGCATTTTAGCCGGTGAAGTGGCAGGCCCAACGACTTCTGTAGAGATGTAAGTCGCTGAGCTGCGGGATGCGAACGGCGGAAGTGAGCACACAGCGACCGTGCCCTCTGCAGAAGGCCATCTAGTCTGGGATAGTGGGCTAAAAATTGCTGGACAACCAGGTTCAACACGTGAGCCATACAAGGCACGTGTGTGACATTGCCCCGGCGAAGGGCCGCACCCAGGTTTGCAGCATTGTCGCACACGGCCTTCCCTGGTTTCAGGTCCAGTGGAGACAACCATTCATGAAATTGGTTCTCCAGAGCTGACCACAACTCCTCAGCTGTGTGACTCACATTTCCCAGACATTTCAATGTAAAAACCGCCTGATGACGTTGAGCCCTACTGCCAGCATAGTAAGGAGGTGTGCAGGATCCCTTCTGCGCAGTTAGAAAGCTTGTGGCATGACCAGACAGGCTTTGGGTGCAGGTGGAAGACCGAGAGGAGGTTGAGGAGGCAGAAGCAGTGGAGGAACTTTGACATAAAGAGGATTGACGCACAACTCGTGGGGACGGCAAGACTTGGACAGCAGCCCCTTGTCCTGCTGTCACCATAGTTACCCAGTGCCCAGTCAGCGACATGTAACGCCCCTGTGCATGCCTACTCGTCCAAGTGTCTGTGGTGAAATGCACCCTGTCACACACAGAGTTTCTCAAAGAAGCGGTGATGTTGTGTGCGACATGCTGGTGGAGCGCAGGCACACCTTTCTTTGAGAAGTAGTGCCGACTGGGCATCTGGTACTGGGGCACTGCGACGGACATAAGGTCTCGAAAATCCTCTGTGTCCACCAGGCGGAAAGGCAGCATTTCTGTAGCCAAGAGCTTGCAGATGGTGAAATTCAACCTCTTAGCTTTCTCATGGCTAGGAGGAAATGGTCTTTTACTTGTCCACATCTGAGGGACCGAGGGCTGGCTATTGTGCTTAGACGGGGTTGATAAGGGTGTCCCCGGCAAACTGCCGGTCTGTGAGGAAGATGCAGGCGGACATGTTAGGTTGCCTTGATCCAAAGGTGGTGCTATCGATGTCGGACAGCGCTCAACACCAGCTGGTGTTACCACCTCCAAAGAAAATGATGACCTGCCAATCACGCTGGCTGTTGCGGGTAAAGAGGTGGCAGGTCTGCGCCCCAAAACAGGTGTGACTGCTGTCCCCCCAGTCACAGAGGATGAAGAGGCCGCAGATGCACAAGATATGGCAGACGGTGGTTGGCCCGGCCGGCTAGGCCGCATTGTAGCACACTGAGCTTCCCACTGCAACTTATGCTTCATGTCCATGTGCCGGTTCATGCATGAAGTACTCAAACTATGTATTTTTTGGCCTCTACTTAGCTTTTGCTGACAGATGTTACAGATAACACGAGTTGGGTCATCTTTATCGATCTGAAAAAATGCCCAGGCTATGCAAGGCTTAGCACCCATGCGACCTGAAGAGCCACCACGACTTGTGGTGAGAGGCAGAGTTGTGTTTGAGGATGCAGTTGTTGACGTGCTTCCAGTACTACGTCTCTGTCCAGGAAGGCGCAACCTGACCTCGTCGTCACTAGCATCTTCCTCCTCTGCTGACCTCATCTTTTGGCTGACTGTGGGTTGACAGTAAGTGGGATCTCCAACCTCATCATCATCACCCTGTGCGTTATCACACCCGTCGTCCTCAGAGCCAACCTGTTCCTGCCCTGACAAAAAACTAAAGTTGTCGCTCCAATCAGGTATTTGAGTCTTATCATCGTCTTCCTCATTGTCTCCACCAACAGGAGTTACAGTTTGGGAATGAGGGTCTACATTATGGTCAGAACCTTCTGCGTCTGGTCCTGGATCCGACTCATAAAGATTCTGGGCATCAGTGCAGATCATTTCCTCGTCTGGATTCACAGAAGCGCTGGAGTCAACCTCTGAGTCCCAGGCTATAGTATGAGTAAACAGCTCTGCAGACTCAACCATCTGTTCTACCTCATACTCAGACGGGCAGCTGGAGATTTGGGAGCTGTGAGGAAGCAAGTGCGATTGGGGTGACACCTTTGAGGACTGGAGTATTTGTGATGTTGAAGTTGATGTGGAGGAGAGCCCACTTAAAGGAGCACTTAAAGGAGGTTGGCCCGGCCGGCTAGGCCGCATTGTAGCACACTGAGCTTCCCACTGCAACTTATGCTTCATGTCCATGTGCCGGTTCATGCATGAAGTACTCAAACTATGTATTTTTTGGCCTCTACTTAGCTTTTGCTGACAGATGTTACAGATAACACGAGTTGGGTCATCTTTATCGATCTGAAAAAATGCCCAGGCTATGCAAGGCTTAGCACCCATGCGACCTGAAGAGCCACCACGACTTGTGGTGAGAGGCAGAGTTGTGTTTGAGGATGCAGTTGTTGACGTGCTTCCAGTACTACGTCTCTGTCCAGGAAGGCGCAACCTGACCTCGTCGTCACTAGCATCTTCCTCCTCTGCTGACCTCATCTTTTGGCTGACTGTGGGTTGACAGTAAGTGGGATCTCCAACCTCATCATCATCACCCTGTGCGTTATCACACCCGTCGTCCTCAGAGCCAACCTGTTCCTGCCCTGACAAAAAACTAAAGTTGTCGCTCCAATCAGGTATTTGAGTCTTATCATCGTCTTCCTCATTGTCTCCACCAACAGGAGTTACAGTTTGGGAATGAGGGTCTACATTATGGTCAGAACCTTCTGCGTCTGGTCCTGGATCCGACTCATAAAGATTCTGGGCATCAGTGCAGATCATTTCCTCGTCTGGATTCACAGAAGCGCTGGAGTCAACCTCTGAGTCCCAGGCTATAGTATGAGTAAACAGCTCTGCAGACTCAACCATCTGTTCTACCTCATACTCAGACGGGCAGCTGGAGATTTGGGAGCTGTGAGGAAGCAAGTGCGATTGGGGTGACACCTTTGAGGACTGGAGTATTTGTGATGTTGAAGTTGATGTGGAGGAGAGCCCACTTAAAGGAGCACTTGATATCCGTTGAAGCACCTGCTGTTTTTGTGCCTCATCTGGAATTTGTAGCGATTGGCGTGGCCGTAAGAAAGGGATCTTATCACATTGTCCGCTAAAAGAAGTAGACATTTTAGTTTGGCTGGAAGATGGTCTTTCTTCTGCAGATGTTACTGTTGCTTTAACACCTACCCCACGGACACAACCTTTTTTCCCCTTCCCAACACGCCTATTCCCCTTTCCACCAGCAGCAGGCCTTTTTCCACTCATTTTGGTGGTTAACTAATTCACAACTCTGGAGTTGTTTGCACAAAAAAACAATGGATGGGAACCGAGCAGAGCTGAGTGGCCAAACTGTGGTATTAGGCCAAAACTATTGGCTGGGTTAGATGCAGAAAAAAATTATATTCAGTTTGCAACCTGATGGAGGTCTGTATAGATGGATTAATAGAACAAGTCCCACACACAGCTACAAGCCCAATATTTTTTCAGAGGTAGATGCAGAAAAAAAATATATTCAGTTTGCAACCTGATGGAGGTCAGTATAGATGGACTAATAGAGAAAGTCCCACACACTGCTAGGAGGCCAAATATTTTTTCAGAGCTAGATGCAGACAAAAAATTATTTTGAATTTGCAACCTGATGGAGGTCAGTATAGGTGGACTAATAGAACAAGTCCCACACACTGCTAGAAGGCCAAATATTTTTTCAGAGCTAGATGCAGAAAAAAATTATATTCAGTTTGCAACCTGATGGAGGTCTGTATAGATGGATTAATAGAACATGTCCCACACACAGCTAGAAGCCCAAATATTTTTTCAGAGCTAGATGCAGATAAAAATTATTTTTAATTTGCAACCTGATGGAGGTCAGTATAGATGGACTAATAGAGAAAGTCCCACACACTGCTAGAAGGCCAAATATTTTTTCAGAGCTAGATGCAGAAAAAAATTATATTCAGTTTGCAACCTGATGGAGGTCAGTATAGATGGACTAATAGAGAAAGTCCCACACACTGCTAGAAGGCCACATATTTTTTCAGAGGTAGATGCAGAAAAAAATATATTCAGTTTGCAACCTGATGGAGGTCTGTATAGATGGATTAATAGAACAAGTCCCACACACAGCTAGAAGCCCAATATTTTTTCAGAGGTAGATGCAGAAAAAAATATATTCAGTTTGCAACCTGATGGAGGTCAGTATAGATGGACTAATACAACAAGTCCCACACACAGCTAGAAGCCCAATATTTTTTCAGAGGTAGATGCAGAAAAAAATATATTCAGTTTGCAACCTGATGGAGGTCTGTATAGATGGATTAATAGAACAAGTCCCACACACAGCTAGAAGCCCAATATTTTTTCAGAGGTAGATGCAGAAAAAAATATATTCAGTTTGCAACCTGATGGAGGTCAGTATAGATGGACTAATACAACAAGTCCCACACACAGCTAGAAGCCCAATATTTTTTCAGAGGTAGATGCAGAAAAAAATATATTCAGTTTGCAATCTGATGGAGGTCTGTATAGATGGATTAATAGAACAAGTCCCACACACAGCTAGAAGCCCAATATTTTTTCAGAGGTAGATGCAGAAAAAAATATATTCAGTTTGCAACCTGATGGAGGTCAGTATAGATGGACTAATACAACAAGTCCCACACACAGCTAGAAGCCCAATATTTTTTCAGAGCTAGATGCAGAAAAAAATATATTCAATTTGCAACCTGATGGAGGTCAGTATAGATGGATTAATAGAACAAGTCCCACACACAGCTAGAAGCCCAATATTTTTTCAGAGCTAGATGCAGAAAAAAATATATTCAATTTGCAACCTGATGGAGGTCAGTATAGATGGACTAATAGAATGATGCTATGCCCAAAAGATTTTACTTCACTAGGTGCAGTAAAAAAATTGGTATTCTATACACAGGTGGTATATCTTGCAACACAGATAGGCTACTCCACTGACTAACACACTCTGCAATAGGCCAAAAAGGATTAGCTTTGCTAGATTCAGCCAAATGCTGTGAAAAAAACTTGCACAGCACTGGCACAGACCTGCCTGGCAAAAACTGATAGGAACTGATGTAACCTAGTCCTGAAAAGGACTCCAATTACAATTAGTCTTTACTCCCACAATCTATCTATTTAAGAGCACAGACCTGCCTGATAAAAGTCGTAGGAAATGCTGTAACCTAGTCCTTAAAAGGACTGCAATCACAACTATTCCCTACTCCCAAGCTAGCTGTAGATTTGTGCGAAAATTGGCTTGAAATTAACAAGGCATAGCGCACACAGCAACAGCGGTGCCGTCTAACACGCAGCTGCAGCAGTGAGAAAATGGTGGCGACGGGGAAAATGGCTTGGTCTTATAGGGCAAGGACATGTGACATACACTGCCAATGACACATTCCCTTGCTTGTGTGAAAAAAAGCACTTCGCTCCGTGTGTGCGCTGATGATAGGCTGACAGATTGCACCTATCCACTGTAAATGCGGGAAAGAGAAAAAAAAAAATGGAGATCTTCATTGTTCCTGCAGAGATCCATCCCCTGCCCCTCCCCCCACCCGCTGTACACTCAAACTGCGTATTAACATTAATTTTCATCATTACTGAGAAAAAATCCAGTTATGATTTTGGTGCACGAACAGTTATCGAACATAACCTCGAACAGCCAAATTTTTCTCAAATTGTTCGTGTTCGCCGACCGGCTCGAACACCGCCCAAAACAGCTCGAATTTGAGATTGGCGAACAGTTCGAGTAGAACAACGCTCATCTCTAATTATTATGTGTAGCACTTATGAATTAATATTTTCTGTGCATGAAGTGTTCGTTATAACAAGTAGCTTTACAGCATGACGTGTGACAGCTGCGGCCTTTGAACTTTGAGCTAATAGTATAGATCCCATTCATTCTATTTTCAGCTGATGTAACCTAAAACCTGGCAGCCAGTGAAAAAAGAATCTAAGTCAAGAGTTTTTTCAAGTGTCTGAAATTCCAGTGACTTACTCTCATATTATATAATATGTACTTGGGGAATATTCAAAGAAATATAAAGATATTCAATTTAACTGATAGTTTACAATGCGCATTAATAAATTGGGATACAATTTTGGGTTAAATATATATATATATATATATATATATATATATATATATATATATATATATATAAAACTTCATATGTGGAATGTTTGAGTTGAACAGATCTGTGAATGTCAGAGTGAAGGTGACAGATGAGTAAATCAGCAGCTGCTAAGTGTGATTGATGTGACAGAGGCCTCGTATGTTTGTATGTTTGGAAAAAAAAAAAATGTTTCTTTATGTGAAGGTACAAAAATATATTTAATTCTGAGGAAATTATAATACATAATTAGGTATTATCTACATATATATATTTCTATATTTCTTTAATAATTATTATTTCTTGATTTAACTAATAGTGGATAAGAGCAACCACACATCAAATGGTTTACAAAGCAAATTTACATTTAGAATAATTTTTCCACATGATAATATTCTTGAATAACTATAATATTATTTTTAATGGTTACCTAAATAGGTACACACCTCTCTTTAGACAAATCTATGCTACTCATCGATATGAAATTTATGCAAAATATTTCTAGAAGAATAATTATTTTAATTTGGTTCTGATATATACATAAATTTTATAAAATAATATTTTTTGGTATTAAGGGGGAAAATGTGTTTTTGATCCTGATTACATAATCACTTTTGATCAATACTTATTTTCCACACATTTTAATAAAGGTAAAACAATAATAAGGTACAATGGTATAATTAAGAAGGGTATTACATGCAAAGTTGCATAGTTTAATAATTTTTTGGTGATACAAGGTTATGACAAATATGAAATCATCCAGATAATGGAGATATAAGGGTATTTTTATGGAGAATATAATTACTCTGCATTTGTCATTACAATTTAAAGGCCTTATTTTTATTTTTATTCTTATTTTTACTCTTAATTTTATTTTTCATTTTTAAAATTGTATTCTTACTTATTTTCTTATTTTTCCATTTTTCATTTTTAATTCTCAATTTTTGATTTTAATTCAGTTCAAGATTTCAATTGAGAAAACACATTAATATTTAATGGGGTAATGTCAAGTACAAGAATATTGCTTCATCAAATATAATGATATGAATTAATATAAGAAAAATGTTTAAATTTTCTGAGTAAACACAACAATTCATTCATTCATTCATTCATTCATTCCTTCATACATTCATATATTTATTTATTTTAGTTCATGAGTATACATTCTTTGGTATTATTGGTTTAATAAAGATATAAACACTTGTTTCAAAACACACTGACACCTATGGGTTGGAAAAGGTAATTACCCCTATGACATAAAAATGTTCTATCATATGGAGAACTTGATTAATAATGAATTATTATCTATTATTGTTTATTATTCCAAACATAATTTATTTTAATATTTTGATAATAATTAGATGGATATTATTGATTGCTATGGTACGATATTATAGGTTAGGAAAAATTGCCAGATTTGGTATCAGATTAGGGAATGAAGACTTCAATCAAGACATCGCAATTATGAATTCTATCTTAATAAAGACTTTTAATTTTTATAAATCAAAGAGACTCTCAAAAGTTACAAGAAGAAGCAACCGATATCCGGAGGTCTCAGAAGGTAACAGGTGTGAATGCTGAGTGATAATAGACTGTGTCAGATACAATTCACACCACTGATCACCGGGACGGCAGAGGACGATGATCCTATATGAACTGTGTTGTGTTCAAGTTTCATCACGTTCCAGTGGTTTCTTATCACCTGCAACGCTTCAATGAAAGCTGGTGAACAGGTAATACCTGGCATATGTGTCCTGTATATAAAGGACTGAGTACTGGTTATGGGGCTATATAAAGCAGGGAAGTGTCAAGTTAACCCTTGCTTCACTGACCAAAGACGTCACATCTGTTCCAAAAGTGACACGAGACCAGTGCGGACGACACGGAAGATTCCAGAATATCCAACGTAAGTCCAGGTGACATCGCACAGATATTAAAGCTACATTTCATCCATGGACTTTGTCTTCTTATCATCTGACACACATGATCTTTCTAATAAAGAGCACAGTTTATGGACTGAACAATAATGAATACAATTATGGACTGTACAAAATCTACACGCTATAATTTATTTCAAAGGAGTTTTCATCTAAAGACTGTGTTATAAAAGAACCAAGAAGAAGACGAGACGAAGACCCGATGACATCAGACGATGACGATTGAACCCGCGATTGCTTCAATTTAGATATAGGGAAGTATAATTATACATATTAAATGAATATTAGTCACGGCTTACCATAACATGAATTCACATCATTATATAACAACAATCAGATATTGATATTAATAATAATAATAATAATATCAATATTATTATTATGGAAATTTAATAATATTGCCAAGGAAGAAGAAAAGGAAAAAAATGATTGTTATCCTACTGATAAACCTGTCTTCTTTTGAGGATTTTTCAGTCCTTTTTATCCTCAAAAAGGGGGGAATGTTAAATAATTAATAATCGATAATCATTTTTCTTAAATCTGAGTTCTATGCCTCAGCCATCGTGTCTAGTTGACATGCGCTATTTGTGTGTGTATTTTTGGTTCACTACCATATGTAGAACAGGTGTCCATACGACTGGCTATAAAAGCCCATGGTACAGAAAGGGGGGACTCTCTTGCTCTGCCCACCCCACAAGACACAGAAGAAGAATCTTCATGCTGAGACGTATCTGACATGTAGGCCTGGACACATGCTGGACAAAGACATGATTTACCAGCCAGGATCCAAGGAAAGATGGGTGAATCTCAACAATTAAGCTAATTATGGACAAATGGACAATTACTTTATAACTAATTATTGTATGTACCTGCTGCAATCTGATTCTATTTAATGGACAATCCAAGAATAAATAGATACATTTTTTTTATAAGAATATCGTGATATTGATACTTTGCGAAGTCCTCAGTAGAAAAAAATAATACAGAAAGAGTATTATTTTACAGTGTTACAGGGGCCCACTGAGACCCTTTCGCCCAGGGCCCACGAAAACCTGGAGCCGGCCCTGGTTGAAAGCAATGATGGAGGAGGGAGCTTCATGTGACACTCCCTCTCCCATCATTCCTCCTCTGCGTCTGACGCAGCAGCATGATGACGCGCCACGCTGTGCCAGACAGTGGAGCTGGCAGCTGCTGAGGTGATCAGCTGCAGAGACTGAAGCAGCGGGGAACGAGGAGCGGTAAGTATGGATTTATTTATAAATCAGTGTGTACTGATAATACTGGAGGACTGGGGCTGCATTTTACCCTATGTTGGGGGACCGCATTTTACCCTTTGGGGGGCTGCACTATACTGCGTACAGGACCATGGAGAGTGCATTATACTGTGTGGAGGACCATGGGGTGTGCATTATACTGTGTGGAGGACCATAGGGTGTGCATTATACTGTGTGGAGGACCATAGGGAGTACGTTATACTGTGTGGATGACCATAGGGAGTGCATTATACTGTGTGGAAGACCATAGGGAGTTCATTATACTGCGTGGAGGACCATAGGGAGTGCATTATACTTAGTGGAAGACCATAGGGAGTGCAATGTACTGTGTGGAGAACCATAGGGAGTTCATTATACTGTGTGGAGAACCATAGGGAGTTCATTATACTGTGTGGAGGACCTTAGGGAGTGCATTATACTGTGTGGAGGACCTTAGGGAGTGCATTAATCTGCGTGGAGGACCATGGCGAGAGTCTTACACTGTGTGGAGGACCATGGTGAGGATCTTACACTGTGTGCACTTTCTGCTGCTCACGGCACTTTACTAAAACTGTGGATGGATGTTAGCAGAAATAACCATATCAAACCCACTAAAATGTAACGCTAATTCCCAGGTGCCGGTACGTGTGATCCTGATGCGGCACACTGTTGCCACACGTGTGACAAACAGGGACACACGGGACACGGATATCTCTGGTACCGTTTTTTCCTTTCCGGTACTGGAAATAAATGGACGTGTGAAACCGGCTTTATAGGGAGTCTGGCCGACTCTGACAGCGGCTCACCGCTCCTGCAGCTGCACGATCTCGCGACCTAAACACAACAAGGTAAAGGATTGAACTTTATAAAGACACAACGATCAATGACAATGATGTAAATGATTTATCACTTTTTATTAATTCTTCAATACCTTCAATATTTGTCACAGTTGTTAATAGTAAACTAAAATGTTCTATGGAGAAAAAAAAGACAAATGAGGAATAAACCTACACATTATTTCCCATATGACGGAGTATATCTTTTGGGTGTGTTCACAATTGGCTGTTTTTCTGCGGCAATAACACTGCACTTTAAAGTACGAGCTTAGTGTATGAGATTTCTGAAGTCTCATTCACATGCTGCGTTTCTTTTCTAGTGTTTTGTATTCTGCAGCTTGTCAATCCTTTTAGGGCCGTTGCAGCGTTTTTCACCAATTCAAATGAATGAGAAAAAAAACAATTAAAAACACAGCAAAAACGTGCGTATTTTACTCAGTGTTTTTCCTGCCACCAGTTTGGTTTTTGTTGAACAAAAAATGCTGCAAAAATGCAGCGTGTGAACATACCCTTATACTGGTTGTGTTCTAACTGGAAATAAAAGAGAACGGTCATGATAACATGGAGATGGATTTTATTCTATGGAGTTTCCACTGTACACATTGCTCGGCAGCATCTGTTTGTGCAGAGTCGCCTCTTGAAGATTCTATCACAAGATTCCATCATGACATCACTGGTGATGCTCGCCCATTATGACATCACAGCTCACAGTCACTACTTCTACAATGTACACAGGGTAGCGGGTGCCATTTTGGCTCCATAGCTAGTTACTGAGCGCACTTACAGTTTCTCACTATGGCCGGATTTTTTCTGGATAATTTTCAGGTACAAGCACTATGGGGTATTCTTATCAACAATCGCCCTAACATTGTGCTTCTACCACCCGATGGCGTTCTCAGCTTCACTCACCGGCTGGTGGTGCAGCTAGTAAGGAACTGCCTGACCAAACACCAACAAGGTCATCTCACCTCAGAGTATGTGACGGATTTACTTCATAACATCAGGACATTACTGCAGCAGGTAAATAGCGGACGCTCCGCACAAAACTTCTCCATATAGATAACTAGCTATTGAACCCGTTCTACACCCTGGTGACAAGCATTTTTATTGGTACAATTTCGGCACCATTTTTTTAAAGACACTGTGTCTGCGAATTCACACAGAGTGTCTTCAATAAAATGGAGCCGGATAGCGTAGTA
Source organism: Phyllobates terribilis (assembly GCF_046119375.1). NCBI lineage: Eukaryota > Metazoa > Chordata > Amphibia > Anura > Dendrobatidae > Phyllobates > Phyllobates terribilis. Next base: position 3,156,454 of record NW_027362977.1, on the reverse strand, counting down.
TGCGCACACGCAAACCCCCATAGCCTCCCCACGTCCAGCAGGAGACCCCCATACCCTCCCCACGTCCAGCAGGAGAACCCCATAACCTCCCCACCTCCAGCAGGAGACCCCCATAGCCCCCCCCACGTCCAACAGGAGACCCCCATAGCCTCCCCACGTCCAGCAGAAGACCCCCATAGCCTCCCTACGTCCAGCAGGAGACTCTCATAAACTCCCCACGTCCAGCAAGAGACCCCCATAGCCACCCCACATCCAGCAGAAGACCCTCATAGCCTCCCTACGTCCAGCAGGAGACCCCCATAGCCTCAATGCATCAAGCAGGAGACCCCTATAACCTCCCCACGTCCAGCAGGAGACCCCTATAGCCTCCGCACGTCTAACAGGAGACCCCCATAGTCTCCCCCGGTCCAGCAGGAGACCCTCATAGCCTCCCCACGTCCAGCAGGAGACCCCCATAGCCTCCCCATGTCCATCAGGAGACCCCCATAGCCTAAACACGTCCAGCAGGAGACCCCCATAGCCTCCCCACCTCCAACAGGAGACCCCCCATAGTCTCCCCACGTCCAGCAGAAGACCCCCATACCCTCCCCATGTCCAGCAGGAGAACCCCATAACCTCCCCACCTCCAGCAGGAGACCCCCATAGCCCCCCACCTCCAACAGGAGACCCCCATAGCCTCCCCACATCCAGCAGAAGACCCCCATAGCCTCCCTGCATCCAGCAGGAGACCCCCATAGCCTCAATGCATAAAGCAGGAGACCCCTATAACCTACCCACATCCAGCAGGAGACCCCTATAGCCTCCACACGTCTAGCAGGAGACCCCCATAGTCTCCCCCGGTCCAGCAGGAGACCCTCATAGCCTCCCCACATCCAGCAGGAGACCCCCATAGCCTCCCCACGTCCATCAGGAGACCCCCAGAGCCTCCACACATCCAGCAGGAGACCCCCATAGCCTCAATGCATCGAGCAGGAGACCCCCATAGCCTCCCCACGTCCAGCAGGAAACCCCCATAGCCTCCGCAGGTCTAGCAGGAGACCCCATAGCCTCCCGTGGTCCAGCAGGAGACCCTCATAACCTCCCCACATCCAGCAAGAGACCCCCATAGCCTCCCCACATCCAGCAGGAGACCCTCATAGCCTCAACGCATAGAGCAGGAGACCCCCATAGCCTCCCCATGTCCAGCAGGAGAACCCCATAGCCTCCCCACGTCCAGAAGGAGACCCCTTTAGCCTCCACACATCCAGCAGGAGACCCCATAGCCTCCCCATGTCCAGCAGGAGAACCTCATAGCCTCCGCACATCCAGCAGGAGACCCCCATAGCCTCCCCTGGTCCAGCAGGAGACCCTCATAGCCTCCCCACATCCAGCAGGAGACCCCCATAGCCTTCCCACGTCCAGCAGGAGACCCCCATAGCCTCCACACATCCAGCAGGAGACCCCCATAACCTCCGCACATCCAGCAGGAGACCCCAATAGCCTCCCCACATCCAGCAGGAGACCCCCATAGCCTCCATACATCCAGCAGGAGACCCCCATAGCCTCCCCACATCCAGCAGGACACCCCCATAGCCTCCATACATCCAGCAGGAGACCCCCATAGCCTCCGCATGTCCAGCAGGAGACCCGCATAGCCTCCCCACCTCCAGCAGGAGACCCCCATAGCCTCCATACATCCAGCAGGAGACCCCCATAGCCTCCACACGTCCAGCAGGAGACCCCCATAGCCTCCGCACATCCAGCAGGAGACCCCCATAGCCTCCCCACATCCAGCAGGAGACCCCCATATCCTCTGCATGTCCAGCAGGAGACTCCCATAGCCTCTGCACGTCCAGCAGGAGACTCCCATAGACTTCTCACGTCCAGCAGGAGACCCTCATAGCCTCCACACGTCCAGCAGGAGACCCCCATAGCCTCAATGCATTGAGCAAGATACCGCATAACCTCCCCATGTACAGCAGTAGAACCCCATAAACTCCTCATGTCCAGCAGGAGACCCCCATAGCCTCCCAACATCCAGTAGGAGACTCCTATAGCCTCCCCACGTCCAGCAGGAGACCCCATAGCCTCTGCACGTCCAGCAGCAGACCCCCATAGACTCCCCACGTCCAGCAGGAGACCTCCATAGCCTCCACCCCTCCAGCAGGAGACCCCCTTAGCATCCGCATGTCCAGCAAGAGACCCCGATAGCCTCCCCACGTCCAGCAGAAGACCCCCATAGCATTCGCACGTCTAGCAGGAGACCCCCATAGCCTTCCCCGGTCCAGCAGGAGACCCTCAAAGCCTCCCCACGTCCAGCAGGAGACCCCCATAGCCTCCCCACGTCCAGCAGGAAACCCCCATAGCCTCTGCACGTCCAGCAGGAAACCCCCATAGCCTCCCCATGTCCAGCAAGAGACCCCCATAACCACCCCACATCCAGCAGGAGACCCTCATAGCCTCAACGCATCGAGCAGGAGACCCCCATGGCCTCCCTACGTCCAGCAGGAGACCCCCATAGCCTCCGCACGTCCTGCAGGAGACCCCCATAGCCTCTGCACGTCCAGCAGGAGACCCCCATAGCCTCCGCACGTCCAGCAGGAGACCCCCATAGCCTCCGCATGTCCAGCAGGAGACCCTCATAGCCTCCGCATGTCCAGCAGGAGACCGCCATAGCCTCCTCACGTCCAGCAGGAGACCCCTATAGCCACTGCATGTCCAGCAGGAGACCCCCATAGCCTCTGCATGTCCATCAGGAGACCCCCATAGCCTCCGCACATCCAGCAGGAGACCCCCATAGCCTCCCCACGTCCAGCAGGAGACCCCCATTGCCTCCCCACGTCCAGCAGGAGACCTCCATACAGAGGCGTACATAGGAATCATGGGGCCCCATAGCAGAAGCGCTAAATGGAGCCCCTCCAAAAAAGTGAAAATTGTCGGGGGTCAAGGAAGAGCATATGTCATAACTTTCCAGCCTTTACACAGTAATTTTTCTCCTGCTGAAGTCCTAGATTCCTCTTTTATTTCCCTATAAGGTATGATGCCAACAACAGTGCCCCCCCCTAAACACAGTATGTTACCCCCATGGTGAATTCCTCCACATGCACAGTATAATGACTCTACCGTACCCCACCTCAACTCTCAAGGCAAAGTATGGTGACTCCAACACAGTATGATCCCCCAACTGTGACCCCCACACAGCCCTCCATGTAGTATAATGGCCCCACACCTCTCCACACAGTATAATGCACTCGCCATGGTACTCCACACAGTATAATGCACTCGCCATGGTCCTCCACACAGTATAATGCACTCGCCATGGTCCTCCACACAGTATAATGCACTCCCTATGGTCCTCCACGCAGTATAATGCACTCCCAATGGTCCTCCACACAGTATAATGCACTCCCTATGGTCCTCCACACAGTATAATGCACTCCCTATGGTCCTCCACACAGTATAAGACATTCTTCATACAGAATACTGGCCCCCATATAGTCCTCTCCATACAGTATACTGGCCTGCATATAGTCCTCCATACAGTGTACTGGCCCCCATATAGTCCTCCATACAGTATACCGGCCTCCTTATAGTCCTCTATAGAGAATACTGGCCTCATATAGTCCTCCACACAGTGTATGGGTCCCAATATAGCCCTCCATACAGTGTATTGGCCCCCATATAGTCCTCCATACAGTATACTGGCCCCCATATAGTCCTCCATACAGAATACTGGCCCCCATAGAGAATACTGGCCCCCATATAGTCCTCCATACAGTGTACTGGCCCCCATATAGTCCCATATAGTCCTCAATACAGTATACTGGCCCTCATATAGTCCTCCACACAGTGTATGGGCCCCCATATAGTCCTCCCTACAGAATACTGGCCCCCATATAGTCCTCCCTACAGAATACTGGCCCCCATATAGTCATCCATACAGTATACTGCCCCTCATATAGTCCTCCACACAGTGTATGGGCCCCCATATAGTCCTCCATACAGAATACTGGCCCCCATATAGTCCTCCATACAGTGTACGAGCCCTTATATAGTGTATGGGCCCCAGGCCTCCATATATTAAAAAAAAAAAAAAATGACATACTCACCTCACCTGCTGCCGCTGCTCTGCTCCGGACTCCTCAGCGTCGCTGTCTTCCCGCTCTGCACTGTGACTGCTCAGCAGAGGGTGTGGTGGAAAGACGTCATCCCACCCTCTAACCTGAGACGTCACAGCACAGGACGCGGAAGACACCGGAGCTGCGGAGGCACGGGGAGAGGTAAGTATTGTGCCGGGGCCCTGAGCGGAGTGGGGCCCCCTGCCTGCTCAGGGACCTGGCACTTGCCCGGGTGCTAACGCCGGGCCTGGGAGCGGAGCCTGTTGCAAGGGCCCCGATGCGGGGCATACACGGTGCAGGCGACTGCTATGGGCCCCCCCCCACCCGGCTCACGGGCCCCATAGCAGTGGCGTGGCCTGCCGCCATTGGCGGTACGCCACTCCCTCCATAGCCTCCCCACTTTTAGCAGGAGACCCCCCATAGCCATGATGAAATGACGCATACCTCTATTTCTGGCACCACACTCCTCCTCCATCCCCGTCCTCCTCCCGGTGTGGATGTGTTCGTCTGTGTGCGGCCACATTGTGCAGGCACAGTGCGCTTGCGCAGTCTATAGAGGCTTCTGAAAGAAGGACCCATCCCTGGTTATATTATAGATAATGGTGGGATAGAAGTTTCTTTCCTCCAATATAAAACACGATGAGTCCCCAGAGTTATTGTATCTGCAGAGAGGAGCAAATGTCACATACAATGGCGGCCTTCTCCATTGTGACCTTTCTCATCTCAAAATTTTCCTTTTTGTTTCTTTTCCTCTTTGTAGGCTGAAGAAAGATCTCAATATGGAGATTTGGCTTTTATTAAAGACCTGGCCGAAAAAGTCCTGTGTGTACTGGAGCGTCCGGCCCGCTCATTGGAACGCCTGGTAAGGAGCCGTCATCTTCTCTAGCACACGTCTGATTTGTACAGTTACAATTGGCTGCATCTGTAAATGCAGGTTTAGTCCTTCCTGATTTATCTATGTGATGATTTAGTGTAAGGTTCCACATGTTAATTATATATATTATATCTATCAGGAAACAGCAGAAGGCGACACCAAAGACGAGCAAAATCTAATCCCGGGACTGAACAGCGATCTGACTACAGGTAAGCCGATCACCCGACCTCCTACAAGAAATATCCAGATGTTATAGAGAACAGGGAATAATCTTACATTTACTCTGTATATTCTGTGTAATGGGAACCTGTCAGCACATTTTTGCATATTGTGGTATGACTGTACTGGCCATTTCTCTGTAATAATTTTTTGCAGAAATCCAATGTCTCAGTCAATGGAAATCTAATGTAGAAGCCGTATACAAATCAGCATGGAAGTGCACTGGGGGCGTGGAAGAAGAAATCCATACTGTGACACGCCCCCAGTGCACTTCCAGGATAATCTGCATATGGCTCCTACGCTTCAGCTCTCTTACCATCACTCACATGTACAGCGAGGGTAGGGGGTTCCTCATTCATGTGATGATTGGGGGAGTCCTTCATCATTTCCATTACGTTTATTCATGGATGCGCCATACGTTCTCATATTTAGAATCCCTATATAATAAGTATTATTCCCATTTACAGACATCTTGTCATGTCTGAGTTATATTGTTGTAATATATATGTAGGATTAATATCGTCTAATACATTTTATTTCTTCATCATTTTTTCACTCTTTTAGAAACAACTGTGTTGGCGGATGCTGACAGTAGAATCTGTGAGATCCCGGAGATCCAAGAATCTGACGGTGTAAGTATCATGGAGAGAGATGTCGGTGTATCACCAGATTATGGGGTGGGAATGACACCTCCAGTATTGTCCCCCATATAACCATGGGATGTCTATATTCTAAGAGGAGATGACAGAAGGGAGACGTTTTTGCATCTGGAGCTTTTTTCCAGCAGCTTCTATATCTTTATATAATTTCTTATTCTTTTATAGAGCGTGATCAAATCATTGACCCCGTCAAGACAGCCGCATAAGAGCGACTATGGGACATCCAAACTGATCAGCAGTGGAAGTTTTGGGTGAGTTTTCTGTTGGCATAATCCACATTTCTCAAGGTTCCCAATGACAATGCTCCAGACTCTGTGCTCTTCCCTTCAGTGTTATCATAGGGAAATTATATGATCTGTAGGAAAACAAACTATTAAGGAAAGGGATTAAAATAGAATAATATATTACACCTGCCTGTCCTAGACCCTCATCTGTTCTTACACTGCCACCCCCATCAGAGCTTCCCCCTCCTCCGCACCGGTCTGTTCTTTTCGGAATCCATTAGCGAACTGATAAGAGTAATTGGCAACACATGGTCAAGTGAGGGGGTGACACGAAATTTCATCAATGACATCTGCACCCCCCAACCTCCACCATGACCATGTGAGTCTACTCCCTGGTCTCAGCAATAAAGACTGGCACAGAGGACAAGTGGCTATAATGGGTTTCATTTTTTGTAACTCCTTCGCTCCCCTCCATTTATTATGTTGTTATGTCTTGGGGTATGCGGGAGCATAATTAACGTCATGTTATGGCAATTGGAGCACTTTTAATTTGGACCAACTTTTATTTGCACTGAATCGTATCTACTGGTCTAATGTAGTGAATCTGCCCAAGAATAATTTCAGTAGATTCTCTCACCTGTAATGTGACCTGGGTGAGGGCTCCGGCAGACGTGGCATTGTGGACACCTCCCATAGGTGATCTATGTAGTGATCTTTTATCAAATTCTAGACATGGATTTCCAGTGACGGACAGACTTCTAGCATTAAACATTAGTACAAAACATTATATAATGACTTCTATAGATGTTCTTGTAGTAAAGATTCATTCTAACCATTGATTCTCTTTCTCTCCAGTGCCGTCTACTTAGCGCACCATAAAGACTCACACCAGATCTTTGCTTTGAAGAAAATGTTCAAGCGAAACCTGAACACTCCAAAAAGAGTGGCATTGGCCTTTCTGGAGAGGGACATCCTAACATTCGCAGATTGTCCCTTCGTGGTCTCCATGCTCTGCTCCTTTCCAACAAAATCTCACCTGTGTATGGTAATGGAGTATGTAGGAGGTAGGACATGTATATTGTAGTATATTCAGCAAGTGTCTGCTTACATCTTATCACTGCTCTTATAATTAGGATAATTAGGACAGTTACATCCTCACAGTGCGTTTACTGTAGGTTTTCTATTACCAAGATGCCTGGAAATTCTTGATCTGTGTACAGCAGTGCTATGGTGCCAGTGAGTCAGATCGGGCCTGGCACCGCTCGGCACTGGGCCCCATTCCACCACCTGTCATCACAATTTCAGTGGTATTCACATTGTCAGAATATGAATACCGATGAAAACAATGGTGGATCAGGGAGCCAAAGGTTCCTAAATCCACCATTCAGCCTCCGCAGATGGGTCCGAGACTCCGTGTACTGCAGGTTCTTCGATGTCGCCACAATATTGCATCTGTAGTGTGGAGTCTCAGTACTTACACTGCACAGGTGGGGCTGGTGGGGGCCATAACACTGAGTGATGGGGCAGGTGGAGACCATATGCTGAGTAGTAGGGCTGGTTGGGGCCATAATACTGAGTGGTGAGGCTGGTGAGGGCGATAATTCTAAATGGTGAGGCTGGTGGGGGCCATAACACTAAGTAGTGGTGGGGGCCATAATACTGAGAGGTAGGGCTGGTGGGGGCTATAGTACTGAATGGTGGGGCTGGTGGGTGCCTTACTACTAAGTGGTGGGGCTGGTGGGGGCCATAACACTGAGTGGTGGGGCTAATAAGGGCCATAATTCTGAGTAGTGGGGTTGGTGAGAGCGATAATACTGAGTGTTGATACTGGTGGGGGCCATAATACTGAGAGGTGGGGCTGGTGGAGGTGGTAGTACTGAGTGGTGGGTGCCTTACTACTAAGTGGTGGGGCTGGTAGGGGCCGTAACAATGAGTGGTGGGGCTGGTGAGGGCCATAATACTGAGTGTTGAGGCTGGTGGGGGCCATAATACTGAGTAGTGGGGCTATTGTGTGCCTTACTACTAAGTGGAGGGACTGTTGGGGGCAATAACACTGAGTGGTGGGGCTGCTGAGGGCCATAATACTGAGTGGTGGGGCTGGTGAGAGCAATTATACTTAGTTGTTGGGCTGGTGGGGGCATAATACTGAGTTGCGAGATTGGTGGAAGCCATAATACTGAGAATTGAGGGTTGTGGGTACCATAATACTGAATGGTGTGCCGTGTGAGGGGCTATAGGGGACTGTGAATGCCGCTATATTGAGTTGGTGACTGTACATGCCCCTACATCCCCTGGGGGTCCTCATATTGAATGGTGTGCAGTGGGGGTCCTTATTCTGTGTGGGGATCCTAATTCTGTTTGATTGGCTTTGGGGGCCATCATACTGCGTGGGCAGTGGTGGAGACCATTATATTGTCTGAGGGGCTATGGGGGCCATTATATTAAGTAGGGGGGGCTGTGGGCGCCATTATACTGAGTAGGGGGCTGTGACTGGCCTCATACTGAGTGGGGACATTATAGACAGGTGCTACATTATATCTGTAAGGTGAAACTGGATTAAGATTTCACTGTGGGGATATCTAACTCAGTCTGTGGGTGGGGGCATTTTTGGGAGCATCATATGCTAAAATGGTTATAAAAGGTGTATTGCTGTTGAGAACATCGATTGACTTCAGTAAGGTTTTTTTTTAAGGGGCGTGCAGTTAGAACTTTTGCTATGGGGCCCTGAGATTTCTCTGTCCGCCACTGTCTGTGTGATCTCCCTGTAAGTCCGCACTGAGCATGTCAGTATCTCCAGCTGTAGACGAGATGTGACATCACTTTATGTTATTAGTTACATGGACGACATTTCTCCATCGATTCAGACTAATATTATGTGCACTATACATTATATCTGTTTATATTCTCTCCTATCCCAATGTCTCCGCTCACTTCCCATTATACATCATGGTGATCTGCTGTATAAACCACACACCGGTCATATTTCCTTTCTTCTATAGGTGGCGACTGTGAGACCCTCCTAAGCACCAGGGGTCCTCTATCTGTCCCCTTGGCCCGCTTATACTTTGGAGAAGCGGTTCTTGCTGTGGAATACCTCCATAGCTACGGTGTGGTGCACAGAGACCTGAAGCCGGATAAGTAAGTGCCCCTCGTAGTATAATAAAGGGGGGAAGTTATCATTTATTATCATACGGTCTGTGAGGCTAAAACCATCTTCTCTTCCACAGCCTCCTCATTACATCTGCTGGACACATAAAAGTTACCGATTTTGGGATTTCAAAAGTTGGTGTCATGATGCCAAAAACCAACACCTACAAGGAATTAGCGGAGGACATCACCAGGGAGTTCCTGGACCGTGAGGTGGGTAACACTTACAGGAATTTAGCTTGTTCTTTACAAATCTCCAAGGACCAAAGCAAAGAAAGACCTTAAATATAACTTTTAATAGATACATTTAAAAGCACCCATATCAATATATAAAGACAAAATCCATAAAATGTGGCGGCAGCAGTATTCTCCGATCGGGGTGTATTTATCTCCCGCGTCTGTCCACTGACTCATTGTGGCTATCTCCTAATATGATCCCCTGATGAACCCCAAATTAGGAGGGGGAGAAACGTGTTGGGACAATTTACAGATAAGTCCTCTGGTTACTGCTGACTAAAATGCTTTTTTGTAATTCGCACACTGGATAATGCTCTGTCCCAACATTTGGACGTGTCCTGTGTAGATCAGTCCTGATTATAGATTAGCCAGGGGGATTTTGAGGTTGTCTATATATACTGTCTGTCCTAGACTATTATCTTCATGCTCAATGTCATTATATAGGTGACTTGTTACTACTTTGGACATATTTATGTTCCTATGTTTACCGTTAATTGAGCACACGTGCTTTTATAATATTGTTCTTGTTGCCCGTAATTGCCAGCACTAATGTACTTTATGTATCTATAATAGGCTTCTGAATGATGGTTTATATATCATACTGAATTGTGTATAGATTGGTGCATTTGATATCCTATCTGTACTAGTGGAACTACATTATATCAGCTTCCCTGTTTCCATATAATTGATACATTGAATATTGCCTTTTTTTCATTCAGCATGTTAGCAGCGACATGACTGTCTGCCTTTCATCATTATCTGTATATGTGTATGTCTGTCTAGGGGTGGATAGGGTCACGGAGGGTGTGCCGATGTGGAGCGGGGGCGCCAAACCGATTAGCTAGGGTGTCAACCTCCACTGGCAGGCGGGATCTCAGCCCATTTGGGATCTCTAGGGCAAGCCTGCATGTCAATTATCCTACGTTTATCCCACTACCCATATATTGTACATTTTATGCATTTTGTCTTCATATATTGATATGGGTGCTTTTAAATGTAGCTATTAAAGATTATATTTTAAGGGGTTTTCTTTGTTTTGCTTTGGTATTTGGTTAACTAATATACCCCATCTGTTCACCTTGCCTTTGGCATATGTTTTTTTTTCTTTACAAATCTCATCACACTATTGTGTCTTCTCTACATTCTTCATTTCTAGAGAACGTTTCCATTGATATTTTATCTTTTGTCATTGTGTTTTTATGGCGAGAACGTGTTATAATAACAATTTTATCATTTTCATCTTTATCTTCTGTTGTTTTCCAGTTATGTGGCACCCCATATTACATCGCCCCAGAGGTCATCCTCAAAGAAGGCTATGGAAGACCTGTTGACTGGTGGTCAATGGGGATAATCCTACATAAATTTCTCACGGGATCTGTACCATTTGATGGAGATTCTGTAGCTGAGCTTTATGACAGGATTGTCATTGGTAAGTGGAATGATCCGACCATTGCTTTGATCAGTTACATTGGTTTAGGTGTTTACTTTGCTTTAGCTTACAGTCCAGTAAAGAGATTTTATTTTCTGTATAACAGGTGACATAATTTGGGATTGTAATTCCGCTCCTACTCCCAATGCACAGAACCTGATTACTGAGCTGCTCAGAACAAATCCTGCAGATAGACTTGGGACAGGTAAGAGATATAATACTATTCACCTATCACACTTATCACTCATGTCCTTGAGGATCAACACGTCTCTATCAGATTGTCCATTTCTAGTTCTCCACACTATGACTTTCAGTCTTCTTCCTTCATGTTGACTCAGTTATGTCATTAATTCAGATTAAGTTAAACTGTTCAGATGTGAAGCAATCTCTGACAATGTCCACATCACTTTTGTTTTGTTCTTTTTCCAGGAGGATCACTTGAGATCAAGAGTCATCCATTCCTGAGTGACTTAGATTTTAACAACCTTCTAAGTCAGAAGCCAGAGTACATTCCTCAGCTTGCCTCAAATGTGGACAACAGCTTATTTATCGGTAAGTAGAAGAAGACATCATCTAGACTAAGCGGCTGTTTGTCTTGTCTTCCATAAAATGTAATAATCAGTACCCACTAATATTGTGATAAATGACGCCTGTTTTATACTAACAACCTCTAATAATACTTCATTACTTTTGTAGATCACTCTGAAATAGACCATTCGGTCTCAGAGGATGAGGAGGGTACAAGTGAGAACAATGAGAACCTTGACTTCCAAAATTTTACATCATCTTCTGAAAGGCTTTCTAAAGTAAGTACCGTATGTGATCAATAAATCCAAAATATGTGAAACAAAAAAGACCTCTAAAAGTAAAAAAAAGTATTTCATATCTTGTTTTTGTCCATGTTTAGCTCTGTACCATCACTACCAGAACGATGAATGATGAGGACCAGAAGTCTCCTCCAGAGTGTACGCCAGCAACCAATATCTCAGAAATGTGAGTAGATTATGGGGTCATTAATGGGAGTTCCAGGCTGATATATATGCACAACATATAATATAGGACATAAATACCATAATATCAAATTCAGCCTCAATGATTAGCGGTCATTGTGCTTTTGGCTTCAGAAACCGTTGGTGATAATAGCCCATAATTGCAGCCATTCACGCGTATTAGAGCTGCCCATACTGTAGGAGAGATGTAGTATTACATGCCAGCCATTATTGCTAGTTGTTTTTCGCTCTGATCCATAGAAGGTAGATTGGAGCATAAAACCTTCCTCACTATGACTGTCATATGTCCTATTAGGCCCTCTAGTCGGTGTTCTTCTAGTGAGACCACCCCTTTTATTCTGCATTGACTTGTGATTTACATGTTTTTCTTAAATCATAGAATGGGAGAGTTGGAAGTTACCTCCTGGGTCTTCTGGTCCGACCCCCTGATTCTTCCTGACAGGCAGAAAGAATCGCTTTCTGAATCTGATAGCGACAATGCTATAAACAGCTTGCCCTCCTCGTCCCCATCATCAGGTATGTATGTACAGCATCAAAAGGTGAATGTTGACTTCAAGGCTCAAATATTTGGTTTTTCTGTATTAGGTCTCCTATGTTGTCCAGGTTTCATGGATCCCAATTATATTTTCCATAGGCCCATACTGTATTTCTATTTCCTTAATTTTATCCAGGAATTGTTTTCATGGATTCTGTAAAATACGTTTTAGCATCCAGGAACTCACTTCAATATAAGAAGACATCGTCTCCTATAGTAGAATATCGCTCATTAGTGATGCACCACGTGGCGGCACACAGGGCGCTTACTGCTCCATATCAGTGATACATCTAATGCCCCTCAGATTAGGTCATGAACGGTATATAGGACTTATTCTGCCCTATAATAATGCAATGCCAGATTATCAGGACTATAGGGGACAGGACTAGAACAATTCTTCTATATACAGTACACAAAGCAGATCCTATAAGAATATTTCTTTACTGAGTTTTTTTTACTTTCTGATCAGAATTTACAACTGAAGAGGAAAGAAAATCTGAAATGAATCTGAGTATAGACCAACAAAACTCAGAAAATGGGAAAAAGGGGAAAAAGAGACGAGGTAAGTGTGAGAATCATCTCCATGTTGTGTGATGTTAGTGATGAGAATAAGTCATGGGGAGCAGATGTCATCTGTCAGTGATGGGATTGTCACATGTATGATGGCTGACAATGACCCCGGACATCTGTGTGAATAAGATTCCTCTGCTGTCCGGCCGGCCACACTGACCGCACAGTAGCATCATGTAATATGGAGTCCCATCACTTACATTGTATGTATTTCTCTTCTCTTAGGTTCCATCTTCCGCCGGATCTTATCATCCTGCCGGCGTGGATTATCCAGGGCAGCTCGCGCATTTGCATGCTGTCGCTGTTGCCCAAGTGTCATCTAAAAGACGGAAAAGCTCCGCATCTAGCGGAGTACAGCTGATCCACCATCACTGCTGGACCTGTAAAGAAGGACCTTCACCATCTACCTGTGGCCTTCTAACTGTAACATCTCTACCCGGACTTGTTTCGGTAATGCCTCTGTCACCAGGCTCCGCTCTATCCATACTGCTCGCCTGACTTGGCTTTTTTTACTGATCACCTGGTATCTGATCCGGATTTCTTCCTGACTATGATTTTGTCTACTGATTCTGTCCCTGATTTTGTTCATTCCTTATCCTTCTACCCTATCCCTAATAAAAAAAAAAAAACAACTTCTATATTTATTGAGATTTTCTTATATCTATCAAACTTCACTCTGCATTCTGCTAAGCGATAAAAAATACATATTAACATTTCTGCTTTTAAAAGAATTTTAATTATATATATATATATATATATATATATATATATATATATATATATATATATATATATAGAGAGAGAGAGAGAGAGAGAGAGAGAGAGAGAGAGAGAGAGAGAGAGAGAGAGAGAGAGAGAGAGAGAGAGAGAGAGAGAGAGAGAGAGAGAGAGAGAGAGAGAGAGAGAGAGAGAGAGAGAGAGAGAGAGAGAGAGAGAGAGAGAGAGAGAGAGAGAGAGAGAGAGAGAGAGAGAGAGAGAGAGAGAGAGAGAGAGAGAGAGAGAGAGATAGATAGATATCAGGGCTGGAATGGGATGAAAAATGAAAAAGCACGCCTGTCACACAAACCCCACCAGCCCACATACCAAATCACCGCCCCCCTCATCCCATTGAGGCACAATGAAAAGTTCAGCACATTTTGCTTTCTTGTTCATGCCCCTCACCACTCCATTATAGGGGATGTTTATTAAGCCACGTGTGAATGGAGCTGCAATGCGAATGATCGACTACCGCTCCATTCACCCAGAGCTCTTCAGATCCCTGGTTCTCGGAAACAGTGGGGGTCCCGGCTGTTGGACCCCCAGCAATCAGAAAATTATTTCCAAACTTCAGATAACCCCTTTAAACAAGTTGTTCAGGATTAATTTTTATTTAACCATAGGATTGTAGACATAGAAAATAATAAACCCATCAGTACTGACCCTCCCCAAAGCCAATGCCACCTCTTCTTCAGCAGAACAGGAGAAGTGGTACTGTGCAGAGTATATATACAGAATAATACAGATACTGAGAATGACACCCAGTATACAGGACAAGAGAAGTGGTACTGTGCAGTGTATATATACAGAATAATACAGATACTGAGAATTACATCCACTATACAGGACAGGAGAAGTGGTACTGTGCAGTGTATATATACAGAATAATACAGATACTGAGAATTACACCCAGTATACAGGACAGGAGAAGTGGCACTGTGCAGTGTATATATACAGAATAATACAGATAGTGAGAATTACACCCAGTGTAATATACAGAATAATACAGATACTGAGAATGACACCCAGTATACAGGACAAGAGAAGTGGCACTGTGCAGTGTATATATACAGAATAATACAGATACTGAGAATGACACCCAGTATACAGGACAGGAGAAGTGGCACTGTGCAGTGTATATATACAGAATAATACAGATACTAAGAATGACACCCAGTATACAGGACAGGAGAAGTGGTACTGTGCAGTGTATATATACAGAATAATACAGATACTAAGAATGACACCCAGTATACAGGACAGGAGAAGTGGTACTGTGCAGTGTATATATACAGAATAATACAGATACTAAGAATGACACCCAGTATACAGGACAGGAGAAGTGGCACTGTGCAGTGTATATATACAGAATAATACAGATACTAAGAATGACACCCAGTATACAGGACAGGAGAAGTGGTACTGTGCAGTGTATATATACAGAATAATACAGATACTGAGAATTACACCCAGTATACAGGACAGGAGAAGTGGTACTGTGCAGTGTATATATACAGAATAATACAGATACTGAGAATTACACCCAGTGTAATATACAGAATAATACAGATACTGAGAATTACACCCAGTATACAGGACAAGAGAAGTGGTACTGTGCAGTGTATATATACAGAATAATACAGATAGTGAGAATTACACCCAGTATACAGGACAAGAGAAGTGGTACTGTGCAGTGTATATATACAGAATAATACAGATAGTGAGAATTACACCCAGTATACAGGACAAGAGAAGTGGTACTGTGCAGTGTATATATACAGAATAATACAGATACTGAGAATTACACCCAGTGTACAGGACAAGAGAAGTGGTACTGTGCAGTGTATATATACAGAATAATACAGATAGTGAGAATTACACCCAGTATACAGGACAAGAGAAGTGGCACTGTGCAGTGTATATATACAGAATAATACAGATACTGAGAATTACACCTAGTATAATATACAGAATAATACAGATACTGAGAATTACACCCAGTATAATATACAGAATAATACAGATACTGAGAATTACACCCAGTGTACAGGACAAGAGAAGTGGTACTGTGCAGTGTATATATACAGAATAATACAGATACTGAGAATTACACCCAGTGTAATATACAGAATAATACAGATACTGAGAATTACACCCAGTATACAGGACAAGAGAAGTGGTACTGTGCAGTGTATATATACAGAATAATACAGATAGTGAGAATTACACCCAGTATACAGGACAAGAGAAGTGGTACTGTGCAGTGTATATATACAGAATAATACAGATAGTGAGAATTACACCCAGTATACAGGACAAGAGAAGTGGTACTGTGCAGTGTATATATACAGAATAATACAGATAGTGAGAATTACACCCAGTATACAGGACAGGAGAAGTGGTACTGTGCAGTGTATATATACAGAATAATACAGATACTGAGAATTACACCCAGTATACAGGACAAGAGAAGTGGTACTGTGCAGTGTATATATACAGAATAATACAGATAGTGAGAATTACACCCAGTATACAGGACAAGAGAAGTGGTACTGTGCAGTGTATATATACAGAATAATACAGATAGTGAGAATTACACCCAGTATACAGGACAGGAGAAGTGGTACTGTGCAGTGTATATATACAGAATAATACAGATACTGAGAATTACACCCAGTATACAGGACAAGAGAAGTGGTACTGTGCAGTGTATATATACAGAATAATACAGATACTGAGAATTACACCCAGTATACAGGACAAGAGAAGTGGTACTGTGCAGTGTATATATACAGAATAATACAGATAGTGAGAATTACACCCAGTATACAGGACAAGAGAAGTGGCACTGTGCAGTGTACATATACAGAATAATACAGATACTGAGAATTACACCCAGTATAATATACAGAATAATACAGATACTGAGAATGACACCCAGTATAATATACAGAATAATACAGATTGTAAAGCAGCGCTAGTCATCATACTGGGGGTTACTCGCTTCGCTGCGTCAATCAATGCACACGTGCAATGTCTTTACGTTTTTCTCACAATGTTGCAGTTTATTACATCATAAGCCACAGTTCACCAGGTCCAACTCCGTGGCACGCCGACACACATATCTACAACATTCATGAGACAAGTGGCACACAGGCCCACTTGCTCCAGGTTACAGCCTACGGCAAGGTAATAAATTATCAGTGACCATAACACAGTCCATGTAACAAAGTGTACTACCTTTGCCGGGTTTAGTTGCTGCAGTCCATTTTAATCCGCCACCACTGTGGCTTTGCGGCTTCCCAGGTAGGGGTCTCCAGCCGTCGTTCCCTCAAAAGCCACTGACATCCACACAGGATCCAGGCTCTGCCTTTCAGGACTCTTCCTCAATAATCCGCCACCACTGTGGCTTTGCGGCTTCCCAGGTAGGGGTCTCCAGCCGTCGTTCCCTCAAAGGCCACTGACATCCACACAGGATCCAGGCTCGACCTTTCAGGTACCAGGCTTCACTCCAAAGCCGCTGCCTTCCAAGGCCACTAGCATCCGCACAGGATCCAGTCTTTGCCTTTCAGGCTGCCAGGCTTCACTCGGCCTCACTAGGCCTCTCACAAACGGTGTCCCACACACACGAAGCACAGGCCTCACGCCTCACACCGAACACACCTGTCTCCAATTACCGGGGTTTATATATCCTGTGCACACATACACCCATACTGACAGGACCTTGCTGATGTCACAGTCATGTGATCAGTCAGCTGTGTGTATAGGTCCTGTGTGCTGTCCCAGTCATGTGTACAGACCTTTACTGTGCATACAGGACCTGTGTGATGTCACAGTCATGTGACCAGTCAGTTAAAGGGGAAGGTACATGGTCAGGTAAAACACATCCTGGACCATTTACAGTAATGCTAGCAAGCTGCTGCATTACAAGATACTGAGAATTACACCCAGTATACAGGACAAGAGAAGTGGTACTGTGCAGTGTATATATACAGAATAATACAGATACTGAGAATGACACCCAGTATACAGGACAAGAGAAGTGGCACTGTGCAGTGTATATATACAGAATAATACAGATACTGAGAATTACACCCAGTATACAGGACAAGAGAAGTAGTACTGTGCAGAGTATATATACAGAATAATACAGATACTGAGAATGACACCCAGTATACAGGACAAGAGAAGTGGTACTGTGCAGTGTATATATACAGAATAATACAGATACTGAGAATCACACCCAGCATACAGGACAAGAGAAGTAGTACTGTGCAGAGTATATATACAGAATAATACAGATACTGAGAATGACACCCAGTATACAGGACAAGAGAAGTGGCACTGTGCAGTGTATATATACAGAATAATACAGATACTGAGAATGACACCCAGTATACAGGACAGGAGAAGTAGTACTGTGCAGAGTATATATACAGAATAATACAGATACTGAGAATTACACCCAGTATACAGGACAGGAGAAGTGGTACTGTGCAGTGTATATATACAGAATAATACAGATACTGAGAATGACACCCAGTATACAGGACAGGAGAAGTGGTACTGTGCAGTGTATATATACAGAATAATACAGATACTGAGAATGACACCCAGTATACAGGACAGGAGAAGTGGTACTGTGCAGTGTATATATACAGAATAATACAGATACTGAGAATTACACCCAGTATACAGGACAGGAGAGGTGGTACTGTGCAGTGTATATATACAGAATAATACAGATACTGAGAATTACACCCAGTATACAGGACAAGAGAAGTAGTACTATGCAGAGTATATATACAGAATAATACAGATACTGAGAATGACACCCAGTATAATATACGGAATAATACAGATACTGAGAATGACACCCAGTATACAGGACAAGAGAAGTGGCACTGTGCAGTGTATATATACAGAATAATACAGATACTGAGAATTACACCCAGTATACAGGACAAGAGAAGTAGTACTGTGCAGAGTATATATACAGAATAATACAGATACTGAGAATGACACCCAGTATACAGGACAAGAGAAGTGGTACTGTGCAGTGTATATATACAGAATAATACAGATACTGAGAATTACACCCAGTATACAGGACAAGAGAAGTGGTACTGTGCAGAGTATATATACAGAATAATACAGATACTGAGAATGACACCCAGTATACAGGACAGGAGAAGTGGTACTGTGCAGTGTATATATACAGAATAATACAGATACTGAGAATGACACCCAGTATACAGGACAAGAGAAGTGGCACTGTGCAGTGTATATATACAGAATAATACAGATACTGAGAATTACACCCAGTATACAGGACAAGAGAAGTAGTACTGTGCAGAGTATATATACAGAATAATACAGATACTGAGAATGACACCCAGTATACAGGACAAGAGAAGTGGTACTGTGCAGTGTATATATACAGAATAATACAGATACTGAGAATGACACCCAGTATACAGGACAAGAGAAGTGGCACTGTGCATTGTATATATACAGAATAATACAGATACTGAGAATTACACCCAGTATACAGGACAAGAGAAGTAGTACTGTGCAGAGTATATATACAGAATAATACAGATACTGAGAATGACACCCAGTATACAGGACAAGAGAAGTGGTACTGTGCAGTGTATATATACAGAATAATACAGATACTGAGAATTACACCCAGCATACAGGACAAGAGAAGTAGTACTGTGCAGAGTATATATACAGAATAATACAGATACTGAGAATGACACCCAGTATACAGGACAAGAGAAGTGGTACTGTGCAGTGTATATATACAGAATAATACAGATAGTGAGAATTACACCCAGTATACAGGACAAGAGAAGTGGTACTGTGCAGTGTATATATACAGAATAATACAGATAGTGAGAATTACACCCAGTATACAGGACAAGAGAAGTGGTACTGTGCAGTGTATATATACAGAATAATACAGATAGTGAGAATTACACCCAGTATACAGGACAAGAGAAGTGGTACTGTGCAGTGTATATATACAGAATAATACAGATAGTGAGAATTACACCCAGTATACAGGACAGGAGAAGTGGTACTGTGCAGTGTATATATACAGAATAATACAGATACTGAGAATTACACCCAGTATACAGGACAAGAGAAGTGGTACTGTGCAGTGTATATATACAGAATAATACAGATACTGAGAATTACACCCAGTATACAGGACAAGAGAAGTGGTACTGTGCAGTGTATATATACAGAATAATACAGATAGTGAGAATTACACCCAGTATACAGGACAAGAGAAGTGGCACTGTGCAGTGTACATATACAGAATAATACAGATACTGAGAATTACACCCAGTATAATATACAGAATAATACAGATACTGAGAATGACACCCAGTATAATATACAGAATAATACAGATTGTAAAGCAGCGCTAGTCATCATACTGGGGGTTACTCGCTTCGCTGCGTCAATCAATGCACACGTGCAATGTCTTTACGTTTTTCTCACAATGTTGCAGTTTATTACATCATAAGCCACAGTTCACCAGGTCCAACTCCGTGGCACGCCGACACACATATCTACAACATTCATGAGACAAGTGGCACACAGGCCCACTTGCTCCAGGTTACAGCCTACGGCAAGGTAATAAATTATCAGTGACCATAACACAGTCCATGTAACAAAGTGTACTACCTTTGCCGGGTTTAGTTGCTGCAGTCCATTTTAATCCGCCACCACTGTGGCTTTGCGGCTTCCCAGGTAGGGGTCTCCAGCCGTCGTTCCCTCAAAAGCCACTGACATCCACACAGGATCCAGGCTCTGCCTTTCAGGACTCTTCCTCAATAATCCGCCACCACTGTGGCTTTGCGGCTTCCCAGGTAGGGGTCTCCAGCCGTCGTTCCCTCAAAGGCCACTGACATCCACACAGGATCCAGGCTCGACCTTTCAGGTACCAGGCTTCACTCCAAAGCCGCTGCCTTCCAAGGCCACTAGCATCCGCACAGGATCCAGTCTTTGCCTTTCAGGCTGCCAGGCTTCACTCGGCCTCACTAGGCCTCTCACAAACGGTGTCCCACACACACGAAGCACAGGCCTCACGCCTCACACCGAACACACCTGTCTCCAATTACCGGGGTTTATATATCCTGTGCACACATACACCCATACTGACAGGACCTTGCTGATGTCACAGTCATGTGATCAGTCAGCTGTGTGTATAGGTCCTGTGTGCTGTCCCAGTCATGTGTACAGACCTTTACTGTGCATACAGGACCTGTGTGATGTCACAGTCATGTGACCAGTCAGTTAAAGGGGAAGGTACATGGTCAGGTAAAACACATCCTGGACCATTTACAGTAATGCTAGCAAGCTGCTGCATTACAAGATACTGAGAATTACACCCAGTATACAGGACAAGAGAAGTGGTACTGTGCAGTGTATATATACAGAATAATACAGATACTGAGAATGACACCCAGTATACAGGACAAGAGAAGTGGCACTGTGCAGTGTATATATACAGAATAATACAGATACTGAGAATTACACCCAGTATACAGGACAAGAGAAGTAGTACTGTGCAGAGTATATATACAGAATAATACAGATACTGAGAATGACACCCAGTATACAGGACAAGAGAAGTGGTACTGTGCAGTGTATATATACAGAATAATACAGATACTGAGAATCACACCCAGCATACAGGACAAGAGAAGTAGTACTGTGCAGAGTATATATACAGAATAATACAGATACTGAGAATGACACCCAGTATACAGGACAAGAGAAGTGGCACTGTGCAGTGTATATATACAGAATAATACAGATACTGAGAATGACACCCAGTATACAGGACAGGAGAAGTAGTACTGTGCAGAGTATATATACAGAATAATACAGATACTGAGAATTACACCCAGTATACAGGACAGGAGAAGTGGTACTGTGCAGTGTATATATACAGAATAATACAGATACTGAGAATGACACCCAGTATACAGGACAGGAGAAGTAGTACTGTGCAGTGTATATATACAGAATAATACAGATACTGAGAATGACACCCAGTATACAGGACAGGAGAAGTGGTACTGTGCAGTGTATATATACAGAATAATACAGATACTGAGAATTACACCCAGTATACAGGACAGGAGAGGTGGTACTGTGCAGTGTATATATACAGAATAATACAGATACTGAGAATTACACCCAGTATACAGGACAAGAGAAGTGGTACTATGCAGAGTATATATACAGAATAATACAGATACTGAGAATGACACCCAGTATAATATACGGAATAATACAGATACTGAGAATGACACCCAGTATACAGGACAAGAGAAGTGGCACTGTGCAGTGTATATATACAGAATAATACAGATACTGAGAATTACACCCAGTATACAGGACAAGAGAAGTAGTACTGTGCAGAGTATATATACAGAATAATACAGATACTGAGAATGACACCCAGTATACAGGACAAGAGAAGTGGTACTGTGCAGTGTATATATACAGAATAATACAGATACTGAGAATTACACCCAGTATACAGGACAAGAGAAGTGGTACTGTGCAGAGTATATATACAGAATAATACAGATACTGAGAATGACACCCAGTATACAGGACAGGAGAAGTGGTACTGTGCAGTGTATATATACAGAATAATACAGATACTGAGAATGACACCCAGTATACAGGACAAGAGAAGTGGCACTGTGCAGTGTATATATACAGAATAATACAGATACTGAGAATTACACCCAGTATACAGGACAAGAGAAGTAGTACTGTGCAGAGTATATATACAGAATAATACAGATACTGAGAATGACACCCAGTATACAGGACAAGAGAAGTGGTACTGTGCAGTGTATATATACAGAATAATACAGATACTGAGAATGACACCCAGTATACAGGACAAGAGAAGTGGCACTGTGCATTGTATATATACAGAATAATACAGATACTGAGAATTACACCCAGTATACAGGACAAGAGAAGTAGTACTGTGCAGAGTATATATACAGAATAATACAGATACTGAGAATGACACCCAGTATACAGGACAAGAGAAGTGGTACTGTGCAGTGTATATATACAGAATAATACAGATACTGAGAATTACACCCAGCATACAGGACAAGAGAAGTAGTACTGTGCAGAGTATATATACAGAATAATACAGATACTGAGAATGACACCCAGTATACAGGACAAGAGAAGTGGCACTGTGCAGTGTATATATACAGAATAATACAGATACTGAGAATGACACCCAGTATACAGGACAGGAGAAGTAGTACTGTGCAGTGTATATATACAGAATAATACAGATACTGAGAATGACACCCAGTATACAGGACAAGAGAAGTGGTACTGTGCAGTGTATATATACAGAATAATACAGATACTGAGAATGACACCCAGTATACAGAACAGGAGAAGTGGTACTGTGCAGTGTATATATACAGAATAATACAGATACTGAGAATTACACCCAGTATACAGGACAAGAGAAGTAGTACTATGCAGAGTATATATACAGAATAATACAGATACTGAGAATGACACCCAGTATAATATACAGAATAATACAGATACTGAGAATTACACCCAGTATACAGGACAAGAGAAGTGGTACTGTGCAGCGTATATATACACAGAATAATACAGATACTGAGAATGACACCCAGTATACAGGACAAGAGAAGTGGTACTGTGCAGTGTATATATACAGAATAATACAGATACTGAGAATTACATCCACTATACAGGACAAGAGAAGTGGTACTGTGCAGTGTATATATACAGAATAATACAGATACTGAGAATTACACCCAGTATACAGGACAAGAGAAGTAGTACTGTGCAGAGTATATATACAGAATAATACAGATACTGAGAATGACACCCAGTATACAGGACAAGAGAAGTGGCACTGTGCAGTGTATATATACAGAATAATACAGATACTGAGAATGACACCCAGTATACAGGACAAGAGAAGTGGCACTGTGCAGTGTATATATACAGAATAATACAGATACTGAGAATTACACCCAGTATACAGGACAAGAGAAGTAGTACTGTGCAGAGTATATATACAGAATAATACAGATACTGAGAATGACACCCAGTATACAGGACAAGAGAAGTGGTACTGTGCAGTGTATATATACAGAATAATACAGATACTGAGAATTACACCCAGCATACAGGACAAGAGAAGTAGTACTGTGCAGAGTATATATACAGAATAATACAGATACTGAGAATGACACCCAGTATACAGGACAAGAGAAGTGGCACTGTGCAGTGTATATATACAGAATAATACAGATACTGAGAATGACACCCAGTATACAGGACAGGAGAAGTAGTACTGTGCAGAGTATATATACAGAATAATACAGATACTGAGAATTACACCCAGTATACAGGACAGGAGAAGTGGTACTGTGCAGTGTGTATATATACAGAATAATACAGATACTGAGAATGACACCCAGTATACAGGACAGGAGAAGTGGTACTGTGCAGTGTATATATACAGAATAATACAGATACTGAGAATGACACCCAATATAATATACAGAATAATACAGATACTGAGAATTACACCCAGTATACAGGACAGGAGAAGTGGCACTGTGCAGTGTATATATACAGAATAATACAGATACTGAGAATGACACCCAGTATACAGGACAAGAGAAGTGGCACTGTGCAGTGTATATATACAGAATAATACAGATACTGAGAATTACACCCAGTATACAGGACAAGAGAAGTAGTACTATGCAGAGTATATATACAGAATAATACAGATACTGAGAATGACACCCAGTATAATATACAGAATAATACAGATACTGAGAATGACACCCAGTATACAGGACAAGAGAAGTGGCACTGTGCAGTGTATATATACAGAATAATACAGATACTGAGAATGACACCCAGTATACAGGACAAGAGAAGTGGCACTGTGCAGTGTATATATACAGAATAATACAGATACTGAGAATTACACCCAGTATACAGGACAAGAGAAGTAGTACTGTGCAGAGTATATATACAGAATAATACAGATACTGAGAATGACACCCAGTATACAGGACAAGAGAAGTGGTACTGTGCAGTGTATATATACAGAATAATACAGATACTGAGAATTACATCCACTATACAGGACAAGAGAAGTGGTACTGTGCAGTGTATATCTATATATATAATCGTCTTATTCCGTCTGTCTGTCTGTCTGTCTGTCTGTGTGTCTGTCGGTGTGTCTGTCGGTGTGTCTGTCGGTGTGTCTGTCTGTCCAGGAAATCCCGCGTCGCTCATTGGTCCGGCAGCGGCCAATCAGCGCCGGGGGATTTCTAAAAAAAGATGGCGGCCGTTAGCGGCTCATCTGCGGGACGGAGCTGAGCGGCGATGCAGCCGGGAGATGAGTGCCGCGAGGCGCTCATCTCCCGGCCGGCAACAGCAGAAGGAACCCGACCGCCGGACCCATCTGCGGGAAGGAGATGCAGCCGGGAGATGAGCGGCGCGAGGCGCTCATCTCCCGGCCGGTAGCAGCGGAAGGACTGCCGGCGCCGCTGACCTCCATGCGGAAGGGACGACCGGGGACCAGCGCTGCGGGTCGGGATACTTCTGCTGCGACCGCCCGCGATGTCCCGGGTTCTCGCAGCGTAAGTAGCCGCACAGGCAGCGCCGCTCCCCGGTCCTCACCAAGACGATTCGATGATTGGTCGGGGTCTTCGGACCCGACCAATCACTGATCTTAGCGCAAAACTTAAACACCGCTGTGCTGATTGGTCGCCGACGCTGCCCGCGACCAATCACCGATTTGGGCGCCAAATTTAAATATCGGCCGCGACCAATCACCACAGCGGTGTTTAAATGTGGAGCCAAGATCGGTGATTGGTCGCGTCCGATATTTAAATTTGGCGCCCAAATCGGTGATTGGTCGCGGGCAGTGCCAGCGACCAATCAGCGATTTTTAACACAAATGTCCGGACCTTTGTAACACCATGCGGATACTGTGGGGACATCAGCGGCTAGGGTGTGAAGGGAGGACCGGGGAGCGGCGCTGCGGGTCGGGATACTTCTTCTGCCAGCGCCCGCTCATGTCCCGGGTTATCGGAGCGGAACTATCCGCACAGGCAGCGCCGCTGACATCCATGCGGCTATGGTGTGAAGGGAGGACGGGGGAGCGGCGCTGACATCCAATTGGTCTCGGACGCTATTTAAAAGTGCCGCACAAATCGGTGATTGGTCGCGGTCTTGTCCCACGACCAATCACGGATCTTGCCGCAAAAGTTAAACACTACGGTGCTGATTGGTCGCGGATGCTGCCCGCGACCAATCACCGATTTGGGCGCCACATTCAAATATCGGCCGCGACAAATCACCGATCTTGGCTCCACACGGCTGTGCGGATTGGTCGCGGACGCTATTTAAATGTGGCGCCAAAATCGGTGATTGGTCGTGCCCAGCGTCGGCGACCAATCAGCACAGCGGTGTTTAAATGTGGAGCCAAGATCGCGGCCGATATTTAAATTTGGCGCCCAAAGCGTTGATTGGTCGCGGGCAGCGTCCGCGACCAATCAGCACAGTACTGTTTAACTTTGGCCGCAAGATCAGTGATTGGTCGCGGGCCAAGTCGGCGACCAATCACCGATTTGTGCGGCACATTTAAATAGCGGCCGCGACCAATTGGATGTCAGCGCCGCTCCCCGGTCCTCCCTTCACGCCCTAGCCGCATGGATGTCAGCGCCGCTGCCTGTGCGGATACTTCCGCTCCGAGAACCCGGGACATGAGCGGGCGCTCGAAGCAGAAGTATCCCGACCCGCAGCGCCGCTCCCCGGTCCTCCCTTCACACCCTAGCCGCTGATGTCCCCACAGTATCCGCATGGTGTTACAAAGGTCTGGACATTTGTGTTAAAAATCGCTGATTGGTCGCTGGCGCTGCCCGCGACCAATCACCGATTTGGGCGCCAAATTTAAATATCGGCCGCGACCAATCATCGATCTTGGCTCCACATTTAAACACCACTGTACTGATTGGTCGCGGACGCTATTTAAATGTGCCGCCAAAATCGGTGATTGGTCGCGCACAGCGTCGGCGACCAATCAGCACAGAGGTGTTTGAATTTGCCGCCAAGATCGGTGATTGGTCGCGGTCAGCGCCAACGACCAATCAGCGATTTTTAACACAAATGTCCGGACCTTTGTAACACCATGCGGATACTGTGGGGACATCAGCGGCTAGGGTGTGAAGGGAGGACCGGGGAGCAGCGCTGCGGGTCGGGATACTTCTGCTGCGAGCGCCCGCTCATGTCCCGGGTTCTTGCAGCGGAACTATCCGCACAGACAGCGGCGCTGACATCCATGCGGCTAGGGTGTGAAGGGAGGACCGGGGAGCGGCGCTGACACCCAATTGGTTGCGGCCGCTATTTAAATTTAAATGTGGCGCCAAAATCGGTGATTGGTCGCGCCCAGCGTCGGCGACCAATCAGCACAGCGGTGTTTAAATGTGGAGCCAAGATCGGTGATTGGTCGCGGCCGATATTTAAATTTGGAGCCCAAATCGGTGATTGGTCGCGGGCACCGCCGGCGACCAATCAGCGATTTTTAACACAAATGTCCGGATCTTTGTAACACCATGCGGATACTGTGGGGACATCAGCGGCTAGGGTGTGAAGGGAGGACCGGGGAGCGGCGCTGCGGGTAGGGATACTTCTGCTGCGAGCGCCCTCTCATGTCCCGGCGACCGCGACCAATCAGCAGAGCGATGCAGAGCGGGGTTTAAATTTGGCCCCAAAGTCGCTGATTAGTCGCGTATGACGGCCACGACCAATCAACAGAGCGTTGTTTAAATTTTGCGCCAAAATCGCTGATTGGTCGCGGCCGTCAGACGCGACTAATCAGCGACTTTGGGGCCAAATTTAAACCCCGCGCTGCATCGCTTTGCTGATTGGTCGCGGTCGGCGGCCGCGACCAATCAGCAGTATTGGCGCCAAATTTAAACACCGCTCTGCTGATTGGTCGCGACTAATCAGCGATTTTGGTGTCAAATTTAAACACGCTCTCCAGTCCTCACTAACACGGTTCGCAGATTGGTGGCGGCCGCCGCCCGCGACCAATCACCGATATTGCCGCCAAATTTAAACACCGCTTTGCTGATTGGTCGCGGTTGCCGAACGCGACCAATCAGCGATTTGGGCGCCAAATTTAAACGCCGCTCTGCTAATTGCGCCCCGTCGGCCGCATACCTATTCTAGAATACCCGATGCGTTCGAATCGGGCCACCATCTAGTATACAGAATAATACAGATACTGAGAATTACACCCAGTATACAGGACAGGAGAAGTGGTACTGTGCAGAGTATATATACAGAATAATACAGATACTGAGAATTACACCCAGTATACAGGACAGGAGAAGTGGCACTGTGCAGTGTATATATACAGAATAATACAGATACTAAGAATGACACCCAGTATACAGGACAGGAGAAGTGGTACTGTGCATTGTATATATACAGAATAATACAGATACTGAGAATGACACCCAGTATAATATATAGAATAATACAGATACTGAGAATTACACCCAGTATAATATACAGAATAATACAGATACTGAGAATGACACCCAGTATACAGGACAAGAGAAGTGGCACTGTGCAGTGTATATATACAGAATAATACAGATACTGAGAATTACACCCAGTATACAGGACAAGAGAAGTAGTACTGTGCAGAGTATATATACAGAATAATACAGATACTGAGAATGACACCCAGTATACAGGACAAGAGAAGTGGTACTGTGCAGTGTATATATACAGAATAATACAGATACTGAGAATTACATCCACTATACAGGACAAGAGAAGTGGTACTGTGCAGTGTATATCTATATATATAATCGTCTTATTCCGTCTGTCTGTCTGTCTGTCTGTCTGTGTGTCTGTCGGTGTGTCTGTCGGTGTGTCTGTCGGTGTGTCTGTCGGTGTGTCTGTCTGTCCAGGAAATCCCGCGTCGCTCATTGGTCCGGCAGCGGCCAATCAGCGCCGGGGGATTTCTAAAAAAAGATGGCGGCCGTTAGCGGCTCATCTGCGGGACGGAGCTGAGCGGCGATGCAGCCGGGAGATGAGTGCCGCGAGGCGCTCATCTCCCGGCCGGCAACAGCAGAAGGAACCCGACCGCCGGACCCATCTGCGGGAAGGAGATGCAGCCGGGAGATGAGCGGCGCGAGGCGCTCATCTCCCGGCCGGTAGCAGCGGAAGGACTGCCGGCGCCGCTGACCTCCATGCGGAAGGGAGGACCGGGGACCAGCGCTGCGGGTCGGGATACTTCTGCTGCGAGCGCCCGCGATGTCCCGGGTTCTCGCAGCGTAAGTAGCCGCACAGGCAGCGCCGCTCCCCGGTCCTCACCAAGACGATTCGATGATTGGTCGGGGTCTTCGGACCCGACCAATCACTGATCTTAGCGCAAAACTTAAACACCGCTGTGCTGATTGGTCGCCGACGCTGCCCGCGACCAATCACCGATTTGGGCGCCAAATTTAAATATCGGCCGCGACCAATCACCACAGCGGTGTTTAAATGTGGAGCCAAGATCGGTGATTGGTCGCGTCCGATATTTAAATTTGGCGCCCAAATCGGTGATTGGTCGCGGGCAGTGCCAGCGACCAATCAGCGATTTTTAACACAAATGTCCGGACCTTTGTAACACCATGCGGATACTGTGGGGACATCAGCGGCTAGGGTGTGAAGGGAGGACCGGGGAGCGGCGCTGCGGGTCGGGATACTTCTTCTGCCAGCGCCCGCTCATGTCCCGGGTTATCGGAGCGGAACTATCCGCACAGGCAGCGCCGCTGACATCCATGCGGCTATGGTGTGAAGGGAGGACGGGGGAGCGGCGCTGACATCCAATTGGTCTCGGACGCTATTTAAAAGTGCCGCACAAATCGGTGATTGGTCGCGGTCTTGTCCCACGACCAATCACGGATCTTGCCGCAAAAGTTAAACACTACGGTGCTGATTGGTCGCGGATGCTGCCCGCGACCAATCACCGATTTGGGCGCCACATTCAAATATCGGCCGCGACAAATCACCGATCTTGGCTCCACACGGCTGTGCGGATTGGTCGCGGACGCTATTTAAATGTGGCGCCAAAATCGGTGATTGGTCGTGCCCAGCGTCGGCGACCAATCAGCACAGCGGTGTTTAAATGTGGAGCCAAGATCGCGGCCGATATTTAAATTTGGCGCCCAAAGCGTTGATTGGTCGCGGGCAGCGTCCGCGACCAATCAGCACAGTACTGTTTAACTTTGGCCGCAAGATCAGTGATTGGTCGCGGGCCAAGTCGGCGACCAATCACCGATTTGTGCGGCACATTTAAATAGCGGCCGCGACCAATTGGATGTCAGCGCCGCTCCCCGGTCCTCCCTTCACGCCCTAGCCGCATGGATGTCAGCGCCGCTGCCTGTGCGGATACTTCCGCTCCGAGAACCCGGGACATGAGCGGGCGCTCGAAGCAGAAGTATCCCGACCCGCAGCGCCGCTCCCCGGTCCTCCCTTCACACCCTAGCCGCTGATGTCCCCACAGTATCCGCATGGTGTTACAAAGGTCTGGACATTTGTGTTAAAAATCGCTGATTGGTCGCTGGCGCTGCCCGCGACCAATCACCGATTTGGGCGCCAAATTTAAATATCGGCCGCGACCAATCATCGATCTTGGCTCCACATTTAAACACCACTGTACTGATTGGTCGCGGACGCTATTTAAATGTGCCGCCAAAATCGGTGATTGGTCGCGCACAGCGTCGGCGACCAATCAGCACAGAGGTGTTTGAATTTGCCGCCAAGATCGGTGATTGGTCGCGGCCAGCGCCAACGACCAATCAGCGATTTTTAACACAAATGTCCGGACCTTTGTAACACCATGCGGATACTGTGGGGACATCAGCGGCTAGGGTGTGAAGGGAGGACCGGGGAGCAGCGCTGCGGGTCGGGATACTTCTGCTGCGAGCGCCCGCTCATGTCCCGGGTTCTTGCAGCGGAACTATCCGCACAGACAGCGGCGCTGACATCCATGCGGCTAGGGTGTGAAGGGAGGACCGGGGAGCGGCGCTGACACCCAATTGGTTGCGGCCGCTATTTAAATTTAAATGTGGCGCCAAAATCGGTGATTGGTCGCGCCCAGCGTCGGCGACCAATCAGCACAGCGGTGTTTAAATGTGGAGCCAAGATCGGTGATTGGTCGCGGCCGATATTTAAATTTGGAGCCCAAATTGGTGATTGGTCGCGGGCACCGCCGGCGACCAATCAGCGATTTTTAACACAAATGTCCGGATCTTTGTAACACCATGCGGATACTGTGGGGACATCAGCGGCTAGGGTGTGAAGGGAGGACCGGGGAGCGGCGCTGCGGGTAGGGATACTTCTGCTGCGAGCGCCCTCTCATGTCCCGGCGACCGCGACCAATCAGCAGAGCGATGCAGAGCGGGGTTTAAATTTGGCCCCAAAGTCGCTGATTAGTCGCGTATGACGGCCACGACCAATCAACAGAGCGTTGTTTAAATTTTGCGCCAAAATCGCTGATTGGTCGCGGCCGTCAGACGCGACTAATCAGCGACTTTGGGGCCAAATTTAAACCCCGCGCTGCATCGCTTTGCTGATTGGTCGCGGTCGGCGGCCGCGACCAATCAGCAGTATTGGCGCCAAATTTAAACACCGCTCTGCTGATTGGTCGCGACGAATCAGCGATTTTGGTGCCAAATTTAAACACGCTCTCCAGTCCTCACTAACACGGTTCGCAGATTGGTGGCGGCCGCCGCCCGCGACCAATCACCGATATTGCCGCCAAATTTAAACACCGCTTTGCTGATTGGTCGCGGTTGCCGAACGCGACCAATCAGCGATTTGGGCGCCAAATTTAAACGCCGCTCTGCTAATTGCGCCCCGTCGGCCGCATACCTATTCTAGAATACCCGATGCGTTCGAATCGGGCCACCATCTAGTATACAGAATAATACAGATACTGAGAATTACACCCAGTATACAGGACAGGAGAAGTGGTACTGTGCAGAGTATATATACAGAATAATACAGATACTGAGAATTACACCCAGTATACAGGACAGGAGAAGTGGCACTGTGCAGTGTATATATACAGAATAATACAGATACTAAGAATGACACCCAGTATACAGGACAGGAGAAGTGGTACTGTGCATTGTATATATACAGAATAATACAGATACTGAGAATGACACCCAGTATAATATATAGAATAATACAGATACTGAGAATTACACCCAGTATAATATACAGAATAATACAGATACTGAGAATTACACCCAGTATACAGGACAAGAGAACTGGTACTGTGCATTGTATATATACAGAATAATACAGATACTGAGAATGACACCCAGTATAATATATAGAATAATACAGATACTGAGAATTACACCCAGTATAATATACAGAATAATACAGATACTGAGAATTACACCCAGTATACAGGACAAGAGAAGTGGTACTGTGCAGTGTATATATACAGAATAATACAAATACTGAGAATTACATCCACGATTCAGGACAGGAGAAGTGGTACTGTGCAGTGTATATATACAGAATAATACAGATACTGAGAATTACATCCACTATACAGGACAAGAGAAGTGGTACTGTGCCGTGTATATATACAGAATAATACAGATACTGAGAATGACACCCAGTATACAGGACAAGAGAAGTGGTACTGTGCAGTGTATATATACAGAATAATACAGATACTGAGAATTACATCCACTATACAGGACAGGAGAAGTGGTACTGTGCAGTGTATATATACAGAATAATACAGATACTGAGAATTACATCCACTATTCAGGACAGGAGAAGTGGTACTGTGCAGTGTATATATACAGAATAATACAGATACTGAGAATTACATCCACTATACAGGACAAGAGAAGTGGTACTGTGCAGTGTATATATACAGAATAATGCAAATACTGAGAATTACATCCATTATACAGGACAAGAGAAGTGGTACTGTGCAGTGTATACATACAGAATAATACAGATACTGAGAATGACACCCAGTATAATATACAGAATAATACAGATACTGAGAATTACATCCACTATACAGGACAGGAGAAGTGGTACTGTGCAGTGTATATATACAGAATAATACAGATACTGAGAATTACATCCACTATTCAGGACAGGAGAAGTGGTACTGTGCAGTGTATATATACAGAATAATACAGATACTGAGAATTACATCCACTATACAGGACAGGAGAAGTGGTACTGTGCAGTGTATATATACAGAATAATACAGATACTGAGAATTACATCCACTATTCAGGACAGGAGAAGTGGTACTGTGCAGTGTATATATACAGAATAATACAGATACTGAGAATTACATCCACTATACAGGACAAGAGAAGTGGTACTGTGCAGTGTATATATACAGAATAATACAGATACTGAGAATTACATCCACTATACAGGACAAGAGAAGTGGTACTGTGCAGTGTATATATACAGAATAATACAGATACTGAGAATTACATCCACTATACAGGACAAGAGAAGTGGTACTGTGCAGTGTATACATACAGAATAATACAGATACTGAGAATGACACCCAGTATAATATACAGAATAATACAGATACTGAGAACACAAAACAAGATACAAGACATAGGTCAAAAAAAATTCTCCATCTTCTCCGTTACGTCAATCCGTGAAAAATGGGACTGCACTCAGATGTCATCTGAGTGCAGTGCGATCTTTTCGAAGGACTCATTAACTTGCATGGCCGAACGTGATCCGAATATTAGATGAAACTCAAGCATAGTGATTTTTGTTCTCGGACAGACTGTCTATGGGGCTGTGCACATGTGCGATTTTTCTCCTTGGACAAACACTGGTCACAGTGCGATTCAATGTTTTGTCAGATCGCACTCCGACCGAAAACACTGCTATCTGCACCTGCCTTAACATTGCAACGCTAACAATAGTAATCTTAGCAAGGACTGCTGGGAGATTTCAGCTCAGAAGCCTGCAGATCTCTGAACGCAGCTCTAGATTATCACTGGCTGTAACTCAGGATTAGTAATCGATACGTTTTTTGAAAGTTACACAATAAACTATAATAAATTACTCTCATGTGAACACAAATTCTAAAGGAGAACTCTAACACTAAGATATTAACTTAAGGAGGAATTCACACATCCGTGGTGGGATCCGAGGACCCGGCCCGGCTCTCCGGACCTGATCAGTGCCTCATCTATTCCTAGGAGGTAATCACAGATCAGCACTGGTGACCCAGCGGTTGTCAGATCTGAGCTCGGTCCGTGGAGCACAGATGTGTGAATTCAGCCTTACAGAAGTTGTCCCAGAGTAGAAAGCCAGAGCTGTTGGATTACAGCGCCACCCCTGGGCACAGGCTGTGTGTGGCATTACAGCTCAGCACCTGTCACGTCACTAGACCGGAGCTGTAGTACCAGACACAACCTGGGGCCAGGACTGGCGCTCTGTGTTCCTTTTTCTCATGGACAAACCCTGTGCAGAAAAATACAGAATCCAGGAACCTCCAAACATGGCAGACATCGCCAAGTTCTAACAGTGCATAATGGGCAGAGCTCCAGCCATACTGTCAGTGACTGGAAACCTGGTTTATAGTCCAACTGCTGACAGGTGAGAGGCTGCGGCCCCCTGTAATCACCGGCTCTGACCCGTCACCGACCATTGCTGCAGGGGACTAACCACATCCACAGGAAGCCAGGGTGCCCCCCCCCGGACTGAGACTGCCCCCCCCGGGAGCTCAGTGTGGGGTGCGCAGTCATCATCCATGTCTCCCCAATACTCAGCAGCCTCACCACCCACCACTCGCTCTGCAGCCTCCTCCCTGGTAAACGCTAGAATGTATGGGCTCCTTCCAGGTATGACGTCGCTACAGCTATATGGTTGCGATTAATGCTGTTACAGAAACACCATCCCTTTCCAACAATGGCTACTGGACAACAGGCAACAGCAGGCCAAAATTCAGTGGTAGTACGTAGACCAGGGGCCTGCTGGCAGTACAATGAGGGACGCTGTCGTTTCTACGCCTTATGCAGATACAAACATGAATGCTCAGCCTGCGGTGCAGCCCACCCCGCGGCAAGATGTTCTCATCCCGCAAGCAAATTATCAATTAAACTCCCACAGTCAGAATCCAAGGACCCCGGTGAGCATAAACGCGATGGGCCCCTGGCTAGACCAATATCCTAAGAAAGACGCAGCGGGGCAGTTACGTTTTGGTTTCACATACAGTTTTTTCCTCCCTTTCAAACTTAATAAATCGCCCACCTTTGCAAATAACCTTAAATCTGCAAAAGAGCACCCTGAAATACTTAGGCAAAAAATACAAAAAGAAGTAGCTCTAGGCAGAGTGGCGGGCCCTTTCCCAACCCCACCATTCAGTAACATAAGAGTTTCCCCTCTGGGAATAATCCCCACAAAAGAGCCAGGTTCATTCCGGCTTATCCATCATTTATCTTACCCAAAAGGAGAGTCTGTAAATGACGGTATTTCGTCTGAAGACGCCTCGGTCTCCTACGCGTCGTTCGACAGAGCAGTAATGTTAGTACGCGATGCGGGGCCCGGAGTGCTGCTCGCTAAATCCGACATAGAATCCGCCTTTCGCCTACTACCGGTGCACCCAAATTGCTACCACCTGCTGGGATGCCAAGTGGACGATGAATACTTCTACGACACTTGCCTCCCAATGGGTTGTTCAATATCTGTTATTACTTCGAACTATTCAGTTCCTTCCTAGAATGGGTGTTGAGGTACAAAACCGGCAATAGGTCCGTCACACATTACCTAGATGACTTCCTATTCGTCGGACCCAAAGACTCAAATCAATGCCAATCATTACTTAACGAATTCACAAACATCTT
Organism: Phyllobates terribilis; assembly: GCF_046119375.1. NCBI lineage: Eukaryota > Metazoa > Chordata > Amphibia > Anura > Dendrobatidae > Phyllobates > Phyllobates terribilis. Next base: position 3,120,684 of record NW_027362977.1, on the reverse strand, counting down.
TCAACAGTTTGGAGTCCCATTGTGCCCTACAAAAAACATAGGCCCCACAACAAAGCTATCGTTCTTAGGCATCGAAATCGACACCACAGCAAGGTTATTCCACCTCCCAACAGAAAAAATACAAAAAAACACTGCACCTCATCGAGGGATTTTGCACAGTACGGAAAGTAACACTACAACAGATGCAAGTGTTACTAGGTCTCCTCGTGTTCGCGAGCCGGGTGATGCCAGTCGGAAGGGTTTTCTCTCGTTGTTTATCCCCTGCAACAAAACGTGCATTAAAACCGAGTCATAGAATCAGAATCAGCAGGCAGCTTCGGGCGGACTTAGAGGTGTGGAAAACCTTCTTACAATCATTCAATGGTCACACGTTATTTATGTCAGCAGAACAGTCCAACATTGAACTATAATTATTCGCCGGGACAGCAGAGGCGGGCGGATATGCAGCGATACTAGATAACTAGTGGTGCACAGGCTTATGGCCTCCGTATTGGTCTGAACAAGGGTTAACAAAAAAACAGACACTCCTGGAACTCTTCCCAATAGTGGTAGCCATAGAAATATGGGGCACGTACCTAGCGAACAAAAATATACGCTTCATAACAAATAACACCAGCCTAGCGCACTGCATTAATAAGATGGCATCATCGTTTCTCCCAGTGCTAGGCCTACTACGCCGGCTAGCATTCCTGTGCCTAAAACACAATGTATGGGTCCGCGCTAGCCACAATGTGGAGGGGGGATCTAACGCTGCTGCTAACGCTTTATCACAATTCAATTGGCAGGTTTTCAGAGAGCTCCTCCCCAACGCCCACCCATCGGGCACCAGTTGCCCACCCTCCCTATGGGATCTAGTGGCGAACAGCTGATGCCATTAATCAGAGCGTCAGTCGCCCCGTCAACATGGAAAGCATACGGTAAGGCATGGGAAGACTGGACACGACTAGTAGCAGGCAGACGGGTTAACCAATGTGAACAAGCCAGACTAGATGTAACCATAGAATTTCTCCACCAGCTAATGATGAGGGGCATATCAGGGGCGTCAGCGCAGCGGTGGCGGACCGGAGTAGCATTTCATTTCCAACTACTGAATTGGGGAGATGTGACAAAAAGATTCATCATCAGTCAAGCCTTAAAAGGGTGGAAGAGAGGTCAGCCAAGTCAGGAGTGCAGACGTCCTGTGTCACTAAATCTGCTCTCAAAAATCATATCCCTAACACCATTAACATGCCACTCACAATTTGAAGCAACACTACTGTCTACTGCATTTGTGATCGCCTTTTTCAGGGCGCTACGCATAAGCGAATTAGTCCCTCGATCCAAAATCACCACCAGTGGAGGCTTATTACACCAGGACGTAGTCATAGCCAATAATGCAATACGCCTACGCATACGCAAATCCAAAACAGACCCAGCGGGCAAGGGCACTTGGGTGCTTCTAAAACCCACAAACAGTACACTGTGTCCGGTAACAATAGAAAAAACATATGCAGCCATCAGGCCACAAAGTAATTTCTTCCTATCACACATTGATGGAACTCCATTATCAAGATACCAGTTCCAATTTATATTTAATAAATGCCTAACATCAGCAGGGAACCACCCCAAAGATTACGGGACACACTCATTCCGCATAGGCGCGGCCACGGAAGCAGCTAGAGCAGGACTGTCAGAAACGGAAGTGCAGAGGATAGGCAGATGGCGATCCGCGTGTTTTGCGAGATACATAAGACAGGACTTGTTATCCTAACGTGGTTTGTTTCTTTTATAGGTGACGATAAGCCAACAGTGTGGGTGATAGACCACTCGTACATATACTGGGCAGAAAAAAGGGCGACAGTCCGCCCAGGCGGGAGGAATATGGGGTTTCATGACACATATTTCAACTGGAGAGGTATTAGAGGCCTGCGATGGCCACAGGTACTAATGGAGGTAATCAACATAGGGAGAGAAGCAACAGGTCCGGTTATCTTAGTTATACACGCTGGGGGAAACGACTTCGGTCATTACAAGAGCGCAGAACTAATGGCAATAATGAAGCTAGACACTGAGCGCTTCAGAGCATTTTTTAGTAAACTAACTATAATATGGTCAGAGATTGTGCCGAGAACGGTATGGCGAGGTGCGCGAGACAGTGCAGCCATCGAACGGACAAGGCGGCTAATAAATATTCGGATGGCAAGATTTTTAAAGGAAAGAGGTGGTGTAGTGATAAGACACCGAGAACTGGAAGGAGATAAAGCTGGCCTCATACGGCCCGACGGTGTTCATTTAACGGATATTGGACTGGACATATTCCTGTCAGGACTCCAGGACGGAGTGGAGCAAGCGTTAATGATGATGGGTGGGGGTCGGAGTCCTGCATACGAGTACGCAGGATCCTCCTTGGCCTGAAATAGAAAGGACATGTTGGAAAGTTACTCTTGTTGGCCAACTTGCCGGTGTGGAGACACAGGGCATGCTGCAACAAGCGGAATTATTTTTGGAAATAAAATGCCTTTCTAATGGAATGAGTTAAAGAGTTAATAAAGCTGTGACCGATCCTCACCCATCCAGTTGTAAGAGTTATATTATTGTATTGTTAAGGAAGGGGTGGCGGTAGGGGGGCTGAGCGTCGGGGTTTCGTTGGGGGTCCCCACAGTCTAATTTATTCACCTCGTATCACATCAGGTACATGTCAGGCAGGTCTTACAGATACTCAAAGATAATACATTTCTCTGGTTTGACAAATAATTTATGTTCTCCATTCAGGAGGTCCCTTTTTTGGGTTATTTCTTATCATTCACTGTTTTTGCATGGATCTGGCAAAAGTCCGGACGGTACTGGATTGGTATTATATTCAGGACTTAAAGGCGTTACAAAGTTTTTTGGGTTTCGCCAGCTGCTACTGTAAGTTCATCAAAAACTTTTTGGTAGTGGCCAAACCTCTGATGGACGATTTTGCCAAATAATAAAATCTTAATTTTTTTTTTCTATTTTTCTTTCCAGTCTTGTAGCTAAACACAATCCAGCTAAGTTTTAAAATTGAAATGAAGTCCCTGTACCCCCCTCTCTAGGTGCTTCTGTACCAACTCCTCCCTGATCCAGGACGGTCTCTGTATCACGGCCTCCATCAATAACCTATTGACACATGATTGTGGCAGCACTCACGTGCTGGTATATCACGCTGCCAATAGAAATGGGAAGCGGCACAGAAATCACAAAATAAAGGCAGTGTTTGTGGTAATGCAAGAATCCAACAAGCAGAGTAGTCCACACGTCGTACAACAGCCCAACATGGATGATGAAAAGCAGTGACCAGCCCAGGGGATGGGGATGACTCGGTACCCGGGCCTTTGCCTGGCCTTGGGGATGTCGCGGTGGTCGGCTCCTGGGCCCGTACCCTGGGGTCACTCTTTAAAAGGGTGGTTGTTTGTTCATTTTATGAAAGTTCGTGACGCCACCTGTGGTTTCTGATGATAATCACCAGCGCTGCGGCAGTCCACTGAGGCCGGTGATGAGGCAGCTCGATGGTATAGCTCCCCACAGGTGGATCTAGGCCTCAGGGCAGCGTATGCAAGGGGAATGCAGGACAGGCGAGACCCAGCCGGGTCAGAGCAAGAACGGGGACGGACACGGTAGTCACTTCAGTACCTTTTACTGATGGAAAGTCAGGCACATCCTGGAGCACTGTAGGGTGAAGGGTGCATATCAGGATCCTCCCCAATGAGCGGGTGTAGGGCCTCCTGTTTCTTGCCTCTGCGTAGTAAGTTTCTGACCTGCCTGGAGCTAGGCCTAACTTTGTCTCTGTCCTGCGCTGGCTGACCTTGTGGTAGGGCCTTTTCTTGGAGTACACGCTCCTCAGCTTGCGAGGCCTATGTGTCTCCTGGCTCTGTTACGTATCAGCACTCTAGCGATCCTGGGACCTGTAGTTCTCCAGGGATTCCGGTTATGCTTTACTGGGTCGTAGAGAGCCCGGTAAGCTTCGGATCCAGTGTCCGGTAAATGCTTCAGGGTGAGCTAATTAAGCTCCTCTGCCCCCTATGTACTCACTCTCCACTCGCCTTCGGCCCCTCTCGGGGCCCTCACTAGGCTACACACACTGCAGCCGGGACACTGCTCTTCTTCGCCGCTCTCAGAGCGTCGGCACACTCTCTATCCTGAGCTCTGTGAGTTCTAGTCTGGAATCACTCTACAGACTGTACTGAACTCTTTCTGCAGTAACTGCTAGGCTCTGGCTCGACTGAACTGAGTCCTTCTGTGTCTGAGCAGGAAACTGCTGAATCACTTTCTGGGCTGCCTGGCTCCACCTTCCCTTTATATATCCCTAACGGTCTCCCTCTGGTGGTCTGAGGTGGAAGGTGGAGGTGTGTGAATGCTTATGAGGGCCTCTTGTGGAGGAATCCATCAATGCACACTTCTAGGATCTGTGATACCAAGCGCAGCTGGGTGTCACCGCAGCGAACGTCGCGTCTTCAGGCGTCTGTGTAAGAACATCACATTTTTATTTTCCTCCCTGAATAAGCACCAAATGGAATAGCTGAATGCCAGGATACAGAGACCGGCGGGGGGCAGGGAGGCGCTGTCCGCTGGATTTTGTGCTGGTTTCACAAGCGGTCACCCTGCAGTTTTCTCTGAATTTGCTGTGGAGACTTTTCACAACACATCTAATAATTGTGAACCTTCCACCTCACATGTTTATTACCTTGTCAGCTGGGCGGGATGAAAGCCGGACAAGAATGATCCTTATTATATATAATGGCTGCACTGAGCGATGGGGAAAAGCCGCAGAGGACTGAGAACAGAAGGGCAGAGGGGTTTCCTCTTCCTCATAGGAGAAAGTCTACAGGGACCAGTACAGAAGCCGGTGAGAAGGGGGGACAAGGGCTGAGCCACTTACACAGACAGAAAGCTGAGGAGAGGAGGACATGTTATTACTCCAGGATCCGCTCCATTCCTTCCCTATGTGGCATTCAAGCCCTGAGCTTGGCTTTTCTGGAGCCCCATAGAGAATGAATGGAGCTGCAGTTGAATCCTGACTTTCCACTCCTTCCCGATCAGACGATGGTTCGCAGCGGTCAGACCCCCACGATCAATAAGTGATCACCGAGCCTGTGGATAAGTGATAACTTGTTTTCTTCAGACATCCCCTTTAAGCAATGGAGCATGCCAGCAGAGGTGGGAGAAGGCGCTGGTTACAGGGAAGACTTTACCTCTGGAGGCCGCATATAGGATATGTGAAGGGCGGACACTTCCCGTATTCATCATTACTGAGCCCCCGCTCTGTACGGCTCTTATCTGAGCTGCAGGAGACGCAGCAGTTACTAATCAGCCGTTCTCCGTTCACTTGCAGCCGTCCGAGCTCTGCTGTGCCTGTTAGGGGTGAAGTGTAGCGCCCCGAGGGTTCGGCCGCTACAGGGGTATTGCACCTCTGCCAGAGGTGTGATATTCCACTCCCGGGTAAGGATGGAGTGTGGACCAGGGCTCAGTTAGCTGCATGCAGCACACACACCCCATTTCCGAGGGACAGCTCAACGGTGCTCCCACTAGACAGTAGTGCAGGCACGACCGATTATGTCCCTGCCTGGAGTGGGGAGGGCGGTGGAACACCCAGTGCTGTAGGGGCAGATAGGGGTTGGTTCCTGAGTGTAGGTAGGAGCCCACTGGTTGCTGGTCACCTGGGCTCATGGTCAGAGGGAGGTATAAAAGGTGGGCACCATCTTAGATCTAGGTTCTGTCCAGAGAGGAGAAGACAGGGAGTATAGGCTCTGTAGGAGCTCTACTCCAGGAGGGCCTAGTGAGAGGCCGAGGAGGAAGTGAAGGGGAGCTGTGGTGCCACCTGAGCCCAGCTCCATGAGAAGGGAGGAGAAGAAGGAACAGGAAAGACGGAGGAGAGACAGAGAAACAGAAGGGCTCAGGAACAAGAAGGTGGAAGGGACCCTAAGAACCCATGAGAATCCAGGGTGAAGGGTCAGGCAGATTAAGGGTACCGGATCCCCAGTTGGTGGAGGAGAAACAACCCTCAGCCAAAGACCGGTCGTCGTGATCATTTATTGGTGCGACACCTCATCAAACCTGCTAGGAAGGCACCATATAGGACAGCGGAGGACGGGGCCCACGTTTAACCGCACAAGTCCGCGGCAGCTGGACAGAAGTGGGTCACTGGTGAGGCAGGCCAGAGAAAGGAAAGAAGGGGGTCCTGTGCCATATTCCTGAGCTGCCTGGGAGTTGACCGAGCCCCTCACCTGGTGGACGCAGCACGGCTCGGGCGGTCACTACGTGCACAGAAGTGACCCGGAGTACCTGAACTGTGAGTAAAAGACATTGGACGTTGTTTGTGTGCTCTTTCGCTCCTCCAGCACTACCGGTACTGGGACTCTCACTACCATTACTCCCACCATCCACTACACTGCCCTGGGGCCGCACTCTTCCCGTGGGGAGTAACATCAGCCCCAGCGGACTGCCTTGCAGCGGCGGTTCCTAATAACCGCAATCCACGGGTGGCGTAGTCGGACATTATCTAAAGTACAGCAGCAGACTACCATTGGTCTGACCACCCTGAGCCGCGGGACCGGGCCGCCACTACTACTCCCAGAGTCTCCCTATTGCCCGGTTCCGCGTGCCCCACGGCCCAGGGGGCGAGTCAGAAGTTCGGGTCCTAGGAGGCATCGACTATGCAGCCTGCACAGCAGATCACAGCCCGGGCACCACGTCTCCGGGTAAATCTCCACCTTTTGAGTTACTTCTTGTGCAGCTGCCCCATGCAAGTTGCTCCGCTCTCCTCGGCCAGCTCCTGCTGAAGACTGAGCTCCTCTGCCCAATCTAGGAGCTCAATAGCCCTGATCACGTCAGTGGTAGCCCAGCGCTGCTGGATCAGATTTACAAATGGAAAACTAATCAGCCCTAGGCATTTCTAATATGTGCAGAGCAGGCGACATAAGTCTCACCGGCATCCTCATAGACCTTTGCTCAGCCGGGGTCTAATAGGAGCAGTAAGATGGCCGTCATGGGGTCTATTGTTAGATCTCGGCTGCCATAGAAACTCATCGGCACCATGATCGCGCCTCCCTCTCCTGTCTAAAGTGCCTAAATGCTGTGGAAGCCCCCTACTGTGTCATACAGTGGATTAAACTGCCAGGGTCAGGGTTGGCTCCACTGTCGGAGGCTGAGGCAGGAGCAGGAATGTGTTATACAGCCACACTTCTGCCGCAGATCTTGTAAGAGCCCTGACAGGACCTGCCTGATGATAATGTGTCCTATAGAGCGGGTCCTGGTACCGGACTGCCCTGTACATATTCACCACTAGCTGGGAACCAGTTACTTACAAGGTCTAGTTTCGGATGTGTTTCCAGGTTCTGTAGTTGTCAGCATTTTATCCTTAAGGCCGAGTTATAATATCACTGTAACACTCTCGCCCTGTACCTGTATACCTGCCCTGTGTGCTGCACAAAAGTATATAACAAAGTGTGTGTGTACACAGATATCTATCTCCTGAATGGAATTACTGCTAGATCTCCTGTACATAGAAATATGAGGTTCTTAGCACACATTTTGAGCAAATTGTGCGAGCCCATCTGCCAACGTCAAGGCGACCTCTTTAGATGGGTCCCTACACTAACACTACACTAACTTAGTAACTGGGACTAGTTTTTTTTATTGTTATTACCACCATTTTTACTATTTATTATTATTGCATTAATCCAATTAATTGTAACTGTTATAAAACTAATTAAAAAATTTAATTCGAATTTTTTTATTATTCTTGTGATTCTAATAATGGTATTACTAAAATCCCTATGCCTAAAGCTGTTGATCCAGAAGAAGGCAAAAACCCCAGGACACCTACCGCCAATTTGTGTCACGGGAAAAATTCCTTCTTGACCCCGGGAAAAGGCAATCAGTCCTAGGACCCTGGATCAAACCTAATAATGTTATTACAAGTTATATATTACACTAATTATTGTACTACTGGAGTTATTTTAATTTGTTTTTATAAATCTAACTATTTGATATGGTTATTATTAACATTGTGCTATCTTATTACAGCATTATTCTTCTTTCCTATCACTACTAATACTGCCCTATACCTACAGTGTTGATCCAGAAGAAGGCAGAAACCCCAGGACACCTTCAGCCAATTTGTGTCACAGGGAAAAATTTCCTTCTTGACCCTGAGAAAAGACGATCAGTCCTAGGACCCCGGATCAAACCTAATTATGTTACTAGTTATGTAATTACTATTACTGTACTAAATGTACTACTACAGTTGTTTTTTATATAGTTTTTTATATATTTTGTCTTATGTCCTGCTTTCTTATTAAAGTACTACTCTAACTTTTCTATAACTATTTAATATTACAGTATTGATTGAACTACGTCTACAATTATTTTTATTTACTCTTTGTTCTTTCTATAGATATAACTAGTTTATATTTATTAATAATAATAACCTGATGTCTTATTACGGTATTATTCTTATTTCCTATTGCTACTAATACTACCCTATACCTAGAGTGTTGATCCAAAAGAAGGCAAAAACCTCAGGACACCTTCAGCCATTTTGTGTCACAGCGGAAAAATTCCTTCTTGACCCCGAGAAAAGGCATTCAGTCCTAGAACCCTGGATCACACTGCTATTCTACCTACTACTATTACTATTGTTATTTTATTACTTTCTTACTATTATCACTAGTATTATTACTCAAATTACACTAATACTCATATACTACCACTATATAACTACTATCCTGCTATTATTACTTTGGTGGATTTATACTTATCAGCCGGTATTGCCGTATGATGTTATCGGCAGAGAGGTCCCAGCAGGATGGTCCACATGATGTTCCTCTTTCCTCTCAAATACCGGTTGATGTAATGGCGGACGTTGTTCTGGTTCTACGTCTTCCTTTTTGTTGTAGGATCGATTGTTGTCTTTTCTGGCCTTTGGCCATCCCTTTCCCCCTAGGGATCTTAAGGTGCAGTTCTGTCCTCTTCGGTCTCCTCTTCGGTGGGACTCCTCTTCGGTGGGACTCCTCTTCGGTGGGTCTCCTCTTCGGTGGGACTCCTCTTCGGTGGGACTCCTCTTCGGTGGGACTCCTCTTCGGTGGGACTCCTCTTCGGTGGGACTCCTCTTCGGTCTCCTCTTCGGTGGGTCTCCTCTTCGGTGGGACTCCTCTTCTGTCTCCTCTTCGGTGGGACTCCTCTTCGGTGGGTCTCCTCTTCGGTGGGACTCCTCTTCGGTGGGACTCCTCTTCGGTGGGTCTCCTCTTCGGTGGGTCTCCTCTTCGGTGGGACTCCTCTTCGGTCTCCTCTTCGGTGGGACTCCTCTTCGGTGGGTCTCCTCTTCGGTGGGTCTCCTCTTCGGTGGGACTCCTCTTCGGTGGGTCTCCTCTTCTGTGGGACTCCTCTTCGGTCTCCTCTTCGGTGGGTCTCTTCTTCGGTGGGACTCCTCTTCGGTGGGACTCCTCTTCGGTGGGTCTCCTCTTCGGTGGGACTCCTCTTCGGTGGGACTCCTCTTCGGTCTCCTCTTCGGTGGGCCTCCTCTTCGGTGGGTCTCCTCTTCGGTGGGACTCCTGTTCGGTCTCCTCTTCGGTGGGTCTCCTCTTCGGTGGGTCTCCTCTTCGGTGGGACTCCTCTTCGGTGGGACTCCTCTTCGGTGGGACTCCTCTTCGGTGGGTCTCCTCTTCAGTCTCCTCTTCGGTGGGTCTCCTCTTCGGTGGGTCTCCTCTTCGGTGGGACTCCTCTTCGGTGGGACTCCTCTTCGGTTGGACTCCTCTTCGGTGGGACTCCTCTTCGGTGGGTCTCCTCTTCGGTGGGACTCCTCTTCGGTTGGACTCCTCTTCGGTGGGACTCCTCTTCGGTGGGTCTCCTCTTCGGTGGGACTCCTCTTCGGTGGGTCTCCTCTTCGGTGGGTCTCCTCTTCGGTGGGTCTCCTCTTCGGTGGGACTCCTCTTCGGTGGGACTCCTCTTTGGTATCCTCTTCGGTGGGACTCCTCTTCGGTGGGACTCCTCTTCGGTGGGTCTCCTCTTCGGTGGGTCTCCTCTTTGGTTGGACTCCTCTTCGGTGGGTCTCCTCTTCTGTGGGACTCCTCTTCGGTCTCCTCTTCGGTGGGTCTCCTCTTCGTTGGGACTCCTCTTCGGTGGGACTCCTCTTCGGTGGGACTCCTCTTCGGTGGGTCTCCTCTTCGGTGGGACTCCTCTTCGGTGGGACTCCTCTTCGGTCTCCTCTTCGGTGGGCCTCCTCTTCGGTCTCCTCTTCGGTGGGTCTCCTCTTCGGTGGGACTCCTGTTCGGTCTCCTCTTCGGTGGGTCTCCTCTTCGGTGGGTCTCCTTTTCGGTGGGACTCCTCTTCGGTGGGACTCCTCTTCGGTGGGACTCCTCTTCGGTGGGTCTCCTCTTCAGTCTCCTCTTCGGTGGGTCTCCTCTTCGGTGGGTCTCCTCTTTGGTGGGTCTCCTCTTCGGTGGGACTCCTCTTCGGTGGGACTCCTCTTCGGTGGGACTCCTCTTCGGTTGGACTCCTCTTCGGTGGGACTCCTCTTCGGTGGGTCTCCTCTTCGGTGGGACTCCTCTTCGGTTGGACTCCTCTTCGGTGGGACTCCTCTTCGGTGGGTCTCCTCTTCGGTGGGACTCCTCTTCGGTGGGTCTCCTCTTCGGTGGGTCTCCTCTTCGGTGGGTCTCCTCTTCGGTGGGACTCCTCTTCGGTGGGACTCCTCTTTGGTATCCTCTTCGGTGGGTCTCCTCTTCGGTGGGACTCCTCTTCGGTCTCCTCTTCGGTGGGACTCCTCTTCGGTGGGACTCCTCTTCGGTGGGTCTCCTCTTCGGTGGGACTCCTTCGGTGGGTCTCCTCTTCGGTGGGACTCCTCTTCAGTGGGACTCCTCTTCTGTGGGACTCCTCTTCGGTCTCCTCTTCGGTTGGACTCCTCTTCGGTGGGACTCCTCTTCGGTGGGTCTCCTCTTCGGTGGGTCTCCTCTTCGGTGGGACTCCTCTTCGGTGGGACTCCTCTTCGGTGGGTCTCCTCTTCGGTGGGACTTCTCTTCGGTCTCCTCTTCGGTGGGTCTCCTCTTCGGTGGGTCTCCTCTTCGGTGGGACTCCTCTTCGGTGGGACTCTTCTTCGGTGGGACTCCTCTTGGGTGGGTCTCCTCTTCGGTGGGACTCCTCTTCGGTGGGACTCCTCTTCGGTGGGTCTCCTCTTCGGTGGGACTCCTCTTCGGTGGGACTCCTCTTTGGTGGGTCACCTCTTCGGTGGGTCTCCTCTTCGGTGGGACTCCTCTTCGGTGGGTCTCCTCTTCGGTGGGTCTCCTCTTCGGTGGGACTCCTCTTTGGTGGGTCTCCTCTTCGGTGGGTCTCCTCTTCGGTGGGACTCCTCTTCGGTGGGACTCCTCTTCGGTGGGTCTCCTCTTCGGTGGGACTCCTCTTCGGTGGGACTCCTCTTCGGTGGGTCTCCTCTTCGGTGGGTTTCCTCTTCGGTGGGACTCCTCTTCGGTGGGTCTCCTCTTCGGGGGTCTCCTCTTCGGTGGGACTCCTCTTCGGTGGGTCTCCTCTTCGGTGGGTCTCCTCTTCGGTGGGACTCCTCTTCGGTGGGTCTCCTCTTCGGTGGGTCTCCTCTTCGGTGGGACTCCTCTTCGTCTCTCTTTGGTGGGTCTCCTCTTCGGTGGGTCTCCTCTTCGGTGGGACTCCTCTTCGGTGGGTCTCCTCTTCGGTGGGACTCCTCTTCGGTGGGTCTCCTCTTCGGTGGGACTCCTCTTCGGTCTCCTCTTCGGTGGGTCTCCTCTTCGGTGGGTCTCCTCTTCGGTGGGACTCCTCTTCAGTGGGACTCCTCTTCAGTGGGTCTCCTCTTCGGTGGGTCTCCTCTTCGGTGGGACTCCTCTTCGGTGGGACTCCTCTTCGGTGGGTCTCCTCTTCAGTGGGACTTCTCTTCGGTCTCCTCTTCGGTGGGACTCCTCTTCGGTGGGTCTCCTCTTCGGTGGGTCTCCTCTTCGGTGGGACTCCTCTTCGGTGGGACTCCTCTTCGGTATGTCTCCTCTTCGGTGGGTTTCCTCTTCGGTGGGACTCCTCTTCGGTGGGTCTCCTCTTCGGTGGGTCTCCTCTTCGGTGGGACTCCTCTTCGGTGGGACTCCTCTTCGGTGGGTCTCCTCTTCGGTTGGTCTCCTCTTCGGTGGGACTCCTCTTCGTCTCTCTTCGGTGGGTCTCCTCTTCGGTGGGTCTCCTCTTCGGTGGGACTCCTCTTCGGTGGGTCTCCTCTTCGGTGGGTCTCCTCTTCGGTGGGTCTCCTCTTCGGTGGGACTCCTCTTTGGTGGAACTCCTCTTTGGTGGAACTCCTCTTTGGTTGGTCTCCTCTTTGGTGGGTCCCCTCTTCTCAGGAAACACAACCAGATATTAGCAGCAATGCTCAACTGACAGAGTGCCACTACTGACCACCGTGCTGCCCTCATCCCACTAAGTAAAAGTGTTTTTTCCTGTTTTACGCAGAATGCGGACTACTGTGCAGCAACCTATACTCCCGAGGGGCCGCAGGAAACTGGAGTGAATAATGTCCTCCTCTTCCTTTAAATTACGCTTATGCCATGTTCTTACTGGTGAGACGTAATAAATAGCATTAAAGCTGCAGTAATTGTTTTTTTTATATACACTGCTCAAAAAAATAAAGGGAACACTTAAACAACAGAATATAACTCCAAGTAAATCAAACTTCTCTGAAATCAAACTGTCCACTTAGGAAGCAACACTGATTGACAATCAATTTCACATGCTGTTGTGCAAATGGAATAGACAATAGATGGAAATTATTGGCAATTATCAAGACATCCTCAATAAAGGAGTGGTTCTGCAGGTGGGGATCACAGACCACATCTCAGTACCAGTGCTTTCTTTCTGGCTGATGTTTTGGTCACTTTTCAATGTTGGTTGTGCTTTCACACTCGTGGTAGCATGAGACGGACTCTACAACCCACAGAAGATGCTCAGGTAGTGCAGGTCATCCAGGATGGCACATCTGTGAGAGCTGTGGTAAGAAGGTTTGCCATGTCTGTCAGCGTAGTGTCCAGAGGCTGGAGACGCTACCAGGAGACAGGCCAGTACACCAGGAGACGTGGAGGGGGCCGTAGGAGGGCAACAACCCAGCAGCAGGACCGCTACCTCCGCTTTTGTGCAAGAAGCAACAGGAGGAGCACTGCCAGAGCCCTGCATAATGACCTCCAGCAGGCCACAACTGTGCATGTGTCTGCACAAACGGTTAGAATTGACTCCATGAGGGTGGTATGAGGGCCCGACATCCACACATGGGGGTTGTGCTCACAGCCCAACACTGTGCAGGACGCTTGGCATTTGCCACAGAACACCAGAATTGGCAAACTCACCACTGGCTCCCTGTGCTCTTCACAGATGAAAGCAGGTTCACACTGAGCACATGTGACAGACGTGACGGAGTCTGGAGACACCGTGGAGAGTGATCTGCTGCCTGCAACATCCTTCAGCACGACCGGTTTGGCAGTGGGTCAGTAATGGTGTGGAGTGGCATTTCTTTGGAGGGCTGCACAGCCCTCCATGTCCTCGCCAGAGGTAGCCTGACTGCCATTAAGTACCGAGATGAGATCCTCAGGCCCCTTGTGAGACAATATGCTGGTGCAGTGGGCCCTGGGTTCCTCCTAATGCAGGACAATGCCAGACCTCATGTGGCTGGAGTGTGTCAGCAGTTCCTGCAAGATGAAGGCTTTGAAGCTATGGACTGGCCCGCCTGTTCCCCAGAGCTGAATCCGATTGAGCACATCTGGGACATCATGTCTCGCTCCATCCACCAACATCACATTGCACCACAGACTGTCCAGGAGTTGGCGGATGCTTTAGTCCAGGTCTGGGAGGAGATCCCACAGGAGACCATCCGCAACCTCATCAGGAGCATGCCCAGGCATTGTAGGGAGATCATACAGGCATGTGGAGGCCACACACAATACTGAGCCTCATTTTGACTTGTTTTAAGGACATTACATCAATGTTGGATCAGCCTGTAGTGTGTTTTCCACTTTAATTTTGGGGGTGACTCCAAATCCAGGCCTCCATTGGTTAATAAATTTGATTTCCATTGATGATTTTTGTGTGATTTTGTTGTCAGCACATTCAACTTTGTACAGAACAAAGTATTCGATGAGAATATTTCATTCATTCAGATCTAGGATGTGTTATTTGAGTGTTCCCTTTATTTTTTTGAGCAGTGTATTTTAACCCAGCTAAAAAGTGAACTGGCCCCCTCCTGAGGGGAAACTTGAAAAAATGTCTGAAGACAGATCAAGTCCATTCTCTTCCTTCAGCTTGGCTCCGCTGGGCGCAGTTCTTCTTTAGCAAATGTTCATACAAAATCATCAATGGAAATCAAATTTATTAACCAATGGAGGCCTGGATTTGGAGTCACCCCCAAAATTAAAGTGGAAAACACACTACAGGCTGATCCAACTTTGATGTAATGTCCTTAAAACAAGTCAAAATGAGGCTGACACACTCCAGCCACATGAGGTCTGGCATTGTTCTGCATTAGGATGAACCCAGTGCCAACCGCACAAGCATATGGTCTCACAAGGGGCCTGAGGATCTCATCTCTGTACCTAATGGCAGTCAGGCTACCTCCGCCGAGCACATGGAGGGCTGTGCGGCCCTCCAAAGAAATGCCACCTCACACTATTACTAACCCACTGCCAAACCGGTCATGCTGAAGGATGTTTCAGGCAGGAGATCGCTCTCCACGGCGTCTCCAGACTCTGTCACGTCTGTCACATGTGCTCAGTGTGACCCTGCTTTCATCTGTAAAGAGCACAGGGAGCCAGTGGCGACTTTGCCAATCCTGGTGTTCTGTGGCAAATGCCAAGCGTCCTGCACGGTGTTGGGTTGTGAGCACAACCCCCATGTGTGGACGTCGGGCTCTCATACCACCCTCATGGAGTCAGTTTCTAACCGTTTGTGCAGACACATGCACATTTGTGGTCTGTTGGAGGTCATTTTGCAGGGCTCTGGCAGTGCTCCTCCTGTTCCTTCTTGCACAAAGGCGGAGGTAGAGGTCCTGCTGCTGGGTTGTTGCCATCCTACGGCCCCCTCCACATCTCCTGGTGTACTGGCCTGTCTCCTGGTAACGCCTCCAGCCTCTGGACGCTACGCTGACAGACACAGCAAACCTTCTTGCCACAGCTCTCACAGATGTGCCATCCTGGATGAGCTGCACTACCTGAGCAACTTCTGTGGGTTGTAGAGTCCGTCTCATGCTACCACGAGTGTGAAAGCACAACCAACATTCAAAAGTGACCAAAACATCAGCCAGAAAGCACTGGTACTGAGATGTGGTCTGTGGTCCCCACCTGCAGAACCACTCCTTTATTGAGGGTGTCTTGATAATTGCCAATAATTTCCATCTATTGTGTATTCCATTTGCACAACAGCATGTGAAATTGATTGTCAATCAGTGTTGTTTCCTAAGTGGACAGTTTGATTTCACAGAAGTTTGATTTACTTGGAGTTATATTCTGTTGTTTAAGTGTTCCCTTTATTTTTTTGAGCAGTGTGTATTTTCTTATGTCCATGTATTTACTACTAAAAGTAATTTTTTACATTTAGGTTTCATTTTTCACTGGTTATTACAGACTTATTGCTTCCCTGCACATTCAAGTTTCATGTTTTCTTTGGGCATAGATCAGCTAAAAGGCACTCAGGAAAAAAAACAGATGAAAGATCTACAACCTCTCCCTTAAGACTGTCAGAAGGAGCTCACTGATAGATTCTCAGTTAGCTAATTTTGCAGCCAGGAATAGACAGTGCAGCACAGATGCTACAGAAGGCAACATTTTTCATGAAACTCAATTACAGAAATCAATTTTAGCCCCAAATACTTGCATTAAAGTAAAAAAAACAAATGGCCGCAAAGCAGGACAACCGCTTTAACTCCTTACCAACATCTGCCGTACATGTCTGGTATAAGTCAGTAGCGGGTGTATGGAGTAGGGTCAGCTCGCCCCGTACATGGCAGATAATGGCTGTGACAAACAACCAGGACCTGCCTCTAAGAGCTGCGAGTGGAGCGAAGATCTGCCCACCGCTGTTAACCTGTTCAGTGCTGCTGTCAATCTCTAACAGCAGCATTAACAGCGCGCCGGCATTGGGACGCATCGTTCCATGCGCCCACCGGCGCTCCTGTGACGCGATCACAGGGCGCAGATGGACTGCTATGACATCCGGGGGTCTGCTGAAGCCTCCGTGCCTGTCATCATAAAGCTTCATTTGGGCTGTAAAGAAGACCGTGATTTTGCTATATGGAGCATTACTGTGGTATCGCTGTATATAGCACAAGCAATCAGATAATGTATACAAATGCAGTGAAAATTAAAAAAAAAAAAAAAAGTTTAAAATATTAAAACCCCACACGTTCAACTCACCTCCCACTAAAAATAAAGATAATAAAAATATACACATTTGTGGTATGGTCTCTTTCAGAGAAATACAATCTATCCAAATATAAAAAACAAACGATCAGTGAACACAGAAAAAAATTCAAAAAGACAAAATTGCATTTTTTTCGTTCGCCACAATACTACAGAAAACCCTGTAAGAAGCGATGACCGTGTCATATGTGTCCCAAAGTGTTATCAATAAAGTCCTCTTGCCCTTCAAAAAATAAGCCCCCACACAGCTCCATCAACCCGAAAAACGAAAATGTTACGGGTCTCAGAAAAAATGGTGACACCATAAAATAAAGTTTTTTTCTTTTGCCAAAACTCTTGGAGAAGTTTGGTCTTGCTGTAATCACACTGAGGAGTAGGATCCTATTACCAGGTCATTTTTACCACACTATGTACGCCGTTAAAACCGTTCCCAGATAAACAGGGTCAGGCTTTTTTTTTCGCACTTTTACTGCACTTGGACTTTTTTTCCCGTTTTCTAGTACTATGTGGTAAATGAATGGTGGGATTTATAAGTACCGCTCATCCTACAAAATAACAAGACCTCACACTATGTGGACAGACATGAAAAAGTTATAGCCCTTGGAAAAAGCGAAGGAAAAAACAGAAAAAAACCATCAGTTGGTTCTGTTGGGAAGGGGTGAAGCTGAAGAAACGCATGTAACAGCAGAATATGGAGGAAGGTGAGATATCACAGGCTGGTGGATACTACCTGCTCCATCGCTGGCAGAGTAACCCATCCCCATGGTGGCCGCTGAGATCTTCTCTTGTAGAAACGGATCCAAACTCTATAAAACATGGGGAACAGTCAGCAGAGGGTTTGGTGATTGGCTCATATTGGCGATATACCCAGGGGCATTACTGGGCACAGGGAAGATTGGGAATGAATAGGATTGGCTGTTAGAGATGTGATCTCTTCAATTAAAGGGGATGTCTAGTTGGAACAAGTTCTCACTGATCTCTGGATAGGTGATGACTCTTAGATCGGTGGGTTTGGCCGCTATGACTCAATCAGCAGAACAGCACTTATAGATAGAAGTGAGCGAAGTGCAAATGTTCAACCGCCGGTCCGTTCATTCTCTATGGGGGGCGCTGTACTCAGCTTTCTCCTGCATAGAGAATGAATGGAGCGGTGGTCCGGGGAGGGTCTAGCAGGGATTAGTTGGGTTCCCAGCAGATCTAGAAGTTGTCACTTATCATGTGTTGGGGAATAATGACTTCTCCTCTGATAAATGTGCTGATTCCTGTCAGTTGTGGTCGCTGAGTGCGTGTGATGGGATGCGGCTCCGTCCGTTATATTATATCACGTCTTATACCTATAATCTCGCTGATCGCAGGTGTCTGTCTTCACACTCAGATGAGATGGAACAAACTGACCATATAGGACTTTTTTTTTTTTTCTTCTAATTCAAACCGAGCAATCCTATTGGCTGAGTATGAATGCAGTTACCATGGTGACAGAAGTAGCTGCAGATTTAAAGGGACAAGATACTAATATTGTACTAAAGTGTATGTTATTATATACTTCACATAACTGACTGGGTACACCTTGGTGCTGGTGGGATGGTTTTTTTTTTTTTAATCAATGAACATGTTTACTAAGTACCCTATATTATATATATTTCCTATTGCTTTTTACTTACTTATAGCAGGGTATATGTTCATATTGTTTCTATCCTAAGTTTGTCTATTTTCTAATAGACGGTGGCAAACTTCTTCCTCGCCTTTGAAGCACAGCTTTCAATTATTCCTGTCGTAAACAAGGTAAAAAGCTTCGAGCCGAGCACGATCAGACTCCTTCAGTCCCGCAGCAGGTAAATCTGTGACCATCGCCGGCACTCCTGCTGTTCCTAGTACCGATCCCTCTATGAGCGGCTGTGCAGTAATGAAGGCTGGATTCACCCCAAACTTGCTCGTCTTTTTTTTCGATTTCCAGTTCTGGTAATTAGTGATACACATGTGTATATCCAGCGGTCAACTCAAAACCTATGTATGGAAAATCAATTGTTTGCTGTATGCATCTCATTTGTAGGATGCACACTATTCATTTCAATATGGAGCGGAGTAGGAGGAGACTTTCATTACTGTTCCCTTTACTTCCTCCCTGCTGATAGGAAATGCCATGCTGTTTGCTTGTGTCCTGTGATTACAGCAGCCTGCAACAGTTTTCAGCGTGCACTCCCCGGCTCCGGCATCAAGCAGTAAATGATAACATTAAAACGCTGCTACCCCTTTGTTAGTCACTTTTTTATCTTCTTCCCCCTTCTACGAATGCTATAGTCCGTTATTCTAGAACTGCTCTGAAAATGGTTCTCTCTGGAGTGTGGTGATTTGGGTTTAGGGTGGGTTATGGGAATTGAAGTTCAGATACTTTGGTCATATTTTTACTATGGAATTACTATGTCATGTATGTTACTTGAAAGATGGAATATTTGTAGTTGGAGTTTTTCAATAAAAATGATTTGATTAAAAAAAAAATGAAATTAAAATTCCTCTGTTCTTGAGAAAGCATAGGATTTTACTAAGAGGTAAATTGCACGTTCCTTGTTTTCCGGGCACTTTACATTTTTGCTAGTTTTGTACGATTACACAATCCCTTTTATAGGCCAGTGCCAGTTGTACATCTCTCCCTAAACTCTTGTTCACACTATATTTTAAGCCAGTTTTATTCTATGGTTTCTAGATGTTGTCCAGCTTTGATAAATAATTAGTATTTATACTTTTGCTTTTAGATAGACTTGAAGAATGCAGATCCGGAAAGGGTGGAGAAACAAATTGAGAAGATGTTTGACGTTCCCGCTAGTGACTGTATCCGGGTACGATGCGCTCCACATCAAAATCATTCCTGTAGGCAAATTTAACTCCGCTGTCTGTACCTTGTCTTTTTATTTTTTTCTACAAAATGTGGCTGGAAAAGGGGCAATGTAGCGAGGAATTTACATCAATTTTTGGTGTTGAAAAAAAAAAAAAAACTTTTGTGACGCATCATTTTTGCACAAAAATGTGCAGCTTCCTATTTTACAGCACTCTTGCAACTTTTAGAAATTGGGCTTGGTAAGCTACACAGGTCTAAGAACGACGGGTGACGTTAAAAGTGGATAAAGATACACGGTGGCTCAGTGGTTAGCATTGTTGTTTTGCAGCACTGGGATCCTGGGTTCAAATCCCACCAAGGACGACATCTGCAAGAAGTTTGTATGTTCTCCCTGTGTTTGCGTGGGTTTCCTCCGGGTTCTCCGGTTTTCTCCCACACTCCAAAGACATACTGATAGGGAATGTAGATTGTGAGCCCCGATGGGGGCAGTGATGATAATGTCTGTAAAGTGCTGTGAAATTAATGGCGCTATATAAGTGAGTAAAATAAATAAAGATAGATGGAAGTGCTACATAAACATTTATCAAACATCGTGCAACACTTTGATATATTTGGCACAAATAATGGTAACACAACCACAAGCAAAACTGACCTGAGAAAGTCCCTTTATGATACATTTTTCGGAAAGAATTTGAAAGATTTAAAGCGTTAGAAATGAAGAAGATTATCCAATATCACCGAAAAAGGAAAAGTCTCCAGATGTCTTTATGCCGGATGCCGGTCTGTGTCCGTACCTAAAGAAGAGCTGCCAGAAGAATGGGAAAGGAATCCTTTAGTAAACATAAATATCCATTGGGGTTTTAGGTGTTAAAAAAATGATCATATGAAAGATTTTGTGATCTGCGTTTACATGATTGTAATAACAACATTAAAGCCCCATTCAGATGTACAGGTTTTATCCATGAGAAACTGAGCAGAACGATATATAGGTTTGTGGGAGAAGATTCAGTATAAATTGTAATTTATTCATTAGATTTGAGAGTCCTCAGTGGTTGATACCTTTAATGGCTAACGGAAAAGATGGTAACAAATTGCAAGCTTTCCAGACTACTCAGGCTTCTTCATCAGGCAGACCTGAGACCTGAGTAGTCTGGAAAGCCTGCAATTTGTTACCTTTTAATGGCTAACGGAAAAGATGGTATCAACCACTGAGGACTCTCAAATCTAAATACTCTTCTATCTACTGGCTAATACGGTACAAAGATAGATGTTTTTCCTGTATCAATTTATTCAGTGGAATCCTGCTGTTTGTACAGATGAGTCCAGTGGGCGGTCCTACTAGTGATTGACAGCTATCTTTGCCTGCATGGTCATACAGGGAACTGTCAATCACTTAGTAGGACCGCCCACTGGACTAGTGTACATACGGCAGGACTTTTCACTGCATAAAATGCCAGTTTTGCTGACTCTCTTCCC
This sequence comes from Phyllobates terribilis, assembly GCF_046119375.1. Taxonomy (NCBI): domain Eukaryota; kingdom Metazoa; phylum Chordata; class Amphibia; order Anura; family Dendrobatidae; genus Phyllobates; species Phyllobates terribilis. The sequence goes on along the minus strand of NW_027362977.1, from coordinate 3,099,981 downwards.
ACAGATATGTCTATCAGTCTGATCAACTTCTCTGCTCTACAACACCCCCCTACAGATCTTATACCATTTCAGCATGACAGGTTCCTTTAATCACCTGCAGATGACATAAGTAGCCATGTTCTGTGTGGCTTACGGAGGGGCTTGATTGCTTGTCAGCTTCAAACAGGCTTCATTTCTTCTGATTCGTTGGAGCCGAGTTCTAAACTGTATTAAGAAATTCATTTCTCTGTTTATTTCTATTAGATGTCGGGGAAGCTTGGAACAAATGTGGAAAGTGTTCTTCAAGAAGTTGTCAGGAGGCTTCCACCGTGAGTACGGACTAATGCGGCTCTATCCATCTTCTCTTTATTAAAGGGAACCTGTCACCTTGGAAAATGCTATGTACCTGCAGGTATAGGGTTAATCTGCAGATAAATATTGTTACAATGCTGCCCGGCCGCCTTATTGATAGTGTAGGTATCGGGAGAAAATTAACTTCTTTCCTCCCTGCAGCCGCCGGCCTTCACTCATCGTTGTGCACGGAGCGGCTACAGTCTTGGATCACAGCACCGCTCGCTATATCAGGGGCGACGGCTGTAAACCCGGCCCGGATTTTGATTGACAGCTTGCTCTGCACAGATGCGCTGCAGAACCACTTAGAATCTGAGTGAAGGGGTAGTATGTTCACAGATAGAGAATATGGCTCATCCACGTGCGGATCTGCTCCACGTCCGATTACATATTTGTGGGAGAAACCCTAGTGGCAGCCTCATATTTCTGACATGGATCCTCTAGCACTATTTGTGAAACTGCGGCTCCCAGCATAACTTGATGAGAGACCGTCAGTCTGCTGGGACCTGTAGTTTCACTACAGCAGGAGTGTCACAAGCTGCGGACCTCTGCTCACTCCAGCACTGGTCGGCATTTTCAGCACGTGAACGTACGCTATGCTTTCTGGAGACACAAGGGTGTAGATAATTTTATCAAACCCTTGACTGTAAGTTTGCTGAACCCTAAGTGGATTATATTGTTCCCACAGTTTCAGTTTTGGACCATTTAAGGGGAATTTAAAGGGTTCTGGCCACTGATTTTCCTTAAAGGGGATCAGTATCCCTGTATGTCTTTGTATATACTTGATAAAGACCTATAACAGGTCGAAACGTTATGTGATGGCGGAATAAACTTTGGCTTTTGGAATTCATCACTCTGGACTGAACGCTGTTACTTACCTTTATCCCCCTTAACAGGATGTCTTATTTTTGTGTTTTAGTCCCAAGATTGAAAAGGGCAGCCCTCTTAAAGCCCTGCTGTTTGACTCCACGTTTGATCACTACAGAGGCGTCGTAGCAGCATCGCCCTGTGTGGAGGTGACGTGTGTAAAGGCAATAAAATCGTGTCTGCCCACTCTGGCAAGTGCTATGAAGTCAATGAGGTTGGCATACTGACCCCAGAGGAAGTGCCAGCCGAAAAACTACGTTTTTTTTTAATAATTTTATTAGCCTTTCCCTCTGTCTTCACCAATCAGCCCTCTGTATTGATGATCAGATCAAAGATCTAGACAGGGATTGTCTCACGCTGCATCTCCTTCCTGATTGTATCACTGAGAAGACAGAAGCTGCCCCATCCCATTCTCCAAGAAATGCAGAACCCAATGCATCTGCTGTCCGTGATCCGCTTATTGTCAGAGGACATCATTAGGGACTGCATTTTCTCATTGCTTAAGAAATTGTTGGGGGATCCTGCTAATTGCTGAATAATAAAACTGCAGCACCGCTCCATTTAAGGCTGTGTTTCCCAAACTCCAGTCCTCATGGCCCCCAACAGGTCAGGTTTTCAGGATTTCCTCAGTATTACACATGTGATGAAAGTATCATCAAGGAATCAGGAATTCTCTCACCTGTGCAATACTATGGAAATCCTGAAGACATGACCTGTGGGGGGCCGTGAGGACTGAAGTTTGGGAAACACTGATTTTAAAGGGACTGTCAGCACAGAATGACTGTTGAAACCAAGTACAAGCGCTCCGTGGATCACGGCGTGGGCCAATCCTTTATATACACCTTCCCACCTGCTTGTTTTACCTCTGTCTCCTTCCTTCTCTGGTTCTATGAAGCCAGAGCTGTCAATCAAAGAAGAGGAGGGTGTGGATAGAGGGAAAACAAGCAGCCGGGAAGATAGATAGATAGATAGATAGATAGATAGATAGATAGATAACATTGCAATTCAATATATTGGTAAAAGCTAAGCACATATACTAAATGAGAACAGATACTACACTTGATGTTAGCCAAAAGGCCGAGAAGCGATAACCTGAATTCGTTTTGGCCTATGACTGCACCCTGGCTTCAAGAAGGCACCCATTGTAGGAATAGGGACAAAGACTCCCCTTAGGAGGACATGTTGTTCATCAATAGTCACCTTAAAACCCACAACTTTACTGCTTGTTGCAGCTGCAGCCCACACATGCATTTTTAATCTGCATGAGTCTGCCTATTTTCAAACATTCTCCCCTCCCCCCAATGTCCCATGCACCTTCAGACAAGGGGATGGGGAGAGGATAACTAATTATTGAACAAACAAGCAGCAGTCCACCTTCTTCCTAGTCTGCAGGCTCCCTGCAGACTGTAGCTGACTGCAGCAGCACAGCCAGATAAAGGCCAGGAGCCCATTATGACATGTGCAATGATGTTCCATTCTTCCATTCTTGCATTATTCCATTGTTCCATTGTCCCATTCTCTTGCATTATTCCATTGTTCCATTCACTCATTACATCTATTGCAAGCAATCTATCTGCCTGGGTGAAAACCAATAGGATGCTCTGATTGACAGACATAGGTAGCACTTTAAAACAACATCTCAGACCAAACTTTTTTTTATCTTTTTTTCATCCATAGATAGAAAATTAAAGAAGTCAGTGCTCCACCAGAGGGAGCCAGCATTTCACTAAAGAAATCGCAACTGTTAGAACCTTGCTCTTAGGTTTTTTCCTTTGCTGGTCACATGACCTTGTTGGCCTATTTAATCCTGCTCCGCCCTTCTGGCTTTGCTGGACTTCATTGTATAACTACTTTCTAGCTAGCCTGTGCTCTGTATCTAACTCTGTTAGTTTGCTTGGTCTACGGACCTCAGTGTTCTATATATTTTGTTTGTTTGTCTGTCTGCTACTATTTCTGTTAGGAGGTGTCACATTTTCCTCCCAGTCCTTAGTACTTGTAGGGATTCCTTCCCCACATCTATAGGTCTCCGTACAGACTAGCTTAGGACTTTAGCAGGTCTGATCGCAGGATCAGGTCCCCTGTTACATCGTAGGGATAAAGATGAGTTCTATCGTAGGGACAGATCTCCTCTCTTTCCTTAGCTCTGGTAGCAGAACATAACAGTAAGTCCAGCCTGCAAATTCTCTAAGGAAAGATTTTTCTGTTCCATCATGGTGTCAGTTCTGGATTTGGCTAAACGCCTGCAGGGACTCTCTCTGTAGGTGGCCGAGCTCCGTCAGCACGTGAGTAACTGTCCTGGAGCACATTTCTTGGAGCCTAAGGTATGTTTGCCGGATTTATTTTTTGGTGAACATCGAGAATTTTTTTCATTTAAAAATGCTTGCTTATTGTATTTTCGTTTGAGACCCAAGTCCTCTGGGGATGAATCCCAGCGCATAGGGTTCATAATGTCACTTTTGCGCAAAGAGCCTCAGGAGTGGGCCTTTTCTTTGCAACCTAGTGATACATGCTTCAGATCAGTGGATAGTTTTTTTTCTGCTTTGGGGCTATTATATGATGATCCTGACCGTGTCGCATCAGCTGAGACTGAGTTGAGACGTTTGAGACAGGGATCAGGTAATGTGGAAAAATATTGTACTCATTTCCGTCGTTGGTCTACTCAAACAGGGTGGAACGATTCTGCTCTGAAAAGTCTATTTCTTGCTGGGCTCAATGAAAGGGTTAAAGACCTGCTAATTGCTTATCCTACACCTGAAGATTTGCAACAGGCTATGCAATTAGCTATACGGGTGGATAGGAGACTGCGTGCAAGGGTTAATGAGAGCAAATCCTCTGCTATGTCAGTTTCTGGTTATGAGAATGTGTGTACTAACAGTGGTGAACCGATGGAGATTGGATCGGTGGCACCTCGCTCTCAAGAAAAAGATCGCAGATTTTCTGAAGGCTTGTGTTTCTATTGCGGAAAATCTGGTCATTTGATTAAAGGCTGTGAGCTTCGTATGAAGAAAGAAAAAAAAATGGTCAGTCATGCCCGTATTGCCTGTTTAAATTCCAAGGGTGTATTTTTAGCTGCTTCCACGATTGCTCAGGAAAAATTAATGGAATTTCGGGTGTTTGTTGATTGTGGGTCTACTCTGAATGTAATTGATGGGGGATTCTTGGAAAGACTCAATTTAAAACCCGAACCTTTATCATCCCCCATTGCTGTGGTTTCTGTGGATGGTTCCCCTTTGAAGAATATTACTCTCAAGGTCTGTGAATTTCCTCTCACTATTAATGGTGTTCACCATGAGAAATTGGATTTGGTAGTGTTGAATAACTTGCCTTCTCCAGTAATATTGGGATTGCCCTGGTTAAAATTTCACAATCCTGTACTGGATTGGTCTACCAGTGAAATTAAATCCTGGAGCCATAAATGTTATGACAAGTGTTGTAACGGGCGTATTGCAGCTTTGGATAGGGGAGAATTGCCTGTTCCTATTCAGGATTTTTGGAGAGTTTTTTCTGAGAAGGAATCGCAGGTTTTGCCTCCCCATAGAGACTATGATTGTTCTATTGAATTTGTCCCTGGAGCGACTCTTCCTAAAACTCGTTTATTTAACCTTACTATTCCTGAGAGAAAGGCTTTGGAGGAATACATACAGACAAGTTTGGCCGCCGGTCACATTAGGCCCTCTAAGTCTCCTGTGGCGGTTGGATTTTTTTTTGTAAAAAAAAAGGACGGCGGTTTACGTCCTTGTCTGGATTTTCGTGAGATTAACAAAATTACGGTACGCAATCCTTACCCACTGCCATTGATTCCTGATCTGTTTAACCAGTTAATGGGGGCCAAGTGGTTCTCTAAAATTGACCTTAAGGGGGCATACAATCTGTTGCGCATGAAGGAGGGTGATGAATGGAAGACTGCTTTTAACACTCCTGTGGGTCATTTTGAGAATCTGGTTATGCCTTTTGGTCTTACCAATGCTCCTGCATTTTTTCAGAATCTGATTAATGACATCCTTAGACCTTTGATCGGCAAAAATGTGGTTGTGTATTTGGATGACATTTTGATTTATTCGCCGGATCTGGAGTCTCATTGGCGGAGCGTACGTGAGGTATTACAGTTGTTAATGGACAATTCGCTTTTTGCTAAGCTGGAGAAATGTGAGTTCGCTGTACAGAGAATTAGTTTTTTGGGCTACATTATCTCCAGCGAAGGTTTTGAGATGGACCCGGTTAAAGTTCAAGCTGTACAGGAATGGCCTAGGCCTATTGGTTTGAAATCGATACAGAGGTTTTTGGGTTTCGCCAATTATTACAGAAAATTCATAAAAAAAATTTCTAGTATTGTCAAACCTCTGACCGATCTCACCAGGAAAGGTGCTGATGCGGTTCAGTGGTCTTCTGAGGCCATTGAAGCTTTTGTGTATCTCAAGGAGAGGTTCACCTCTGCTCCCATCCTTATGCAGCCTGATGTGACTAAGCCGTTTTTGGTTGAGGTTGATGCTTCCTCTGTGGGGGTTGGCGCAGTATTGTCTCAGGATAACGGGGATGGATTACATCCCTGTGCCTTTTTTTCAAAAAAATTTTCGGAGACTGAACTGAATTACGATATTGGTAATCGGGAATTATTGGCTATTAAACTCGCATTTGAACACTGGCGCCACTTCTTGGAAGGTGCGGAATTTCCCGTTCAGGTTCTTACGGATCATAAAAATCTGATATATCTTGATGCTGCCAAGCGCCTGAATGCCCGTCAGGCTAGGTGGGCACTGTTTTTCTCGCGGTTTAATTTCTCCGTTACTTACATCCCTGGTACTAAGAATGTTAAGGCAGATGCCTTGTCTCGCAGTTTTTCTCCCATAGTCGGTGCTGAGAAAGAGGAGAACATTTTACAAGAAGGTGTTGTGATAGCTGCTTTGGACTCCGTTTTGGAGGATGAGATTCTTAAAGCACAGGAGAATGCCCCATCTAACACTCCTCATGGGAGGTTGTTTGTGCCTGGGACCTTTAGGAGAGATTTGTTTGTTGAGTGTCACGAATCTCGGTTGGCAGGTCATCCCGGAATCTCTGAGACCAAGAGACTGGTGGGTCGCAGTTTTTGGTGGCCTGGATGGCAGAAGGAAGTCATTAAGTGGGTGCGCCAATGTACTATTTGTGCTAGATCTAAGTCCTCACATACTCCTGCTGCGGGGTTGCTTTGTCATTTGGAGGTTCCCAGTGCTCCTTGGACACATTTGGCTATGGACTTTATAACTGACCTTCCCCCCTCTGAGGGTTTTACTGTCATCTGGGTGGTCGTGGACCGTTTTAGCAAGATGTGTCACTTGGTTCCCTTCGTCAAACTGCCCTGCGCTAAAACTCTCGCTAAGGCCTTTGTCAAGGAAATTGTCAGACTTCATGGCGTTCCTACTGACATTGTTTCTGATAGAGGTCCTCAGTTCGTGGCTCGTTTTTGGCGTGCCTTTTGTGACAGGTTGGGAGTTTATTTGTCGTTCTCGTCCGGATATCATCCTGAATCTAATGGCCAGACAGAAAGGGAAAAACCAGGATGTTGAGCAGTTCTTGCGTTGTTTTGTGGCAGACAATCAAGAGGGGTGGTCTGAGTTTCTGCCACTTGCTGAATTTGCTCTGAACAATCATACATCTTCTTCTGCTGGTTGTTCGCCTTTTTTTTGTTGTTCTGGGAGACATCCGTCGTTTGGGTCGTTCTCCAAGTTGGGATCTGCCGTGCCTGAGGAGGAGAATTTTTCCGGTGATTTGGAGAGAGTTTGGACGGATGTGCGTGGTAATCTTCAGGAGGCCAACAGAAAATCTAAAGACTACTTTGATAGGAAACGACAGGAGGTTTTGTTCGCTGTTGGTGACATGGTTTGGTTGTCCTCTAGGAATCTGCGGTTGAGGATTCCTTCTAAGAAATTGGGTCCCAAGTTTGTAGGGCCCTTTAAGGTGCTTCAGGTTGTCAACCAATCTGCTGTTAGGTTGGAGGTTCCTACCTCCTGGAGAATTAATCCGGTATTTCATGTCTCTCTGTTGAAAAAAGCTGTTGTATCGGATTGTGACGCCTCTGCCTCTGTTCCTCCGGTGGTGGAGGACGGGGAATATGAAATTTCTCGAATCCTTAACTCTAGACAGTATAGAGGTAGTTTGCAGTATCTTGTGGCCTGGAAAGGTTTCGGACCCGAGGATAACTCTTGGGTGAGGTCGGATGATGTTTCCGCGTCCAGACTTATCAGAGCATTTCACAGGAGATTTCCTGATAAGCCTGGTCCTAGGGGATCCGGAGGATCCTCTTAGAAGGGGGGGTACTGTTAGAACCTTGTTCTTAGTTTTTTTTCCTTTGCTGGTCACATGACCTTGTTGGCCTATTTAATCCTGCTCCGCCCTTCTGGCTTTGCTGGACTTCATTGTTTAACTACTTTCTAGCTAGCCTGTGCCCTGTATCTAACTCTGTTAGTTTGCTTGGTCTACGGACCTCTATGTTCTATATATTTTGTTTGTTCGTCTGTCTGCTACTATTTCTGTTAGGAGGTGTCCCATTTTCCTCCCAGTCCTTAGTACTTGTAGGGATTCCTTCCCCACATCTATAGGTCTCCGTACAGACTAGCTTAGGACTTTAGCAGGTCTGATCGCAGGATCAGGTCCCCTGTTACATCGTAGGGATTAAGCTGAGTTCTATCGTAGGGACAGATCTCCTCTCTTTCCTTAGCTCTGGTAGTAGAACATAACAGGTCACACTATATAAATCCATGACGTTTGCTTGGATTTATATAGTGTGACCAAGTTGTCAAGCACTTTCCAAGTGATGCTAAAATCGCTTGGAAAGCGCTTGTCAACCCACATGCTGAAATGCATGTGAAGAACGCTTCACATCCGCTTGTCCCTGGCAGGAAAAACGCATGTACAATCCGCATGCGTTTTTTCTGCCAGGGAGATGCAGAAATGCTCAGGAAAAAATCCGGAGCATTTCTGCATCGCGGGCACATAGCCTAAAAACCAATCCAGAGAACACCGTTTTTCTGTGCCATTTGCTTGTTGGCACTGCAGAATACAGCCAGGTCATTTCCATATTACAGCGCTAAAAATCCAGCTATTGAAAACTGTGGCTTGTCCGTCACATGGATCACATATAATTGCCCTCAACAAAGCAGTTACTGGGAAAGCCCACCTAACCACGGACACGTGGACAAGTGCTTGTGGGCAGGGATGATACAGCTCTCTGAAGGCACACTGGGTTAACATAGTGGAAGCCGGGACCCAGTCGGACCTTGGGACGGGACACATCCTACCGATGCCGAGGATTGCGGGCCCTAGGTCAATCAGGGTTGCCCCCACAGTCTACAGCTCCTGCACCTCATCTTCCTCAGCCTCCTCCTCTTCAGCCTCCATCTCCGAAATGACCACATCAGTCACAAGCTGGAAGCACTGCAGCACTGCCTCAGCCAAGCGGCAACAGGCTGTGCTGAAGCTAATATGCTTAGGTGACAAACGTGGAATGAACTGGCTCTCTACACCTTGGAGGTCCTGGCCTGCCCTGCCGCTAGCGTTTTGTCAGGGCTGGATTGGGCCAGACTTCTCAACACCACTGAATGATAGCAATGTAACATAAATTCAAATCCAGTTTCTTTTTTGTGAGGTGTATTCCTATGCACCTTTTCACACCCAGACATGGGTATATGCTTCCTGATTTTGGCTATTTGCTCTTGTCCTCCTCCTTCTCCTCACCCTCATCCTCCACCACCATATCACCTGGGTGACGTGGTCTGTGATGCAACACCCACATATTTTTTTAAAGGGTGTTTATGATGCCCGTAAAAAATTTTTTTTTATACAGTATGTTCATGTATACCCCCAGGGGTAAATGTTTGTCAGCCCATACACTTAGTGCATGGGCGTTACATGTATAGGAGACCCGCTCCTTTCTAATGGTAAACATTTTTTTATGAGGTCCTCCTCCACGTCTTTTCCAAGGTGCATTGGAATGCCTCCCAATTTTTGGCAACCCTTGCATTCATTGCATAGGTCAACACTATGGGAGACCCACTTCCTAATAATGGGAACATTTTTTCATGAGGCCCTCTACGTCATTTCCAAGGGGCATTGGAGTGCCTCCAAATTTTTGGCAGCTCTTGCATTCACTGCATAGGCCAACACTATGGGAGTCCCACTTACTAATAATGGGAACATTGTTTTCAGGAAGCCATCTGACCTCCACCTCTCTTGTAAGGGGCATTGGAGTGCCTCCAAATTGTTGGCATCCCTTGCATTCACTTCATAGGCAAACACAATAGGAGACCCACTTCTTAATAATGGGAACATTTTTTTTTCAGGAGGCCCTCCTCTACGTCTCTTCCAAGGGGCATTGGAGTAGGTCCAAATTTTTGGCAGCCCTTGCATTTACTGCATACGCAATAACAGTATAGGAGACCCACTCTTTAGTAATGGGAACAACAAAGCATAGCCAGCCGCTGGCCCTTTAAGAATAGTAAAGGCCGCCTGATGGCCCTATAAAAATAGGCTTTGTGACTTTCAGAGTCCCTCCTTTATAAATGAAACAGGATGTGTCTGATCATGTCTCACACACCACATGGCCAGATAAGGTTGTAAAATGTTAAAATGACATTGCCTGGTGAATGCATTTGTCACGGTTGAAAGCAATGCAAAAGTGCAAAAATGCATCAAAAACGCTACGTGTGAACATAGCCCAAGGTGTGGAGGAGTATTTTTGTTTTTGGTTATGTATTTTGCCTTATATACAAGTCATTACCCTGGAAAGGATGTTCCTTTACATATTTCCCAGGAAAATCCATTTTGGTTTCATTTTTGTATGTTTTATTGTGAGTCCGTAAAAGTGGCGTAATACCTCTGACAACATTGTTCACAGCAGTGACCTGGGAGTCAGAAATGCTTCCAGGGGTCTTCCCCATGCTGTTCCCATGTCATTTGAGCACTGTTCCCATCGATTTGGGCAATTTTTAAGCCCTGTGCAGACCGCCGGGGGGAGCCACCTGAATAATGATTGAGATTCTCGTAGACTTACAGTACATTGGTCTCGTTGCTCGGGTCGAGCACCCGAGTATTCCACTGTGCTCGACCCGAGCAACGAGCACCCGAGCATTTTAGTGCTCGCCCATCACTAGTGTTGATGTGTTGATGGGCATGGGGGACATGGGAGACATAACTGGACAGCTGTCTAAGGTGTATAGGCACAAGGCAGTTTAGGAGTTAAGGATAAAGATGTTACAAGATATTACATGAAATGTTACATTTTTTGCTGATCACTAATGGTTCACATAAACCTAAAATCTTCAGTCTTAACTTTTTCTTAAGACATTATTGTAAAGTCTATGAGAAGATATGATGGGTTCAAAGAACTTCTGGAATTTTAACAAATGCAGAAGACAATTTTTGAGATGGGGATGGATAAATAAATAACATATCACCAATTATAAGAAGAGATCCTAGTTTTTGGGGGTCGTGTTTTACTATAATCAATTGTCTATTCCATCTGGAATGGAAGTTGTGCCTTGATTTTGTCAGAGATAATCTGGGGAGGCAAAACCATGGGGTGTCACATAAACCTCCACTTTTGGTACCCTGACTGCTGTTAGGTGCTGTGATGAAATCCTTGGAGCCATTGTCAGACAATACACCGGTGCAGGTGCCCTGGGTTTCTCCTGGTACAGGACAATATCCATCCTCATGTGATCAGACTGTGGAGACAGTTTCTGGATGAGGAAGACATTTATGCCTTTGACTGGCCCTCATGTTTCCCAGACCTGAATCCTTTTGAGAACCGGTGGTTTGTTCTGTATCAGGCATCCAACAAAGTCAAGTAACATTACAAACTATGCAGGAGCTCACCAATGCCCTGATAACCCAGAATACCGCCCGTTGTCTCATCAGGAGCATGCCCGACATTGTCAGGAGTGCTACAGACACTGGGGTCATACTTTTATTTTTCACATCACTGTAAATACTTCTATCCCATCCTTTGTTATTATTCTCTACGTCAAAAGATATAAGCAGAGAATGGGAAGATAAACAGCAAAACAAATAATTATTAAAACAAATCCAATGGAAATATTTATTTTTTATTTATTTACTTTTTAGTTCTTCAAACTCGAATTGTCTTCTTTCTTTTCTCACTTTATGCAGAGAAGTTTTGCTACAAGAAGCAGACGTTCCACGGGTAAGTCCTTACTGATACAACGCTGTTACAATGCCTTATACCAATGTTCCCAGCCGGCAGCTCTCTGCTGGCGTCAGAACTGCAACTCCTAGAATGGCATAAATAGCCATAGATTGGGCAAAACTGGCCGACACATCCACTGGTAAAACTCCAGAATAGTAATTTACAGGACTGACCGGAATGAAACAAGGATACTGATAGATGATGATGAATGAGTGAAGCTGCAGAAGAGACGATGTAGGACCGGGCGTTGCTTTGCCCGCTGTCAAGTTCTTCAAAAGTTGAACCATTTCGTCTCCAGATATGTTACTCCAGTTCCTGTAGTCCTTGACTGGGGTAACACTTCTGAAGGGGCACACGTACACGCACACCACTCATCAGATATGCCAAGTTCATTAAGTGTTGTGCGCCTCTTAATGAAAAGCATTCATGAATAAGATTTGCCGATTTCTTTAAGACTGGGGCCTGTAAAAGCACTCACAAAATGATTAAAATCATTTTCCTAGTCATTTCTATGGATAGAATATTTATGCGCCTAAAGTGGCATAATTCTTGATGAATTTGCCCGTCAGGCTTCCACAAGCACAGTAGTGCCTTAGTTTTGCAACTTTTGGTGGATCCAGCCAGGAGTGGAGTAAAAATGCTAAAATTCGCAACATTTTTGTGCTACTTTGAATTGCGACCAAAATTTTGCAACGTTTCAAAGTGTTGAACACTAGAAAACTGTTGAAAACAACTTGATGAGTCGGGCCCTATATCTCCAGCAGTGGCAGTAAATAAATGGAGCAATGAATGGAGTAATGAAGCTTGTGCAAGACTATATCCCTCCATTCAAATGGAACAGAAAAAAACACAGAGGCGCTCTATGTGTGAACCAGCTTGGAGGTCCAGAAATCCAGCGTTATGGAATTGCTCACCTGGGATACTTGTGCTAACCATGTGTGAAGCCCAGCTGTGCTTGGTATCACAAATCCTAGAAGGGTGTATTGATGGATTCCTCCTCAAGAGGCCCCCATAACCATTCACACATCTCCACCTTCCACCTCAGACCACCAGAGGGAGCCCGTTAGGGATATAAAAGGGAAGGTGGAGCCAGGCAGCAGTTAGTTGGAGTCAAAGTCAAGTTCAGTCTGGTTTAGCCGTGAGTCCAGTACAGCCTGAGAGGAGTTACCTCAGAGTATAAAAGCCTGTTCCAGCTCCTGCAATTGCTAGCCTGCAGTGGAGCTTATCCAGATCAAGACTCCATGTAGCTCAGAGAGGTGAGCTTCAGGTGTGCCGGCGCCATAAGATCGGTGAAGCGCGGCAAGCTGCCATTAGTGTGAGTAGCCTAGAGAGGGCCCGAGTAGGCCGAAGGCGAGTAGAGAGTTAGTTCATAGGGGGCAGAGGAGCTTAACTAGCTCACCCTGAAGAAGCAGTTACCGGACACCGGGTCCGAAGCTTATCGGGATCTCCATGACCCAGTAAGATAAACCGGAATCCCTGGAGAACTACAAGTCCCAGGATCGCTAAAGTGCTGATTCGTACCAGAGCCAGGAGACACATAGGCCCCGTAGGTCGGGAGCGTGCACTCCAAGAGAAGGCCCTACCACAAGGTCAGCCAGCGCAGGACAGAGACAAAGTTAGGCCTTGCTCCAGGCAGGTCAGAAACTTACTACGCAGAGTCAAGAAGCAGGAGGCTCAAAACCCGCTCATTGGGGAGGATCCGGACATACACCCTTCACCCTACAGTGCTCCGGGGAGTGCCTGAATTTCCATCAGTAAAAGGTACTGAAGTGACTATTGTGTCTGTCCCTGTTCTTGCTCCGACTCGGCTGAGTCTCCTTGTCCTGCATACCCCGTCCGTACCCTGCCCTGAGGCCTTGCTCCACCTGTGGGGAGTCATGCCATCTAGCTGCCTTATCACCGGCCTCAGTGGACTGCGCAGCGCTGGTGAATATCATCAGAAACCATAGGTGGCGTCACGAACTTTTATAAACTTGATATCTATCAACGCCTTTTTAAAGAGAGACCCCAGAATACGGGCCCGGAAGCTGACCACCGCGACCTCCTTAAGGCTAAAGGCCCGGGTAACCGAGTCATCCCCCATGCCCTGGGCTAGTCACATGCACAACACTGCATGAAATGTGAACTGAAAACACTCAAAGCTGCGGCACCGACCTCCTGTCCCAATTGCCAGAGAAGGAAGCAAAGGATAATCCAGGAAGGAGGAAGAAATGCAGTTTCTCCAGGCGCTGCCACAAAGGATGACGAGCCAGATGGTAAGTAAGATTTTTCTATTGTTTTGTAATGGTAACAAGACTACACATTTCTGGGATGATTCAAATCAAATGGGACACTCTAGAGCCCCATGTTTTAAACTGTGGAGGTCCCAGTGTGGGATACCCAGTGGTCAGCAAGTATTTACTTTTTGGGTCGAAAGGTGATAACTTGCAACCTTTGTAGCATATCTTTAAATGATTATTCTCATTTCTTCTTCAGAAGCGCGCTGCTCCCCTGTCTTCCTACTTCCTGCTCGGCAGGGCAAAGTGCGCTCCGGACTGACTGACATTTTGGAGAAGCATCATAGATGCGTAATTGGCCCAAACTTAGTTCCCATGCCGCTATATGAAGCATCGGAGGATCACAGAAGTACTCAAGCTGGTTGGATTCACTCATCTGGCCAACTTCAGAGCAGCACTTGTAAGCTCTACAGCTAAGAGCTTGTAACTCTTGTGCTTCTCGCCTTGGAGAATGACCACCGAAATGAAATGGAAAAGACAGAAATCATCTTTCCAGGTAATGCACTAATGTATGTTTTTCTTTATATTGAGCCATGTTTCCACATATTCAATATAATAAAATCTCATTCTCCCTCTATGAATGTTCATGTGCAGGAAATAAAAACTGAGTAAAACTCTCTTCTTTATTAATTCCGGCATCTTTTTGACTTGCTACATATGAAAATAGTAGAAGATAAATATATAAGACTAATGCAGAAGACGACAGTCCAATGGGAACAGATATTGTGCCTTTATAGAAACAAATGTGGGGCCTTTGCAGTTGTCACCAAATTGATGCAATGTATCCTTATTAATAAAACAAAGATGTCTCTGCCGTGTTCTCAAAATACTATTTATTGATTTATATAGATCTGTTTCTAACAATCCAAGCAATACAATAACTGCAAATATACAGCGAGTGAAATAAGTATTGAACGTTTCACCAATGTTCTACATAAATATGTTTTGAATGGTGCTATTGACATGAAATTCTCACCAGATTTCAGTAAAGACCTCATCCAATCTACACAGGCATAGGCGGATTATAATGAGGGCAATCCGGGCGACCGCCCGGGGCCCCGAGCCTGCAGGGGGCCCGCGGCTCCGAGCGGGGTGTCTAATGCCGGATTGCCCTCATTATATGTGCGGGCCGCCGCGGCACATACCGGTAGCAGTGGCGGGAGGGGGGGCCCCGGACCGCTCCCCCAGCAGCGGCCGCCGCTACTTCTTCATCGGCCGGGCCAGCACTGCAGCAGTTAACTTCCCTGTGCTGGCCCGGCCGCGTCACTGCTAGGAGACACGACCCTGTGCGCGGCCGTGTCTCCTAGTTGTGACGTCACGCAGTGCGCGCCCGGCCTGTACTGCTACTTACCACCGGAGAGGAGAGAGAACAGGCAGGAGGAATGGAGCCGGAGGATGGTGAGTGTGTGTGTGTGGGCAGATGTGTGTGTGGGCAGATGTGTGTGTGTGTGGGCAGATGTGTGTGCGTGTGGGCAGATGTGTGTGTGTGGGCAGATGTGTGTGTGTGTGGGCAGATGTGTGTGTGTGTGGGCAGGTGTGTGTGTGTGTGTGTGTGGGCAGGTGTGTGTGTGTGTGTGGGCAAGTGTGTGTGTGTGTGTGGGCAGGTGTGTGTGTGTGGGCAGGTGTGTGTGTGCAGGTGTGTGTGTGTGGGTGTGTGGGCAGGTGTGTGTGTGTGTGTGTGTGGGCAGGTGTGTGTGTGTGTGTGTGGGCGGGTGTGTGTGTGTGTGGGCAGGTGTGTGTGTGTGTGTGTGTGTGTGTGCCCTGTTGAACACTACACCTGACTTGAGGCCACCACCTCTTGGTTGTCCAATTGTCTTGCTTCTCTAGGGCTGTTCTCAGATATTCATTATACCAGCTCCCCAGAATACCAAAGCTAGGGTGGGTGACCGCGAGCCCTGGTGGTGGTCATAACTGCGGCCACCCAGGGGCAATACTCCATAACAACAATACCCTGAGGTGGTGTAGGATGTAAGGACCTATTCACACTACATCCAGCGCTGCATTCAGGTCTTTACACAAGGCTTACAACTGAATCCCTGAAATTCAGGATTGTGCTGTCTGAAATGAGACATCTGAAAGCAGAGCAAATGAAGCCTAAAGATTCATACTTTAGCCTCGGTTTGCCTTTGTTCAAATCAATGGCTATGTCAAGGCCCATCTGAATGCCATTTTTCAGGGATTTAGATAGAAGCCTGGAAAGAGGAGATGAATGCATTGCAAAATTCAGTGTGAATAGGCCCTTATATCTGGAGTCTTGATATTGATGCCATATGCATTTTACTTGTTTTTAACTTAAAAAAAATACACACACACAAATTATACACACACACACACACAAACACACACACACACTATACATACACACACACACAGATGTGTGTGTGTGTGATGTCTGTATGTGTGTGTTTTTGTGTGTGTGTGTGGGCAGATGTCATTGTGTGATGTCTGTTTGTATGTATTTTTGTGTTTCAAATGTGTTTATGCGTGTCTGTATATGTTTGCGTGTGTGCATGACTGCATGCGGCCTCCTGCTGTGTATAGTTGGCGCCGTGCGGCCTCCTGATGTCTCTGGGGGGGCACCGTGCGGCCCCCCGCTGTGTATAGATGGCTACGTGCAGCCCCCCGCTGTGTATAGATGGCTACGTGCGGCCCCCCGCTGTGTATAGACGGTGCCGTGCGGCCCCCCGCTGTGTATAGATGGCTACGTGCGCCCCCCGCTGTGCATAGATGGCTACGTGCGGCCCCCCGCTGAGTATAGATGTCGCCGTGCGGCCTCCTGCTTTGTATAGATGGCTACGTGCGGCCTCCCGCTGAGTATAGATGGCGCTGTGCGGCCTCCTGCTGTCTCTGGGGGGAGCGCCGTGCGGCATCTATACTCAGCAGGAGGCCGCACGTAGCCATCTATACACGTATACTCAGTAGGAGGCCGCACATAGCCATCTATACGGTGCCATCTATACACAGCGGGAGGCCGCACGGTGCCATCTATACACAGTGGGAGTCTCAGTGCTTTGCAAGAGCAGTCAATAAATTCTGCTTGACTAATTCTGAGCACCATAAAGTCTGGTTCGCTTTTAGCCTGCTGTCTTCATTGTCAGCTTGCTGAATTCTAGCTCATTTACTGTCATTCGAGACGATGCCTTTGCTGGTCTCTTTCACCTTGAATACCTGTAAGTGCTCCACTTAATGTCATATTTTTGATTCTGTTCTTCATCTTTTGGCATGTGCAATTGTATGAGCAAGTATTCATATGAATTTATGACCTACTTAAACCTTCGAGGACCTTAAATTTTATTCAATCAAATTTTTTTCCAGTTTAAAACTATGGGACATATATGTGCCTTGGTCCTCAAAGGGTTTTTAAAGGGGCTGCAAACATAAATACGAAAAAAATAATTCAATTAGTGCTTTTTGTGTTCATTTAATTTTTATTTGAAGTCCATTTTTTTATATACCTTGAAATTAAGCCCTACCCCATGGAATGAAGCCCTACCTACATGACATCTGAGAGCTACATGGATCCCGCTTGTGAGGTGCCTGTCCGTCACTACTATTCAGTTTTAGGGTCCACTCACTAAGCCATATATTCTCTCATGCAAGAGAATAGGGCCAATTATGCTAATGACACTCGGCTCAAACTCTGTCAGAGCTTCAACTGAGTGTGATCCGATTCTCTCGCAGCACACATATGGAGAAGATGGAGAACTTAATTTCTCCATCTTCTCCATAGTCTCTGTGAGTGTTCATCGGACTGCACTTGGATGACATCCGAGTGCAGACCAATGTTTTACGTGCACCCATAGACTTGTATGGGTGCACATGGTCCGAATATCGAATGAGATTATTTTCTCATGCCAATAATAGCAGATCTGCACTGTCCCATAGTATAACATAGGGCCGAGTCCTATCCGATAAAACATCACATAGCATTCGGCCGTGTTATACGACAGTGTGAGCGAGCCCTTAGAGTCAAGGAATATTTACATGCAGATGATGATATTACTCTCCAAGTGTATATTTTTTTAGGCGAGGTCATAGTAAATGCTTTGCCTTTTTGACATGTGATCAACTAAAGAACAAGAAAGATTTAGGACCTCCCCTATAGAGAAACGGAAAATAGTTTGGAGGACTTGCATGTCCTTTTTTATTTATTATGAGAAAATTATAAAAGATCCCGTTTTTTAACCATGCTGTGACTTTCTGCTGAGGGAGAGGGAGAGAGCTGCCCTATTCAGAATCTGTAATAAGACCTACTGACAAAAGTGTTGAAGATACAGTCTAATGTGAATTAACAATGAAAAAAAGTTAATTTCACAAATGGCTTGTATTTTTTTAATACAAACTTTTTTTGTGTTTACAGCTCCTTTAAAGGGAATCTGTCATCAGGTTTTTGCCACCTAATCTGAGAGCAGCATAATGTAGGGTTAGAGGCACTGATTCCAGTAATGTGTCACTTACTGGGCTGCTTAGTGTTCTTTTGATAAAATCATTGATTTGTCAGAAGGTAATTATCACTAGATGACTAGTAAGTTCTGTAGGACCCCACCCCCATCACTGATCAGTAGATTTCTGTGTACACTGAGCATGGGCAGAAAGCTGCCAATAAGTGGTGTGGGTGGGGCTATACAGAGCGCAGCATTCAGAGAGCTGCTAGATCTGCAGCAGATAAAACTGTGATTTTCTCAAAATGACAACAAGCAACTGAAAAAGTGACATCGCTGGAATCAGGGTATCTGCCCCAATATTGTGCTGCTCTCAGATGGGGCAGCACAATTAATATTGTGCCAAATTAATTTCCCGTGAACTATCACATGATCTATCACAGGGGATCATGTGACATGTCACGTGATAAATCAGGTGGGGGGGGGCCCGCGCCTTCTAAACTGCCCGGGGCCCTTGCTACTCTTAATCCACCCCTGTACACAGGCAAAGAAATGAAACCATAAATGTCCATAAATGAAATCATGTGTAATAATGAAGATGACACAGGGAAAAAGTATTGAAGAAGCTTCCTGAAATTTATTTAATACTTCATACAAAAGCCTTTGGTGGTGATGACAGCTTTAAGACGCCTCTCGTATGGAGAAACTAGTCACATGCATTGCTCAGGAGTGATTTTGGCCAATTCTTCTACACAAGCACTCTTCAAATCCTGAAGGTTCGGTGGGCTCCTTCTATGAATTTTGAACTTTAGTTCCTTCTATAAATTATGCAATTTTTACCAAATGTGACAATACACCATATGTGGTTGTATACTACAGTTTGAGCACACGGCAGGGATCAGTTGAGTAGAAGCGCCACTTGGGTTTTAGAATGCAGATTCTGTTTGAATAGATTGAGGGTGCCATTAGCCGAGCCCCTGAGGTGTCAGATCAGCAGAAACCCCCACAAGTGACCCCATATTGGAAACTTTACTGCTTAAGGAATTCATCAAGGGGTGTAGTGAGTATTTTGAACCTACAGATGCCTCACAGAATCTTATAACATTGGAATGTGGAAATTTCACATTTTAGTTGTTAAAATGTAATTTTTTTTATTAGCTACAAATGTGTCAGTTACATGAGGGTTAATAGGTGAAACTGGACCCCAAAATTTATTCTGCAATTTCTCCCGAATATGGTGATGCTCTATATGTTGTTAGAAACTACTGTTTAGCCTCACGTCATGGCTGAGAAGGAAGGAGCGCTATTTGGATTTGAACCACAGATTTTGCTAGAATAATTTTCAGGCAACATTTGCAGAGCCGTTAAGGTGCCAGAACAGCAGCAAACCTCCACAAGTGACCCCATTGCAGAATTTGGACCTCTCAATGAATTCATCTACGGCTCAAGTGACTATTTTGTAACATCCACGCCATAGTTTTTTGGGGGAGAATTGCAAATATGCCAGCTCAGTGCCCACACATTGTGCCCAGTTGGTGTTTCTGGGGAAAACCTGTAAAATGCTAAGTGCGCTCTTCCCGCTACAATAATGCCAAAAATGTAGCCTCCTACTGTAGTTTAGGCACAGTGGGGCTCAGAAGGAGGGGGTATTTGGGAGCGTATATTTCACTGTATTTTATTTGAGGGGCTGGAGCCATGTTGCTTTTCCAGAGTCTTTGTTCTACCAGTAACATGGGAACCCTCTACATTTCCAGTGACAGATGGCAGATCTGAGTGGGGGCTTGTTTTGTGCAGGAAAAGTTAGGGTTTTTTTGGTAACATTTTGGAGTACAAAATATTTTTTGATCACTTTCAGTATGGTGGGATCACATGCTTGTGTTCTACGCTGAGCATTTATAACAGGGTTACTGAGTAAATCTCACAAAAATGCGATTCAAACGATATCTCCAGAGGAACCATCCATCATAATGAGGCAGATGGAGACACTTTGGACTCTGTTTGCCGTCTATTCCGGTGGTATCCATCTTTTTTGGCATGCACAAAACTGTGGTCGCCCACACTTGTGCGCTAAAAAGATGCATAAAATAATGTGACACCACTGTAACAGACACCAGAGTCCAAAGTGCCTCCATCTGCCTCTTTATAGTTAGTCGTTCCATTGGGAGTTTTGTCTGAATCGCGTTTTCTCTGTTTTACATAGAAACTCCAATGTAAGAGCTCAACAGAGAGCGCAGGATAAATGTGAATCGAGCCATATTCCAATTTTTGGGATGTAGAAGGAACAAATAGACAGTAGTACAAGAACAGTTTTTATTTTTATTTTTGCGCCGCTCATCGTGCGGTATAAATTAATCTACGGGTCAGTGCAATTACAGCGATACCAGATTTATATCGTTTTTTATGTTTTGCTGCTGTCACGCAGTAAAAATGATTGTTTATAAAAAATAGTTTTGTTTTTTTGTTGCCATATTGTGAGAGCTATAATTTCTTTATCTTTTGACGAACAGAGCTGTATGAGGGCTTATTTTTCACAACCAGTTGAAGATTTTTTTGGTACCATTTTGGTTTACATAACAATTTTTTATTGCTTTTTACTAAGATTTTTCAGACACAGAATGAATAAAATACAGCAATTCAGCTATTGTTTTTATACTGGACATTCTTTTGCACAGTTCACCATGCGGTAAAAGTGATAAGACTGATTTATTCTTCTGGCCTGTATGACTGTATGATTACAGTGATATCATATTCATATGACCCCCTGATTCATTTGCTGTTTTGGGGTAACTTTGTTTCTTCTATTTTCCCTTGTCCATCTCTTCTTAAGGGTATTATATAGACCTATTTACCTATCAAAATATATTTGTTTAATTCACCTTACGGACATCTATGGCATACAGTATATGTTCCATATGCATTTCATGTCCCTTTTGATCAGGGATATTCACTCAGTATACATATTTTTTGTACTGTTTGTACCTTTCTCTACGTGACCCCAGGTGTTCATGTCACTTATATTGATTGTCTATCATTATTGCTTGGGGATATTTTTAGCACACTTTTTATTGTTATATTTTTTAATAATTTGTGTAATATTTATTATCCCACACATTTTTTGGTACACCAGTGCACTTATTTTGCACTTATTCATTGTTAGTGCTTATGGCATTTATGTTCAATATTATTGCTATTATTATTGTAACAGGTTAACCCTTTTTATTATTCACTTTTTTATGTATCTCTTAGTACACTAGTGCACTTGCTCCGCACTTATTCACCCACAGTGCTTATGGTATTATGTCTAACATCATTGCTGTCATTAGTAATAGGTTATTTCATCCATCCTCTCTCTTGTAGCTTCTAATTCCATCTGACTTATATACCAGGTTCAAGCGTTTATTAGGATTACTATGTATTATGTATTACCTTTTCCACCTCCTTTACCCACGATGTGATATGAGTCCTGTCCAATAGCGATCTGGGCTCCCCCATTTTTTGTACACCTAGCGGTATTTGCTAGCCGCACACTTTACTTACTTCCTTTCCTTGGGCTTGTGCGCATGCGCATTCATGGCACTCAGTGTCTTCCGGCCTTGCGCACTCGGAGCAGTGTGCGTGCCACGTATGCGTTCCAAGTGCACAATCCTGAAGTCACCTTTTACATCTATGAGTTACTGAGGAACGCTTCATGTGCCGCCTTCCACCCATGGCAACAATTGGATATAAGGCTAAAAACTTTGATTAATGGCTGCATATATAAGGAACACTGTCCCCTCCCTAGTTAACGCCCCTTGGAAGAAGCACTGGTGAAACGGCGTTGTCGGGGGTCCATCTACATGTAGATCTGCCTACTAACAGTAATTTCTAAGTGACAACTCCTTTCAAATCAGTACTACTCAGTACTACCGGGATTCAAAGCCTCCAAGCATTGCACTGTGCACTTTACGACGGGCTAGTCCCTATAATCTGTGTTTTATTTGATTCATGTTTACTGTTTTATGCCAATAGACTTCTCCATGGAAAACCTTGATTTATTAGGTTTGTTTTCTCCAGCACAATGCACCTTAGACGTGGGGTTATATATCTGCGTGGTTTAATTAGTGATCACCTGGAGTCATAGCTTATTTTCAAATAGCATTAGGCTCATCTGTATGTGGATTGGTTAACGGTTTCCCTTCCCTGCTATGTTTATATGTTGTTTTATTGATTTTAGCATTATCAAATTAATAGAATAGAGTGTGTTCTTAAACCACTGGTAAAGATTACACCCAGCTACATTCAGGACACAACAGACCTACTGAATAAACTAGCAGCAATAGGTCCTCTACCAGAAGGAGCCATCCTGGCCACCATGGATGAGGAATCTTTGTATTCTAACATCCCACATCAGGCCTGCAAAATCTTCATAGAAAATACAGGAATTGTTGCTGATTCTGTGGTCACACTTACAGAATTCATCCTCACCCACAATTACATTGAATTTGATACCAACATATAACTACAGGAAACTGGTACAGCGATGGGAAGTAAAATGGATCCACAGTACGCAAATCTTTTCATGGCCAAGCTTGAAAGTGACTTTTTGTCCTCATGCCCCATCAGGCCTCTGGCCTACTATCGTTTCATTGACGATATTTTAATCATCTGGACGGGGTCTGAGCAACAGCTGAAGACGTTCCATGAACACTTTAATCGATTTCATCCCACCATCAACCTAACACTCAACTACTCCTGTACTGAAATTAACTTTTTGGACACCATCATCAAGCTACAGAACAATGAAATAGAGACATCCTTGTACCTATCGATCGTCCTACATACCTTAAATTGTTTACAGACAAGCCGTCAGATACAATCGGATATGTTCCAGCCCTATGGATAGAGACAAACACCTTCATGGTCTCAGAAAGACCTTTTTGAATCAGGGCTACCATCCAAAAACAATTGAGAACCAGATTACAAGAGACACCAGAATACCAAGGAATCACCTCCTACATTACAAAACCAAACAAGAAAGCAACCGGGTGCCTCTAGTAGTGTTGAGCCACCCCCGTAGTGTTCGGGTTCGGTTCGTCGAACACCGGGATGTTCGAGGAACTGTTCGTCGAACTGTTCGTCGAACACCTTAGAACACCGTCGAACACCGTTAAAACCAATGGCAGGCAAACAAAAACACATAGAAACACATAGAAAACACCTTCAAAGGTGTCCAAAAGCTGACAAACTGCTCAGAAGACGCTTTCTTTAAAAAAGCCGGCCGGCAATTCAGCAGCGGCATACACCGGTACCCGACAATTTAGACAAGAAGGAATAGAGCCTCACACATAGATTAGATAGATAGAAACATGTCAGTCACATATATATGAAGTACAGTGACAGTGTTGCTTACTGTACTTGTCATTTAGTGTAAAGGATTTATTAAAAAAAATAATAATGTTTTCATGCACTGTCTCTTTAAAAAAGCCGGCCGGCAATTCAGCATCTGTACCCGACAATTTATAACAGAAAGAATAGAGCTTCACACATAGATTAGATAGATAGAAACATGTCAGTCACATATATATGAAGTACAGTGATAGTGTTGGTTACTGTACTTGTCATTTAGTATTAAAATAAAGGATTTATTATTAAAAAAAATTGGCGTGGGGTTCCCCTTAATTTTAGTCTCTAGCGGAGGTTAAGCAGACAGCTGGGGCAGATGTTTGAAGCCTGGGAAGGGAGTAATACCCACGGAGCTTCCCAGGCTACTAATATCAGACCCCAGCTGAATACATAGCCTTTACTAGCTATTAAAATGGGGGACCCCCCCCAAAAAATGACGTGGGGTCCCCCCTAATTTAATAGCTAGCAAAGGCTAGGCAGACAGCTGGGGGCTGATATTAATAGCCCAGGAAGGGAGCCATGAATATTGGCCCCCCTCCCAGGCTAGAAACACCAGCTGTCAGCAGCCCCAGAAATGGCGCATTCATAGGATGCGCCAATTCTGGCACTTAGCCTCGCTCTTCCACGCTGCCCTGGTGCGGTGGCAGTGGGGTAATAGGGCTGGGGTTGATGTCAGCTTATAATGCCAGCTGACATCAAGCCCAGGTTAGTAATGGAGAGGCGTCTATAAGACACCCCCATTACTAACCCCATAGTCAAAGTTAAAAAAAACCCACAAAGACCCAGAATAAAGTCCTTTAATTGAAATAAACACACAATTCTTTATTGTTCTAAATTAAATCATACTTACCATCACGCCCATTCCAGCTGAAGCCACCCTTCTCCTGCAATAAAAGAAAAATAATAAAGCAACCTCATCCTTACCTTTCCATGGTTCCCAAGACAGCTTCAGCTCTGCTACATCGAGATGACAGGCTGGACCGCAGCAGAACGCTGCCATCCAGCCTGTCATCCCGCAGACACTGAGAAGCGCAGGCATGCTTGCGCTCCTCAGTGTCTGACTGTGACGGCATCCAGATGAGCCGACAATGAACTCGGCTCACCTCATGTACGTCACTGACAGCGTGGGAGAATTCTCGCGCTGAGTGCAGGAGAATTTTCCCACGCTGTCAGTGACGTGCATGAGGCTGATATTTAAATTTGGCGCACAAATCGGTGATTGGTCGCGGGCAGCGTCCGCGACCAATCAGCACAGTAGTGTTTAACTTTGGCGGCAAGATCAGTGATTGGTCGCGGTCAAGACGGCGACCAATCACCGATTTGTGCGGCACATTTAAATACCGGCCGCGACCAATTGGATGTCAGCGCCGCTCCCCGGTCCTCCCTTCACACCCTAGCCGCATGGATGTCAGCGGCGCTGCCTGTGCGGATACTTCCGCTCCGAGAACCCGGGACATGAGCGGGTACTCGCAGCAGAAGTATCTCGACCCGCAGCGCCGCTCCCCGGTCCTCCCTTCACACCCTAGCTGCTGATCTCCCCACAGTATCCGCATGGTGTTACAAAGGTCCGGACATTTGTGTTAAAAATCGCTGATTGGTCGCTGGCGCTGCCCGCGACCAATCACCGATTTGGGCGCCAAATTTAAATATCGGCCGCGACCAATCACCCATCTTGGCTCCACATTTAAACACCGCTGTACTGATTGGTCGCGGACGCTATTTAAATGTGGCGCCAAAATCGGTGATTGGTCGCGCCCAGCGTCGGCGACCAATCAGCTCAGCGGTGTTTAAATGTGGAGCCAAGATCGGTGATTGGTTGCGGCCGATATTTAAATTTGGCGCCCAAATCGGTGATTGGTCGCTGGCAGCGCCAGCGACCAATCAGCGATTTTTAACACAAATGTCCGGATCTTTGTAACACCATGCGGATACTGTGAGGACATCAGCGGCTAGGGTGTCAAGGGAGGACCGGGGAGCTGCGCTGCGGGTCGGGATACTTCTGCTGCGACCAGTCGCTCATGTCCCGGGTTCTCGCAGCGGAAGTATCCAACCAGGCAGCGGCGCTCCCCGGTCCTCACCAATACGATTAGCTGATTGGTCGCGCTCTCCGCACGCGACCAATCAGTGATCTTGGCGCTAAAGTTAAACACCGCTCTGCTGATTGGTCGCGAATGCTGCCCGCGACCAATCACCGATTTGGGCGCCACATTTAAATAGCGGCCGCGACCAATCAGCGAGCTTGGCGCCAAATTTAAACAACGCTCTGCTGATTGGTCGCGGACTCCAGCCGCGACCAATCAGCGAGATTGGCACCAAATTTAAACCCCGCTCTGCTAATTGGTCGCGGATGCCGGCCGCGACTAATCAGCATTATTGGCGCCAAATTTAAACACCGCTCTGCTGATTGATCGCGGTCGCCGTCCGCGACCAATCAGCAGTATTGGCGCTAAATTTAAACCCTGCTCGGCTGATTGGTCACGGTTGCCGGCCACGACAAATCAGCAGTATTGGCGCCAAATTTAAACCCCGCTCTGCTGATTGGTCGCGACCGCCGGCCGCGACTAATCAACATTGTTGCCGCCAAATTTAAACACCGCTCTGCTGAATGGTCGCGGTCGTGACCAATCACCATTATTGGCGCCAAATTTAAACACCGCTTTGCTGATTGGTTGCGACGGCAACCAATCAGCATTATTGACGCAAAATGTAAACACCGCTTTGCTGACTGGTCGCGACCGAGACCAATCAGCATTATTGGCGCAAAATTTAAACCCCGCTCTGCTGATTAGTCGTGACCGCCGGCCGTGACCAATCAGCGATATGGTCGCCAAATTTCAACACCGCTTTGCTGATTGGTCGCAGTTGCTGGCCGCGACCAGTCAGTGATTTTGGCGCCAAATTTAAACACCGCTCTGCTGATTGTGTCGGGTCTGCCGCATACATATTCTAGAATACCCGATGCGTTAGAATCGGGCCACCATCTAGTTTCATGAAATAATTTTAAAAAAAATTGACGTGGGGCTTCGCCCTATATTTGTGTCCAGCCAGGTACAGCAGGCAGGAACGGGCTGCCCCCAACCACCAGCTGCCTATTTGTACCTGGCCGGACACAACAATATAGGGAAGCCCTTTTTTTCTTAATTATTTCATGAATTTCATGAAATAATTAAAAAAAAAAATACGTGGGGCTTCGCCCTATTTTTGTGTCCAGCCAGGTACAACTAGGCAGCTGGGGGCTGGAATCTGCAGCGCAGGGAGGCCCAAGCTTTCTGGGTCCCCCCCGCTGCAAAATGCAGTCCGCAGCCACCCCGGAAAATGGCGCATTCATAGAAGCGCCATCTTCTGGCGCTGTACCCAACTCATCCAGGGCCCTGGTGCGATGGCTCACTGGGTAATAAAGGGGTTAGGGCCAGCTTGGCATTATCAGCTGGCCCTAAGCCCGAAATTCATGGGGTCACGCCAATATTAGACATGACCGCCATGAATTTCTAGTAAAGTATTTAAAAAAAACACAAACACCCAGAAAAAAAGTCCTTTAATTGAAATAAACACACAATTCTTTATTGTTCTAAATTAAACCATACTTACCGTCACGCCCATTCCAGCTGAAGCCAATGTCTTCTGCAATAAAAGTAAAATAATTAAGCAACCTCATCCTTACCTTTCCATGGTTCCCACGACGGCTTCAGCTCTGCTACATCGAGATGACAGGCTGGACCGCAGCAGAACGCTGCCATCCAGCCTGTCATCCCGCAGACACTGAGAAGCGCAGGCATGCTTGCGCTCTGCAGTGTCTGGCTGTGACGGCATAAAGATGAGACGAGTTCATGTCCAATGAACTCGGCGCACCTCATGCACGTCACTGACAGCGTGGGAAAATTCTCCTGCACTCAGCGCTTCAGCGTGAGAATTCTCCCACGCTGTCAGTGAAGTGCATGAGGTGAGGTCATTCATGTCCAATGAACTCAGCTGACCTCATGTACGTCACTGACAGCGTGGGAGAATTCTCACGCTGAAGTGCTGAGTGCAGGAGAATTCTCCCACGCTGTCAGTGACGTGCATGAGGTGCGCCGAGTTCATTGGACATGAACTCGGCTCATCTGGATGCCGTCACAGCCAGACACTGCAGAGCGCAAGCATGCCTGCGCTTCTCAGTGTCTGCGGGATGACAGGCTGGATGGCAGCGTTCTGCTGCGGTCCAGCCTGTCATCTCGATGTAGCAGAGCTGAAGCTGTCGTGGGAACCATGGAAAGGTAAGGATGAGGTTGCTTTATTATTTTTCTTTTATTGCAGGAGATCGTTGGCTTCAGCTGGAATGGGCGTGACGGTAAGTATGGTTTAATTTAGAACAATAAAGGATTGTGTCTTTATTTCAATTAAAGGACTTTATTCTGGGTGTTTGTGTTTTTTTTAACTTTGACTATGGGGTTAGTAATGGGGGTGTCTTATAGACGCTTCTCCATTACTAACCTGGGCTTGATGTCAGCTGGTATTATAAGCTGACATCAACCCCAACCCTATTACCCCCTGCCACCGCACCAGGGCAGCGTGGAAGAGCGAGGCTAAGTGCCAGAATTGGCGCATCCTATGAATGCGCCATTTCTGGGGCGGCTGACGGCTGGTGTTTCTAGCCTGGGAGGGGGCCAATATTCATGGCTCCCTTCCTGGGCTATTAATATCAGCCCCCAGCTGTCTGCCTAGCCTTTGCTAGCTATTAAATTAGGGGGGACCCCACGTCATTTTTTTTGGGGGGTCCCCCATTTTAATAGCTAGTAAAGGCTATGTATTCAGCTGGGGGCTGATATTAGTAGCCTGGGAAGCTCCGTGGGTATTACCCCCTTCCCAGGCATCAAACATCAGCCCCAGCCGTCTGCTTAACCTCCGCTAGAGCCTAAAATTAAGGGGAACCCCACGCCAATTTTTTTAATAATAAATCCTTTATTTTAATACTAAATGACAAGTACAGTAACCAACACTATCACTGTACTTCATATATATGTGACTGACATGTTTCTATCTATCTAATCTATGTGTGAAGCTCTATTCTGTCTGTTATAAATTGTCGGGTACAGATGCTGAATTGCCGGCCGGCTTTCTTAAAGAGACGGTGCATGAAAACACTATTATTTTTTTTAATAAATCCTTTACACTAAATGACAAGTACAGTAAGCAACACTGTCACTGTACTTCATATATATGTGACTGACATGTTTCTATCTATCTAATCTATGTGTGATTCTCTATTCCTTCTATTCTAAATTGTTGGGTACAGATGCTGAATTGCCGGCCGGCTTTTTTAAAGAGACGGTGCATGAAAACACTATTATTTTTTTTAATAAATCCTTTACACTAAATGACAAGTACAGTAATCAACACTGTCACTGTACTTCATATATATGTGACTGACATGTTTCTATCTATCTAATCTATGTGTGAAGCTCTATTCTGTCTGTTATAAATTGTCGGGTACCCTGCTGAATTGCCGGCCGGCTTTTTTAAAGAGACGGTGCATGAAAACACTATTATTTTTTTTGATAAATCCTTTACGCTAAATGACAAGTACAGTAAGCAGCACTTTCACTGTACTTCGTATATATGTGGCTGACATGTTTATATCTATCTAATCTATGTGTGAAGCTCTCTTCTTTCGGTTCTAAATTGTCGGGTACCGGTGTATGCCGCTGCTGAATTGCCGGCTTTTCATGTTTCACTGTTGGCACTGTTCCCATCGATTTGGGCAATCACTGTAATGCCACAACCACCATGGCTGTGGCATTACAGTGAGTGGCAGACAATCCCTGCATGATTGGTGCTCTAAATAGCGCCAGACATGCAGGACACGCTTTTGGTGCACGAACAGTTATCGAACATAACCTCGAACAGCCGAATTTTTTGCAAATCGTTCGGGTTCGTCGAACAACTCGAACACCGCCCAAAACAGCTCGAATTTGAGATTGGCGAACAGTTCTAGTCGAACACCGCTCATCTCTAGCCTCTAGTAGTCATCTAGGCTACGTCGATGGTGCCGTCAACAAGGATTTGGATTTCTGGATCACGGAATGAATTACCTATACGATGGACTACTTGCTAGAGATGGGGTGCACCTTACGAAGACTGGAAAACATGTATTTGGAAGTCGCCTTGCTACACTCATCAGAAGAGCTTTAAACTAGAACAATGTGGGAAGGGAAGCAAAAGGCCAGAAAAAGCCATACAGCTGACAAATACTATTGAGATCTCTGCTACTGGAAGTGGAAAGGAAGAACAAAGACAAAACAATTTAAATAATAAAAATATGGGAGGAAGAGAAACCAATCACAAACTAAAATGTTTTTATACAAATGCACAAAGCATGGGCAACAAACAAGGAGAATTGGAACTACTAATGCAGGAAAAGGAATATGATGTCATTGGAATCACTGAAACTTGGTGGGACGATACACATGATTAGAATAAAAGGCTAAAAGGATACAACTTATTTGCAAGAAACAGACTTGATAAACGAGGAGGAGGTGTTGCATTGTATGTTAGAAAAGCGTATATCTGCACAGAGATTGAAGCTTCAGAGACTGGGAGTTCTGTGGAAACTGTTTGGGTAAGAATACAAGGAGAGAACAACAGAAAGGACACCATTGTAGGCATTTACTACAGGCCACCTGGGCAAGCTGAAGATATGGATGAACTCTTTATGTATCAAATGACCAAGTTCTCAAAAAAATATGACGTAGTGGTCATGGGAGATTTCAACTATCCAGACATTTGTTGGGAATCTCTCTCAAGTAAAACTAACAGGTCAAGCAAATTCTTATCCTCTCTTGCTGACAACTTTATCTTCCTAAAGGTAGGGGAGAAAACAAGGGGATCTGCTACTTTGGATCTAATCCTTATAAACAGGGAGGAAATGGTTGAGGAGGTAAAGGTGGCTGGGACCCTAGGAGGCAGCAATCATGCTATTATAGAATTTTGGATAACTAGAGGAGGAAGACATGTGAAGACTCAAACTTCAAGGTTAGATTTTAGAAAAGCAGATTTTAAGAGACTCAGAAAGAGAATAGGAGGGATCCAATGGCTGGATGTCCTTAAGGACAAAAATGTCCAGGAAGGATGGGAAATTTTTAAAAATGAGATTCTCAAAGCACAATCGTTAACAATCCCGAAAAGTAGGAAGAATGGGAAGCATTTAAGGAAACCAGGATGGATGAACACAGAACTTAAACACATGCTAAAAAGAAAGAAAAAAATGTTTATTAAATGGAAAGAGGGAGGCATATCTAAAGAAGATTATAATGCAGTCTGCAGATCCTGTAGGGCACGTATCAGGGTAGCTAAAGCTGACAATGAATTAAGGCTTGCAAGAGATGTCAAAAGCAATAAAAAAGGATTTTGGGGGTATGTCAAAAGTAAAAGAAAAGTCAAAGATGCTATAGGATTTTTACAGGATGAAAATGGAGAAATGATAAGAGAGGATGTTGAGAAGGCCGAACTTTTTAATTCCTATTTTGCATCTGTTTTCTCTCAGAAAGAAAATGTAACATCAACTGATCTTCACTGTCCTTTTAAAGGAATAGAGGAATCCGAGTTATCTGTAAACAGAAAGATTGTGAGGGAATATTTAGCTAACATAAATGAGTTCAAGTCTCCAGGTCCAGATGAATTACACCCCAGAGTACTGAAGGAGATCGTAGAAGAAATTTTAGAACCACTCTCCATAATCTTTGAAAATTCTTGGAGAACAGGAGAAGTCCCAGAAGACTGGAGAAGAGCAAATGTTGTTCCTATCTTCAAAAAGGGGAAGAAGGTGGACCCAGGGAACTATAGGCCGGTGAGTCTGACTTCTATACCAGGAAAGATCTTTGAACAAATTATTAAACAACATGTATGTAAGTACATGGATAAGAATGAAGTGATTAAC
The DNA here is from genome assembly GCF_046119375.1 of Phyllobates terribilis. Taxonomy (NCBI): domain Eukaryota; kingdom Metazoa; phylum Chordata; class Amphibia; order Anura; family Dendrobatidae; genus Phyllobates; species Phyllobates terribilis. The sequence continues at coordinate 3,068,655 of NW_027362977.1, read as the reverse complement.
CAGAGTCAGCATGGGTTTGTAACTAACAAGTCATGTCAGACTAACTTAATTTCCTTCTATGACAGAATCACTGACTGGGTGGATCAGGGAAATGCTGTAGATATAGTATATCTTGACTTCAGCAAAGCATTTGACAAAGTATCTCACACCATCCTTATTGAAAAAATGACCAAGTATGCAATGGACCAGGCAACTGTTAGGTGGATTCATAACTGGCTTAGTGATCGGACTCAAAGGGTGGTTGTAAATGGCTTCACATCCAGCTGGATGAATGTCTCAAGTGGGGTACCACAGGGCTCCGTCCTGGGACCTGTATTGTTCAACATCTTTATCAATGATTTAGATGAAGGAATTGAGGGTAAACTGATTAAATTTGCTGATGACACAAAGCTAGGAGGGATAGCTAATACTAGAGAAGAGAGAGAGAGGATTCAAAAAGACCTAAATAAACTGGAGCAGTGGGCAGCAACCAACAGAATGGTTTTTAACAGGGAAAAATGCAAAGTACTACATCTGGGCAATAAAAATGAAAAAAGCATATACAGAATGGGAGGAATAGAGCTAAGCAACAGTACATGTGAAAAAGACTTAGGTATACTAATAGATCATAGACTGAACATGAGTCAACAGTGTGATGCAGAAGCAAAAAAGGCAAATACAATTCTGGGATGTATTAACAGAAGCATACAGTCTAGATCACGTGAAGTCATTATCGGTCTTTACTCCTCTTTGGTCAGACCTCATCTGGAATACTGTGTACAGTTTTGGGCACCACATTTTAAAAAAGACATAGACAAACTGGAGCAAGTTCAGAGAAGAGCGACCAGAATGGTGACTGGTCTGCAAACCATGTCCTATGAGGAACGGTTGCAGGATTTGGGAATGTTTAGCTTGCAAAAAAGAAGACTGAGAGGAGACTTAATAGCTGTCTACAAATATGTCAAGGGCTGTCACATTGTAGAAGGATCATCTTTATTCTCATTTGCACAAGGAAAGACTAGAAGCAATGGGATGAAACTAAATGGGAGGAGACACAGATTAGATATTAGAAAAAACTTTTTGACAGTTAGGGTGATTAATGAGTGGAACAGGCTGCCACGAGAGGTGGTGAGATCCCCTTCAATGGACGTCTTCAAACAGAGGCTGGACAGACATATGTCTGAGATGATCTAGTGAATCCTGCTTTGAGCAGGGGGTTGGACCTGATGACCCAGGAGGTCCCTTCCAACTCCACCATTCTATGATTCTATGATTCTATGATCTACAATTCAAATCTGGAGGCGCTAAGGAGAGCTACACAGAAACTACAACCCTTACTACAAAAAGATGCCCGATTACAATCCATATTTCCAGACCCCCCACTTCTGTTTTTCAGGCAGCCCCCAAATCTAAGAAGCATCATTGTCAGAAGCTTTCTGTCATCTCCTCCAGCTACAGGTACCTTTCCTTGCAACCAGAAAAAATGTAAAACCTGTCCGTTTATAATGACCACAGACAAGATGATGATACCCAACTCACATCAGGACTATAAGATCCCAGGTACGTTCAGCTGTATCATATCTAACGTAGTGTACTTAATTATATGTACCAAATGTCCAGCTGGGGGTCTTTATGTAGGGGAGACAGGGCAAAAACTTAGGACAAGAATGAATCATCATCACCACACAATAAAAGAAAAAAGAATAGATCTACCTGTAGCCAAGCATTTTTGTTCCCCTGATCACAGCATAAAAGACATGAAATTACTGGTATTAAAAGGTCATTTCAAATCTCAAAGAGAAAGAAAAATCTCAGAATATAAACTAATGGTGACCTTTAACACTTTCAGAGCAGGAATGAATGTGTCGCATGGATTTATGTCATTCTACATCAACTAAGGAATGTGCCCCTCAGACTTGTGAGGCCATCATAACACTAGACCTAGTCACAGGACAATAAAACCTTCACACTCCTTATCTATTAACTGCTAAAATATTTATAGCCAGAACTGTTTATCTCTCCCATAATAACTCTGCTTTCCGTCACCTGTCGCATCTATTGCATTATTTCTGTGTCTTATTGTGAATAGATATGTGACTCTTCAGATTTTGTGGTATACTAGCCTGGTGAAGAGACCTGAGTACTCTCAAAAGCTTGCAATTTGTTACTATCTTTTCAGTTAGCCATTAAAAGGAATCAACCACTGAAGACTCTCAAATCAAAGCATTATCAAATAAATTTCTGATGTTTTATTTCTGCGCATATTTCTATTCTGTGTCTATAATTTGATTTTAATATTGCAGCTGTGGGATTATATTTATTGTTGAAGTGGTATGCAGTGACTTACCTGGGAAATTTGTGTTAATTACTATATTCTAACTAAGACAAAACCGTGTATGAATAAAGGATATTTATTACACACAAGTCTACAGTTAATATACTACTAATCACCACACTAACACAGTGCACACTAATAACAATAGCAGACAGTACTAATATACGATTAATTCCCAATTACCTAATTATACTTCCCACCCACTTGAGCTAAAAACATAGATTAATACTTATATCCCACCCGTCTATCACTACACTATCCCTATGGAGAAAAAGGGGTTACAAGCAGTGATCAGTAGACACTCAGCCAGATGTCCTCATCATGGTGTCCATCGAGTTTTACCTGAAGTGTCTTTTGCGATGTCTTTGTGTTAGTTTTTTTGCGGCGGTTTCACTGCGAAATCAGTTTATATATAAAATATTGGCGACTTCCAAGCAGAAGCTTCTAGAAGAAAAGACCAATCGCTTCTTTTAGCCGCTTCACAGCTTTTGAAGCCAGAAGAAGTTAAAAGAAGTGACAACAGACGGATCATATGCACAGCAAGTCCTTTTGACATTTCAGTACATATGTTCATTCTTTTTGACGTTTGTACAACTTTTATTTTAGAATAGACAATTATCATCAATCCACCTGCTCTGAGCACAATGTTATGGAGTTCCCAGTATGCATACCATGCAAATAAGGTGAAAGACACAGAATCAATATAATTGGTATAACATTCTTTAATGTATATACATATATATATATATATGAACAAGGTCATGTGACCTAAACGTTGGCCCATTGCACACAGACGTTTGCTGATGATTGTTGTAATAAACTTCTAACTTTCGGCTTATATTGGAGAGCCTGGTTTCCTCTCTATCTACTTTCCAGAACGTCCTCAAAATCCCCTCACAGAAAAGAGAAAAGGGGGTTCATCCGAAAATCGTCATGTGCAGGAGCAGTTTCTTCTTCAGAGTCTCAATAATATCACAGAAAGAAGACCGCTATTTCATTGATCCTCATCTGAGAACTCAGTACTGGTACGATGTTTCCCAAAGCTGATGGTAAACTAAAGAAAAGACAGAACAGAAGTAAAGGTGAATTATTTTTTTCAGCAACTGAAATGAATGCAGATGTAATCTATATGTTCTCTCTTACCTGGGCTGACGTACAAGATGGACTCTTCTAGTGTCACTGCCAAACTCTTAACTTCTTCCTTGAACATTTAAGATGTTCCACTGAATTTTAGAAGGAAGCAGTGGTTGCGACACAGGGGGCACCGAAGGTTGGAGTTGAGCCAGGTAGAGATGCAACCCTGATGGAAACAATGATTGCATGGTAGCACTGTGACTTCCTCTCCGGTCTCATAATCCGTCATGCAGATGACACACGACTCCTCCTGAGATGTTACAGCTCTTGTTGGGAGGTTCCTAATTTGCTGAGCTCGCCAAGTCTGCTGCCTTTCCTGCAGATTATATTGTGCAGGTGGTGATGGTGGCCGCATCTGTGGCGGAGGCGTCATCACTCCCATTCCCTGCTGCTGAAAGATGATGTTGAACAGACGGTTTGCCTGCAGTAATTGTACAGGAGATCCACTTGCAGCTGGAGACTCCCTGAGTCTGCGGCTGGGCAGAACGGGAAATGGCCGTCTGAATTCAAACTCAGTGGCGGTGTCTGAGGATCCACTGTCATCCCTTCTGCTCTCTGATGTTTCTCTGGAGGGCTCTGCAGGGACCGGTCTAAGCGGAGAGCGGCTTCTTTCCCTGCTCTCTTGTCCTCTTTGCCGGAGAGGAGTTCTGGCTTCTCTGCCTCTCGCAGTGACAGCAGTGGCGTCTGTTCTGTGTCCACCAGTAGTAATTGGTCTTCTCTGATCCCTTTGAGAAGATCTCAATTGATGGACAATCATAGCCTGATCTATAAAGAAATACAATTTACTATAAATATGCAAATGTTTATAAAAATACACTTTCCAGCCAAACGGAGTGAACCTGCTGTTGCTTTGGGGTTTAGGGAGAGGAGAAAAAATTGATTAATGTTTGGGCTAAATAAACCTGCTCAGTGGATGCCCTCTCTACAGACATCACAGAGCAGGGGTGGAACCAGACTGCGACTAACACAGCCCCCAAGGACTATGAATGGGAAGGTGGAGGATGCACTGAGTGTACTGAAACCACTTACCCCAGGGAAATCTCCTCCCAGAAAAGATCCTATAAGGTGGGAATATTCTCTCACTTACCCTGATTTTCTGGTCGGCTCATCCAAGTCTCGTTGTCAGCAATAAGCTGATGCAGCTCCCTGGAAGTCATGGTTCAGTTTCCCGGGGCTGAGATGGTAGAGTGATAGAAAATGAGACCTAAGTTCTCTGCCGGCACGGATGTTATGGTGCTAAAATATCAATAAGAAGCTGTAGAAGTAAAGCACTAGATGTATGAAACAAACTAGCTCGCACTTCCAAAACCAAGGTAGAGTCTCAGCGAAAACTTCAACTCTGAAAATGGCGCTGATGTCACCGAGTGCATAGATTGTATAACCTCACAGCATTCTATGTCACTGTGACATCACATGTGAGACCAACAACGCGCTGTCATGATGGCCGACTGTCCAATCTGTTATATACATATTATAAAATGTTATATTATTATATATTATAATACACATTGTGAAAAAATATATATTATTACTAACCATCTAACACTCTTAAGGTGTGTATATGTGTCTAAAGCATAGGATATATATATATATCCATCTTATGAATATCAGATGCCTTGGAATAATAATCCTATACTCACCTTCCAGACTTCCAGTACTGCTGCTGTCAGTGTCCCCGCCGACCTCTTGGCTTCTCCTTCCCGCAGGGGCCATTGGGTGACCACTGCAGCCAATCAGTTAATACATATTTCACATTCATATGTTTCATGTTGATGTAAAATAAACACTTTTAGAAAAGAAAACAGATAAATAAGATTTTCAGAATACGGCATGTACTAAGGTGGATACTCATGGTATGATATGCAGAGAGAGGAATACTGGGAGGACACAGAACATGTTAGTCCACCTGCTTAACCCTCAGGATAATTCTTATCAGGTCATATAGGGGTGTACATAGAAATCCACAGACCCCATAGCAAAGATCCGAAATGGGGCCTCTTATTGGCCCCTGGCGGCCATTAAGCAACCCAGTGGTGGTCACAGAGACCCCCTGTCTAGCTGCTTAGTTACCATAATTGCTGGTCACTATGGAAGCTAAGGGGTTAAACAGCTGCAATCAGAGCTAACTTGAATTGCAGCAATTACGAGTGGCTGTCTGCTGTGTAAAACAGCCGGCACCCACTGTGTATGGAGTGGGCTCAGCATGTGAGTCTACTCCTTATAAGCCATCATAACTTATAATGTACATATACGGTATAAGCATTCGGCACTAGGCTCCTCCTGTTCATGGGCCCCATAGCGGTCATGTGGTCCAGCTCTTTAGTGCCCATTCACATTAAAGGAAAATCATCTGAATTGATTGAATTTTGTGGGACAGGCCCATAATCCTCCCATGGAAAGCACATGCATGCTCGGCTGAATCAGGCATACATGAGTATAGGAGCAGTGAGGGAGAGAAGAGAGGAAGGGAGAAGACGGTGATGGGTGAGTATCTTAATCTGCCTCCATCACATAGATATTTAGGATGGATTAGGGAAACGTTATCTTGGAGCGCTTCTTTCTCCAATAAGTTTTATTGATTTTTATAAACAAAGAAAAATATACAAGCAATGAACAGAGAACGCAAAAGTGTAGACAAATTATAGATGAAAGTTACCATAAAAGTGACAGATGAAAACATCCAGCATGTGAAAAAGTGGAAATAATAGGAGGGGGAGAGATGCGGAGAAGATGGGGATAGGACATTACAGCATAATAATAGGGACCACTGGGGGGAGGAGGACCACAGGGACCAGTCCTGATGAACCATGACTCTTGAATGGATATTGGTAGTGAGAACACTTTCATGGTGAAAATGGGAATTCAGTATCTTATAGAAGGTTTACAAAACTTTTTCAGACGTATCCTCAATAAGGAGGTAATGGTGGAAGGGTGAAAGAGGGGATGTGTGTTGATAATAGAAGGACAATAGGATGTGTCTGATCTGCAAGTATGGATAGAAAGATCCACGTTGGCGCTATTACTTTTTAATAATTGTGTCTAACTAAAGAAACAAGGAATCCTTGCTAATATCTGCCAAGTCCTCAGACTGCTTACCTCCCATGTAGACAGAATTGATAAGGGATATGGGGCTCTAATTCTCTAATTGAGATCTCACATAGAGGACACATTTCCCAGGTTCTCCAAAGGGAAACAGTAGATAACATAATTGGGAGTATAGGGGAACAGGAGGTAGGTTTGATGTATTCAGACTGAAGAGTCCGCCTGGTGAAACCAAATTTAGCAAAAAAGTTTTCAAACTGCATCCATCTGTGAGATTAATTTGATAAGGATTGGATTATTCCAAGGCAAGAAAGGGCTAGGTGTGAGAACCTGTCCAGTTCAGATTCATGTGAATGATAAAGATGGTAGAAATGTTTCTTAATAATCATGTGAGAAGCAGATAGTATAATCCCCAAGTATGGAATGACTTCTTCCGACCACCTAAATAGGAAAAGCGATTCAAGTTTCAATTTATTATGAGCCTGAACATTGATAGGGAGAATTAAAGGGGTTGTCCAGTACTTTATATTACCCCGCAATGCGTCCCCCCGGGGCGCCTAAGGATATTTGTAATTACGTTACACTGCAGATACTGCCTGTGAGCGGCGCTATCACTGGCTGCTCACAGGCATCACGTGACCCCCGGCTGTAGCTGACTCTGACATCCGCTTACGTCATGACAAGTGCTGGCAGCAGCTGGGGGTCTCTGTCTTCTGCGTTCCACGGTGGATGCCAGGCTGTGGGCGGGGTTACTCCCCCGCGTCACACCCGGCATCCACCGCGCTCTGCCTCTCCCCATTCATTGGGAAAGCGCGCGTTGGATGCTGGGTGTGATGCGGGGGGTAACCCAGCCCACAACCCAGCAGCCACCGTGGGGACCCCAGCGCTAAGTCACGCCTCATTTGTTGTGACATCATCATGGGGGTCACGTGATGCTTGTGAGCGGCCAAGGATAGCCCCGCTCACAGGCAGAAACAGCAACGTAAGGTATTTACAAAAGATTCTTAGGGGCCCCGGGGGGATACATTGGGGGAGGTAATATAAAGTACTGGACAACTTTTTTAAGGCCTTGTGGAATTTTTTTTCTTTTAAACTAAATTTTTGTTAAAGTTTCAAAAGATGAACGATGCATTAGTATTTAAAAAAACATTCATATAAATGTTTGACTTATAAAATATAGAGATGAAAATAGTGAGGAAAGCAATAAGGGGGAAGCAAGAGGGGAAGGAAGAGATAGGTGCCGGAGAGGGAGTCAGATCAAATACAAGAGGTAGGATTTGTTAAAGTAGAGGTGGTGTGGAAAATGGAGTGTGGTTGCCATAGTGTGCCCAATGTGACGATGTTGTCTCAAATTTGCAATAAGTTTATTGTCAAATCTCATCGGACATTTATTCACATTAGTGTACACCCCTATAAGACTATAGATTAATAAGGAAAAGAGGAGAGGAGGGGAATAAAGTTTGTGAATAAAATGTAACTTTTATTGCTTTGTATAAAATATGATTACATATTAAAGTATCATACACCCAGATAAGGGTATATTTTTGATCACTGCTGTATATATGTTATGGTATACCGTATTTTTCAGACCATAAGACGCACTTTTTCCCCCAAATTTGGGAGGAAAATGGAGGGTGCGTCTTATGGTCCGAACGCAACTTACCGGTGGTGGTGGAGCGGGATCGCTGGGCAGCGGCGGAAGAAGAGGTGAGGCGGGCCGGTATCTGGCTGGGGGCCGGGCCTGGCTGGGTACCGGGGCCGGTGTATTTCTGTGAGCGGAGTTTGCAGAGCAGAGTGAGCAGCTTCCGGTGGCCGTGGCCATGTTCCTGAAGCTGTGCTCTACAGGAAAATGGCCAAACCCCAGGTACCAGGCCACCAGCACCCCACGTACTAGGCACCAGGCCACCAGCACCCTGGCCCCCAGCACCCCAGCGCCAGGCACAAGCACCAGGCCCCCAGCACCCCAGATACCAGGGCACCAGGCCCCCAGGTACCAGGGAACCAAGCCCCCAGCTCCAGGCCCCCAGCCACCAGGTACCAGCATTCCTCCACTTCCGCCGGCTTCCTGAACGACCCTGCCTTCTGTGACCCCAGCTCCACCGCCCCTCAAGGTAAGATACCTATTCAGACTATTAGACAGACCCCCATCTTATAAAAAATATATTTTTTCATATTTTCCACCCTAAAATTTGGGGTGCGTCTTATAGTCCGAAAAATGCGGTAAATAAAACAGCTGTGACCCAATAAAGTCACGGTTGTTGTGACAAGATGTAAATATATAAATCAATGTAAATTGTCAATTGTACATTGTCAAAATTGGCAATCTTGTGTTGATCACAAGCGGAAAGGTCACCATATAATTTTTAAGGTTTATTGCCATTTAGTTTATAAAATGAAATGTCAGCAAAAGATTATAGAAAAGCGATGACGGCATGAAGAGATATTTCTATATCTGTGGAGTAGATAATTAAGTCATCAGCTTACAATCCAATAACATGTTTTAAAGTTACCAACGCTAAGACCAGAAATGTCTGAAATGGAACGAATGGACTCTGCCAGGTGCTCCATAATTAACGCAAAAATTATTGGGGTTGACCTGGCTGGTTCCATTCGAGCTTTTCAAGTTGGATGATAAGGAACTGGAAGAAAGAACCATGGCGTTGGGGTTGGAATATAGGGACGTTATAAATGATTTGATAAAGCCAGTCAAACCAAATTTGATGAGTACTTTGTCTAAGTAGCCCAGTAAACCGTATCAAAGGCTTTTTCGGCATTAGGGATAGGAATACTGCCTTTATCATGGGGGTCTGCTGCATCCTGTTAGTGCATTGGTATTCTGACCTGGTGTTGGTAAGGCTGTTTCTTTTTCTGTGATGGAACTTGATGTAACCATTTAGTGAACAATTTAGAAAAAAATATTCAGATCCCAGTTTAGAAAGGCTATTGGCCTAAAGTTCCCAGGGGTGACTAGAGGGTTACCTGGTTTCTCTGATGCTGCTAGTAGAGGTAGCTTTTCCTCTGCAGCATCGAAAGAGTGCACGGAGGCTGGATCTGGTGTAATCCAGTAATACGGCCAGCTTCAGAGCAGCGCTCACAAGCTCTATAGCAGATCTTGCCTAGGTGGCCAGTACTTTGGGCAATGAGCTGTAAACTATGGAATTAAAAATCCCAATAATAAAGTTGCATGTTTTTATAAGTACTTTAGAATTTTATGAGGGAGTCCTGTTAAATAGAGAAGTGGGTTGCTTCTTGGTATGACCGGACAATACTCATTAGTTAAAAGATGGCTCAACCCGCAAATTATATCTATTATATTGGGGGACTCCTGGGCTTTAACGTAACAGGCTAAGTCAGGGGATAATAGGATCAGATGGTTGGAATATAATTGCCCAATACTTTAGTTCTGTGGGAAGATAAGCCACTGCCACATGATTCTGCAGGGACTTACTCTACTCAAGTCAAGAAGAGCACAGGAACTCACGGCCTAGCCAAATGTTCCTGCTTTTGGGGGTGTCAGGATCAGTGTGTTAAGCCAACAGTTATCTAAGGTGCATGGCCAGATTACCGTAGGTTTTGGAAGGAGTCAGTAATATCGGGGATTGTTAAGCTTTAAGTATAGATAGAATTCCTCCTTAATGACCGCTGTTTAATAATTTAACTGTTGCCTCTTTATGGTAGCGCATTAGAAAAATATGTGCTGCAAAATGATAGCACACAGGCTGCTATTAACAGCGCTGGGCATAAAGCCCAATAGAATTGGTCTCCGATCAGTTAACCCCGTAGATGACTATGTGTGGGCTAATAGTTTGCCTGTCAGTGTAAAGTATTCTGAAGCATTATAGAAGCGATCAAATGATCACCTCCCGTTTGCACGACATTAAGCTACAAGCTAGACGACCAGCTATGGATGGTCCATTGAACTCACTACGCCGCTCTTGAAGGCTATCTTGATGCAGAGCAAAACTGCACTAGAGGCTGGAATGGAGACCTATTCTCTTCAACAATGAGTCTCGCTTTTGTCGTAGACACAATGATAGCTGTAGATTTGTCTGGAAACCATGTGGGTGATGGCATGAAGATGTCCTACTGTCACGAGTGTGTCAGGGTTGACTAACAGTCTTGCGGTGTCCAGCGGTAGAAGGTTGCTGCGTTTGGCTTTACAAACATCTCCATGATCTTTTTACTATACCTTTCTCTTTAGGACCCAGCAGTGACCCTCACCTTGCTTGGGGATTATACTTTTCCCTTTAGGACCCTGCTTTATCCTCACCTTTCTGCTGTTTGTTTCCTCAAATACACTCAGATTCTCAGAGAGTTGCTGGTGATAGCATGTTATACCTATTCAGGTATCCCCATTCCCAGCGTGACACCTATTACCGGGAATATGGTGTGCGGTGGGATAACGTATGATAGGTGGACCATTCTAGACTTCACTCCAGGTGCACTAACATTTCATCATTACATTGATTTGATGGTGGAACCAGTGCTACGACCATTTCTCCAAAGTGTGCAAGTGGCCGATTTTCAACACAACAATGCGAGGCCATATATTGCTCAAGCTATTGGAAGCAGCCTGCCTGGCCTCAACATGCTATAATGGCCTGCAGCATTTCCAGACTTGTTTCCCATCGAACACATCTGGGATATAATTGTCAGCAGTTGCAATAAGAGCTGTCAGTAGTCGATCCTACAATTTCCATAACTCCATAAATTTTCCTTCTTGATGTTGCATTTTCAGTTTTGAGAAGTGCAACAGTGAGTATTTATAAGTGTGTATGTAGTATATAGTGTAGACAATAGTATGTATTTATAAGTGTGTATGTAGTATATAGTATAGACAATAGTGTGTATTTATAAGTGTGTATGTAGTATATAGTGTAGACAATAGTGTGTATTTATAAGTGTGTATGTAGTATATAGTGTAGACAATAGTGTGTATTTATAAGTGTGTATGTAGTATATAGTGTAGACAATAGTGTGTATTTATAAGTGTGTACGTAGTATATAGTGTAGACAATAGTGTGTACATATAAGTGTGTATGTGTTATATAGTGCAGACAATAGTGTGTATTTATAAGTGTGTACGTAGTATATAGTGTAGACAATAGTGTGTATATATAAGTGTGTATGTAGTATATAGTGCAGACAATAGTGTGTACATATAAGTGTATATGCAGTATATAGTGTAGACAATAGTGAGTATATATAAGTGTGTATGTAGTATATAGTGTACACAATAGTGTGTACATATAAGTGTGTATGTAGTATATAGTGTACACAATAGTGAGTATATATGTGCGTATGTGGTATATAGTGTACACAAAAGTGTGTACATATAAGTGTGTATGCAGTATATTGTGTAGACAATAGTGTGTGTATATAAGTGTGCATGTGTAATGCACACGCCCAGGCTGAGCGGCATGTGCGTGTGATTCCACTGGACCGTGCCGGAGAGTGAATGCCTGGAGGGGCGTAACTATCCGACCAGGGTCGCACGACGGCATACGACGCCAGTGCACCAAGGAGGAACCGAGCAGAGGGACCAGGTGCTACTCCAGGACAGACCCCGGACACAGCTGTTGACCCACACAGGGGAATACAGGAACAGACTGGTTAGGCTGGCACACAGACTGGTGGGTATAGGCAGGCACGAATGGTATGCAGGCAGGCGGGTATGCAGGTAGGGGGGTACAAGCAAGCACGGCTAGAGTGCAGACAGGGAGGCGCTAGCAGGTAGGAACACAGGCGGGATAGGACCCAGTACACACTGGGACTCAGGAACAGAACCTCAGACGTGGCGGACAAACACAGCAGAGTGAGGCCGCCCAGAGAGGTGAGCGAGAGCAGGGCAGGACGAGACCGCCAAGAGCGGTGAGTGAGAGTAGAGCAGGACGAGGCCGCCTGGAGCGGTGAGCAAAGGCAGAGCAGGCTAGAACCGCCGGAGCGGTGAGCAAAGGCAGAGCAGGCTAGAACCGCCGGAGCGGTGAGCAAAGGCAGGGCAGGCTAGAACCGCCGGAGCGGTGAGCAAAGGCAGGGCAGGCTAGAACCGCCGGAGCGGTGAGCAAAGGCAGAGCAGGCTAGAACCGCCGGAGTGGTGAGCAAAGGCAGAGCAGGCTAGAACCGCCGGAGCGGTGAGCAAGGCAGAGCAGGGGGGACAGGGCTCTGTTCACACGGAACAGACAGGAAGGGAAAGGCAGAACCAGATACCCACAGGGTACTTGCAGTGAAGTAGCGAGTGGACCACAAACTCACAAACGGGAGTACAGTGACAACGAGCAGGAGTTAGGTACGAGTTCAGACTCTGCAGAAAAAGGAAAGGTACGGACATAGAGAAACACGGGAAAAACAGGCTAGAAGAGTATACAGACAAGAACAGACACAGTAGTAAGATACAGGAGCGGGTCTAGGAATGCAGCCCCTAGAAGGCGGGAGGAACAGGCCAGGAGCGTGTTCAGACAGGACAGACTAGATACAGGAGCGGGTCTAGGAATGCAACCCCTAGAAGGCGGGAGGAACAGGCTAGGAGCGTGTTCAGACAGTACAGACAAGATACAGGAGCGGGTCTAGGTATGCGGCCCCTAGAAGGCGAGACGAACAGGCAAGGAGCGTGTTCAGACAGGCCTGGAAATACAGCCTCCAGGATAGGCAGACAAGAGAACACAGAAGGGGACCTGGCACATTCAGAGTGAAAGACCACACTGAATGAAACACAATGCTCAGGCATGGGTTAATTGGAGCAGCTGGGTTAAATACCAGGTGACATACAGCAATAGGCTGAGGACGCACAAGGGGTGTGCCCGCAGCAGGTACAAAAAGCAGGATGTGATCGGGCGCTGCCCTTAAGCAGCAGACACAGAGGCAAGCAGACAGCATAGAGGGAAGCCAGGCTAGCAGACTGGACTGGAGATCAAGTGCGCGCTCTTGCACAGTGGGAGATGGACCACTATGCAAAGACGCCGCCAGGTATGTTACAGCATGTAATATATATTGTTCATAATAGTGTGTACATATAAGTGTGTATGCAGTATATTGTGTAGACAATAGTGTGTGTGTATATAAGTGTGCATGTAATATATATTGTTCATAATAGTGTGTACATATAAGTGTGTATGCAGTATATTGTGTAGACAATAGTGTGTGTGTATATAAGTGTGCATGTAAAATATATTGTTCATAATAGTGTGTACAGTCATAAAAAGTAAACATAAGTCCATCAAGATGAATATAACCTAAGATGTTGATCCAGCGGAAGACGAAAACCCCAAGAGGCAGATGCTAATTGCCCCATATTATGGAGTAAATTCCTTCCTGACTCAACATACGGCAACCAGTCTTGTCGAAAGGTTTTGAGAATGACACAAATTTAGCTTTTCACAAAGTGCTGCTTCAGTGAGTTTTTTTTTTTATTTTTTAGTCAGATGTTTCAATTATCAGCATTTCATAAGTTTTTATTTTTTCTTGACAAAAACATCAAGTTTATGCGAAGACTCAAAAGTTACAGTGTTGTCCCTTATTTTTCAAAACTTCTGTCCTTCACCCTGGCAGCTGGATAAAAGCTTGTGGGCCAAATCCTGACTGATGGCCCATTCTTGTCTAATCAGTGCTCAGAGTTTATCACATTTTCTGTGTTTTTGTTTGTCCTCCCGCTTTTTGAGTATTCACCACAGGTTCTCAGTGAGATTGAGATCTGGGGTGTTTCCTAGCCATGGACCCAAAATTGTAATGTTTTGTTCACCAAACCTCTTAGTTATCACTTTGGCCTTGTGACCTGGTCTCCATCATGCTGGAAAAATCGTTGTTCACCAAATTGCTCTTGGGTTATTGGGAGAAATTGCTCTTGGAGGATGTTTAGATCCCATTCTTTATTTATAGCAGTGTTCTCAGGCAAAATTGTGAGTAAGCCCACTCCCTTAGGTGAAAGGTGAAAGGTGAAAGGCAATTCCACACATGAATGGTCTCAGGATGTTTTTCAATTGGCATAACACAGAACGTATGGTAACATTCAACCCCCTTTTCTTCACCAAAAAATAATTCTTCTGGATGTCCCAAACAGTCTGAAGGGGACTTCATAAAAGAAAATAACTTTACTCCAGTCTTATGTAGTGCAATTCATGTACTTCCTGCAGAATGTCAGTCATACTGGATGCTTTTTTTTTTACAAAGTGGATTCTTTGCTGCCCCTATTGACACCAGGCCTACCTCTAAAATGCTTCACCTCACTGTACGCATAGAAGCACTGACAGCTGCCTGCTACCATTCCTGAGCAAGCTCTGCACTAGTGTTAAACCAATCCCATAGCTGAATCCTCTTTAGGAAAGAGTCCTGGCACTTGCTGGAAAATTTTCAATGCCGTGAAGCTTTTCTCTCAGCTGAGGAACCTCTGTCTTTGAAGTGATTGATTTTCAGTTTTGAGAAGTGTAACAGTGAGTATTTATAAGTGTGTATGTAGTATATAGTGTAGACAATAGTGTGTATTTATAAGTGTGTATGTAGTATATAGTGTAGACAATAGTGTGTACATATAAGTGTGTATGTAGTATATAGTGTATACAATAGTGTGTATTTTTAAGTGTGTATGTAGTATATAGTGTAGACAATAGTGTGTATTTATAAGTGTGTATGTAGTACATAGTGTAGACAATAGTGTGTATTTATAAGTGTGTATGTAGTATATAGTGTAGACAATAGTGTGTATTTATAAGTGTGTATGTAGTATATAGTGTAGACAATAGTGTGTATTTATAAGTGTGTATGTAGTATATAGTGTAGACAATAGTGTGTACATATAAGTGTGTATGTAGTATATAGTGTAGACAATAGTGTGTATTTATAAGTGTGTATGTAGTATATAGTGTAGACAATAGTGAGTATATATAAGTGTGTATGTAGTATATAAATTTTCAATGCCGTGATGCTTTTCTCTCAGCTGAGGAACCTCTGTCTTTGAAGTTTTTGACGAATGTTCTTGATAAGTGATTGATTTTTAGTTTTGAGACGTGTAACAGTGAGTGTATATAAGTGTGTATGTAGTATATAGTGTAGACAATAGTGTGTATTTATAAGTGTGTATGTAGTATATAGTGTAGACAATAGTGTGTATTTATAAGTGTGTATGTAGTATATAGTGTAGACAATAGTGTGTATTTATAAGTGTGTATGTAGAATATAGTGTAGACAATAGTGTGTACATATAAGTGTGTATGTAGTATATAGTGTAGACAATAGTGTGTATTTATAAGTGTGTATGTAGTATATAGTGTAGACAATAGTGTGTACATATAAGTGTGTATGTAGTATATAATTTTACGATCAACATGTCCTTGCCTGTAAAGCCGTTCTAATACAAAGGAATGATGACTGCACCTATTTCCTTGGAGGTAACCATGGTTTACAGAAAAAGACAATGATTTCAAGCACCAGCACCATGTGTTGCGGCTGTCTAACAGCCATGAGACATGCAGCCGCAGAGACGCAAACATATTTGACGAGCACGCCGAGAATACTTGGTTAGGTCTCGAGACGTTCGCACATCTCTAGTCGCTATAGTTGTGTTTGTCTGTTGAGAATTATATCTATTGATAACTTAGTTTTAAGCATTTCTTCTTTGATTGTCTTTCATGCATTATTATATACCATGTATGGAATTATGGAGGACTTACTACTAGTGTTGAGCCACCCCCGTAGTGTTCGGGTTCGGTTTGGTTCGTCGAACACCTTAGAACACCGTCGAACACCGTTAAAACCATTGGCAGACAAACAAAAACACATAGAAACACATAGAAAACACCTTCAAAGGTGTTCAAAAGCTGACAAACTGCTCAGAAGACGCTCTCTTTAAAAAAGCCGGCCGGCAATTCAGCAGCGGCATACACCGGTACCCGACAATTTATAACAGACAGAATAGAGCATCACACATAGATTAGATACCTAGAAACATGTCAGTCACATATATATGAAGTACAGTGATAGTGTTGGATACTGTACTTGTCATTTAGTGTTAAAATAAAGGATTTATTTAAAAAAAAATTGGCGTGGGGTTCCCCATAATTTTAGTCTCTAGCGGAGGTTAAGCAGACGGCTAGGGCAGATATTTGAAGCCTGGGAAGGGGGTAATACCCACGGAGCTTCCCAGGCTACTAATATCAGCCCCCAGCTGAATACCTAGCCTTTACTAGCTATTAAAATGGGGGACCCCCCAAAAAATGACATGGGGTCCCCCCTATTTTAATAGCTAGCAAAGGCTAGGCAGCCAGCTGGGGGCTGATATTAATAGCCCAGGAAGGGTGCCATGAATATTGGCCCCCTCCCAGGCTAGAAACACCAGCCGTCAGCCGCCCCAGAAATGGCGCATCCATACGATGCGCCAATTCTGGCACTTAGCCTCGCTCTTCCCACTGCCCTGTAGCGGTGGCAGTGGGGTAATAGGGCTGGGGTTGATGTCAGCTTATAATGCCAGCTGACATCAAGCCCAGGTTAGTAATGGAGAGGCGTCTATAAGACACCCCCATTACTAACCCCATAGTCAAAGTTAAAAAAAACACAAACACCCAGAATAAAGTCCTTTAATTGAAATTAAGACACAATTCTTTATTGTTCTAAATTAAACCATACTTACCATCACGCCCATTCCAGCTGAAGCCAACGATCCCCTGCAATAAAAGAAAAATAATAAAGCAACATCATCCTTACCTTTCCATGGTTCCCACGACGGCTCCAGCTCTGCTACATTCAGATGACAGGCTGGATCGCAGCAGAACGCTGCCATCCAGCTTGCCATGCCGCAGAGACTGAGAAGCGAGGCATGCTTGCGCTCCTCAGTGTCTCGCTGTGACGGCATAAAGATGAGCCGAGGTCATGTCCAATGAACTCAGCTCACCTCATGCACGTCACTGACAGCGTGGGAAAATTCTCAGCGCTCAGCGCTTCAGCAGGAGAATTCTCCCACGCTGGGATGACATTGAGATGACA
Source organism: Phyllobates terribilis (assembly GCF_046119375.1). Taxonomy (NCBI): domain Eukaryota; kingdom Metazoa; phylum Chordata; class Amphibia; order Anura; family Dendrobatidae; genus Phyllobates; species Phyllobates terribilis. Next base: position 3,051,197 of record NW_027362977.1, on the reverse strand, counting down.
GGCTGGATCACAGCTGAGCGCTGCCATCCAGCTTGTCATCCTTCAGAAACACTGCAGAGCGCAAGCATGCCTGAATGAATGAATAAAACAAAGAATAATAGCAAGATTGGAATGAAATATGTCAGGGCGTGGGTAGAATATAAGAAAATATAAAATAAGGATGACAGGTACAGATGGAAGAACTACTCTTATATAAATGATGCGCCCAGGGGATTGGGGATGACTACTCGGCGCCCGGGCCTTGTTGTTGGTTTTGGGGATGCCGCGGTGGCCGGCTCCCGGGCCCGTACCCTGGGGTCACTCTTAAAAGCAAGGAATGGGGGAAAAGGTGTATGTGAAAGGGGAAATTGTTCGTGACGCCACCCATGGTGTCTGGTGAGGATCACCAGCGCTGTAACAGTCCTCTGAGGCCTGTGCTCAGGCAGCTTAGTTGGTGCGGCTCCCCACAGGTGGAGCGGGGCCTCAGGGCAGCGTAGGAGAAGGAATGCGGAATAGAGCGTTGGTGGGTGCAGAGCAGCGGAGGAAAGAACAGACAGAGGCAGTATTTGAAGTCACCCAAGTCTTTACTCACGGTGGTGCTTTCTCAGCTCAGAGCTTTTCTCTGCTGTCACACGGCGAGCTGCGGCCGCCAGGGTGGGGTTCAGCACACTCCAGGTAGTTCAGGAGCGCTTGACAGGACCTCCTGCTCTAAAGTGTTCCTCTCCTGGTGAACTTCTCCCGCCTTGTATCCCCCACTGTGTCCCGTAAGGGTACTGCGATGTCCTTGATGGGTAGCATGTAGCTCCCGGACCGACTGGGTGCCCTTCTTGGTGACTAATGGTGAGAACGTGGAGGCCGGGTCCCTCTGGATGAACTCAGATTAGGGCATATAGGTGGCGACTCCGCTCCGTCCGTATCCCCCTGTGATCCACATAAGCCTCCAGACTTTTCTGACAGAGACGTGAAGTGCAAAGTCAGATAATCAGGGACCGGTACCTCCTCTTGTGGCAGGGTCTCTCTGGCAGGGCCAGAATAAGCTATGCAGGTGGCGACTCCGCTCTGTCTGCACCCCCTGAGATCCTTTCGCCTGTGGAGCCTATGTCCTCTGCTCCCCTCCTGGGCCTTCTTGGTTTGACTCTGACCGGGGACAAAGCCAGTTATAACTCTGCCCCAATCCCCTGTCTCGAGGCCTGAGGCGGGGAACCGTGGACCCTGAAGCGGCTGCAGCCTTGTGCTGACTTGCTGTCCCAAAGACCCACGACTAAAGACCCGGTTCTTAAAATGGCCTCCAGCTATATATGATTCGATTAAGTGCTAAAGTAAAGTGCTTCCTCACCCTCACTCACTACTTGGTTTCCCCTAACTTTGGTTCCCCCCAACTCCTCCATTCAGGCCCGGGACAGCACTATGGTGCTTTTTAGGCCCCCTTCAGAACTGGAGTGGTGTAGTGTTGAGTGTGTGGTTGGGGTCCTGTGTGGCACTCAATCCTTACCTTGGAGAGGAGATACCACACCTCATTCTGAGGTGCAGTACCCCTGTGGCACCACATAAAGACCATCTGGAATATAAGTAAAGTGCTGATGATAGAATAAAATATAAATTCTAAATAAAAAAAAATGTGAAAATGAATATAAATGATTACAAACATAATACAACATAAGACATGCAATGAGTGGTTTAAGACCAAGTGGGTATATGAAGGTGTATACCAAAGGGGGAGGGGTTCTAATGGTTATTAAAGGAGCATGAGATGAATATAAGTGTAGGAGCAATGGAGATAAGAAAGACAAATGCCTTATATATGAAGGTGAAATGGATGGGGATAAAAAAGTGTAAAAATGTGAGAGAAGGTGTGAAAATGTAAATAAAAAATGCATATATGTATGTCTACAAACAAATATATACATAAGCAACTACTAGAATTGTGTATACACAAGAAATACCTGTGGACCCGTGCATATATGCAACGTGCACAATGTGCGAGAAGATGTAAATAAAAATTCATACATGTTGTACATCTATAAACAAATATATAGTATATATAGTACTACTACTATTAGGAATGTGTGTACACAAGAAATACCCGTGGACTCATATGTACATATACAATGTGCACAAACCATATGCATATACAGTTAGCTCCATGTATATTTGGACAGAGACAACATTTTTCTAATTTTGGTTCTAGACATTACCACAATGAATTTTAAACAAAACAATTCAGATGCAGTTGAAGTTCAGACTTTCAGCTTTCATTTGAGGGGATCCACATTAAAATTGAATGAAGGGTTTAGGAGTTTCAGCTCCTTAACATGTGCCACTCTGTTTTTAAAGGGACCAAAAGTAATTGGACAATTGACTCCAAGGTTATTTCATGGACAGGTGTGGGCAATCCCTTCGTTATGTCATTCTCAATTAAGCAGATAAAAGGCCTGGAGTTGATTTGAGGTGGGGTGCTTGCATTTGGAAGGTTTTGCTGTGAAGTAAACATGCGGTCAAAGGAGCTCTCCATGCAGGTGAAACAAGCCATCCTTAAGCTGCAAAAACAGAAAAAACCCATCCGAGAAATTGCTACAATATTAGGAGTGGCAAAATCTACAGTTTGGTACATCCTGAGAAAGAAAGAAAGCACTGGTGAACTCATCAATGCAAAAAGACCTGGGCGCCCACGGAAGACAACAGTGGTGGATGATCGCAGAATAGTCTCCATGGTGAAGAGAAACCCCTTCACAACAGCCAACCAAGTGAACAACACTCTCCAGGAGGTAGGCGTATCAATATCCAAATCTACCATAAAGAGAAGACTGCATGAAAGTAAATACAGAGGGTTCACTGCACGGTGCAAGCCACTCATAAGCATCAAGAATAAAAAGGCTAGACTGGACTTTGCTAAAAAAAACATCTGAAAAAGCCAGCACAGTTCTGGAAGAACATTCTTTGGGCAGATGAAACCAAGATCAACCTCTACCAGAATGATGGAAAGAGAAAAGTATGGCGAAGGCGTGGTACAGCTCATGATCCAAAGCATACCACATCATCTGTAAAACACGGCGGAGGCAGTGTGATGGCTTGGGCATGCATGGCTGCCAGTGGCACTGGGTCACTAGTGTTTATTGATGATGTGACACAGGACAGAAGAAGCCAAATGAATTCTGATGTATTCAGAGCCATACTGTGTGCTCAGATCCAGCCAAATGCAGCCAAACTGATTGGTCGTCGATTCATACTACAGATGGACAATGACCCAAAACATAAAGCCAAAGCAACCCAGGAGTTTATTAAAGCAAAGAAGTGGAATATTCTTGAATGGCCAAGTCAGTCATCTGATCTCAACCCAATTAAGCATGCATTTCACTTGTTAAAGACTAAACTTCAGACAGAAAGGCCCACAAACAAACAGCAACTGAAAACCACCGCAGTGAAGGCCTGGCAGAGCATCAAAAAGGAGGAAACACAGCGTCTAGTGATGTCCATGAGTTCAAGACTTCAGGCAGTCATTGCCAACAAAGGGTTTTCAACCAAGTACTAGAAATGAACATTTTATTTACAATTATTTAATCTATCCAATTACTTTTGGTCCCTTTAAAAACAGGGTGGCACATGTTAAGGAGCTGAAACTCCTAAACCCTTCATCCAATTTTAATGTGGATACCCTCAAATGAAATCTGAAAGTCTGAACTTCAACTGCATCTGAATTGTTTTGTTTAAAATTCATTGTGGTAATGTCTAGAACCAAAATTAGAAAAATATTGTCTCTGTCCAAATATATATGGACCTAACTGTATAAAAGGTATATGTATATACAGATAATTTATTGCTTATTCAAGGGGTGAATAAATAAACAAGTAGAATGTGGACATCAAGAGTGAACACTGATGGTGAAGATATGACAAATATGAGAATACTAAGGTGTAAAGAAAGTAGAAATCCATCTCACGTACCATTATGATAGGAATTCCATTGAATTCCTGGATGTAAAAACTAAAAGAGATAATCAAAATTGCCTACAAACGGATTTATTTTGTAAATCAGCCACAGTTAATGCACTTTTGCACGCCTCTTCTTCACATCTCCCAGCCATGGTTCGGTCCATTCCTATTGGCCAAATTCTGCGTCTATGTAGAATCCGTTCAGACAAGGCTGAGTTAGAACGTTATGCATTGGAGCTTAAATCTAGATTCCTAAATAGAGGATACAGCCGTTGTTTCATCAAAAAAGCTTTTAATAGAGCAAGACATACTTTACGTCATGAAGCACTGTATTCCACCAGACCAAATATAACTATCAGACAATTGTATTAGATTTAGCACACAGTACCATGGACAAACAAACTTGTTGTGTCAATGTCTGGAGAAATCCTGGCCTATATTGCTTGCTGATCCCATCCTTTCTAAATAAATTAATAAAGGACTTTACTCTGTGTGTGTTTTTTAACTTAAACTTATGGGGCAAGTTATGGCGGCGTCTGATAGACGCCTCTCCATTAATAACCATTTGGCTTGATGTCAGCTGACATTACAAAGCTGACATCAACCCCAATACTATTACCCCAATTGCTACCGCCTATGGCAAGTGGGAAGAGCCGGGCAAAGCGTCAGAATTGGCGCATCTAATGGGGCAGCTGCAGGCTGCTATTTTTAGGCTGTGGAGGGCTAATATCCATGGCTGCTTCCCAGTCTGAGAATATCAGCCCCCAGCTGTCTGGTTTAGCTTGGCTGGTTGTCAAAAAGTGGGACCCCACACTGTTTATTAAATTTATTTATTTAAGTAATTTAAAAAAATGGCGTGGAACTACTCTATTTTTCTATTGCTCTAGCCCACAGCTGTCAGCTTTACCCACGCTAGTTATCAAGACTAAAAGAGACCACGCCATTTTTTTCTTTTATTTATTTATTGCACAGGTGCCGGCTGGTGAATACTCCCATCAGCAGCGCCTGCTCTCTCTGCTTGTGTAGTTTTCTTATTGAATGAATAAATAAATAAAAAATATGGCCTGGTGCTATTATTCTGTGAAGGGGCCAATATCTATAAAGGTTCCCAGCCTCTTAATAACAGCTCACAGCTGTCTGCGTAGCCTTAACTGGTTATTAAACGGGGGGAACACCCCCAAAAAAATTAAGTTGGATACCCCCGTCTTTTAATAACCAGGAAAGGCTAAACACACAGTTGCAGGCAGATTTTAATAAGCTGGGAAGGGGCTATGGATATTGGCCCCTCCCAGACTATTAACACCAGCACTCAGCCTCCCCAGAAATGGCACATCCATTAGATGCGCCAATTTTGGCGCCTCAGCCAACATACCAGGACAAGTGGGGTAACGGTTTTGGGTTCATGTCAGCTGTGAAGTGTCAGTTGACATCAAGCCCAGGGGTTAGTAATGGAGAGGTGTCTGTCAGACACCCCCATTACTAACCCTGTAGTCAAAAGTAATAAACACACACACACACAGAAAAGTCCTTTAATTGTAAAAAAAACACTCCCTGACCCTCTTTTATCCACTTATTACCATAGAAAAAAATAATAATCCTAAGTGGTCTGCCGTAAAATCCATCCAGCGTCACACGACGATCCCAGACTGCCTCATCCAGATGACATTAGTAATGTGACCGCTCAGCACGACAGCCAGAACACACTGCCAGTAGCATGAGAACGCAGCTGTAGTGACGAGCGATGACGTAATTAAGATTACAGCATGATACGTCTTTTGTCACTTCTTTTAACTGCTTTTGGCTTTAAAAGCTGTGAAGTCGCTAAAAGAAGCGATTGGTCTTTTCTTCTAGCAGCTTCCGCTTGGAAGCCACCACTATTTTGTATATAATTTTTTATACAGTAGTTTTCAAAATAATAGCAGTGCGTTCAAAAACATGAGTTAAGTACAAAATCTTTATAGTAATTTTTATTTCCATGCATTGGGAACATTGCACACTGTTTCCTAATTCAAAACATGTAGAGAAATATATAACATTTTAACTACCGTAATTTTCAGACTATAAGATGCACTTTTTTTCCTCCAAAACTTTGGAGGAAAGTGGGAGGGTGGGGTGCATCTTATAGTCCGAACATACACTACTGTTCAAAAGTTTGGGGTCACCCAGACAATTTTGTGTTTTCCATGAAAACTCATACTTTTATTTATCAAATAGAAAATATATTCCAAACATTGACAAGGTTAGAAATAATGATTTTTATTTGAAAGAATAATTTTCTCCTTCAAACTTTGCTTTCGTCAAAGAATGCTCCATTTGCAGCAATTCCAGCATTGCAGACCTTTGGCATTCTAGCTGTTAATTTGCTGAGGTAATCTTGAGAAATTTCCCCCCATGCTTCCTGAAGCCCCTCGCACAAGTTGGATTGGCTTGATGGGCACTTTTTGCGCACCATACGGTCAAGCTGCTCCCACAACAGCTCAATGGGGTTGAGATCTGGTGACTGCGCTGGCCACTCCATTACAGATAGAATACCAGCTGCCTGCTTCTTCCCTAAATAGTTCATGCATAATTTGGAGGTGTGCTTTGGGTCATCTTCCTGTTGTAGGATGAAATTGGCTCTAATCAAGCGCAGTCCACAAGGTATGGCATGTCATTGCAAAATGGAGTGATAGCCTTCCTTATTCAAAATCCCATTTATCTTGAACAAATCTCACACTTTACCAGCACCAAAGCAACCCCAGACCATCACATTACCTCCACCATGCTTGACAGATGGAGTCAGGCACTCTTTCAGCATCTTTTCAGTTGTTCTGCGTCTCACAAATGTTCTTCTGTGTGATTCAAACACCTCAAACTTTGATTTGTCTGTCCAGAAAACTTTTTTCCAATCTTCCTCTGTCCAATGTCTGTGTTCTTTTGCCCATACACTGTGTGTAGAATTATTAGGCAAATGAGTATTTTGATCACATGATACTTTTTATACATGTTGTCCTACTCCAAGCTGCATAGGCTTGAGAGCCAACTACCAATGAAGTAAATCTGGTGATGTGCATCTCTGTAATGAGGAGGGGTGTTGACTAATGACTTCAACACCCTATATAAGGTGTGCTTAATTATTAGGCAACTTCAATTCCTTTGGTAAAATGGGTCAGAAGAGAGATTAGACGGGCTCTGAAAAGTCCAAAATTGTGAGATGTCTTGCAGAGGGATGCAGCAGTCTTGAAATTTCCAAACTTTTGAAGCATGATCACCAAACAATCAAGCCTTTCATGGCAAATAGCCAACAGGGTCGCAAGAAGAGTGTTGGCCAAAAAAGGCGCAAAATAACTGCCCATGAATTGAGGAAAATCAAGCGTGAAGCTGCCAAGATGCCACTCGCCACCAGTTTTGCTATATTTCAGAGCTACAACGTTACTGGAGTATCAAAAAGCACAAGGTGTGCGATACTCAGGGACATGGCCAAGGTAAGGAAGGCTGAAAAGCGACCACCTTTGAACAAGAAACATAAGATAAAACGTCAAGAATGGGCCAAGAAATATCTTAAGACTGATTTTTCAAAGGTTTTATGGACTGATGAAATGAGAGTGACTCTTGATGGGCCAGATGGATGGGCCAGAGGCTGGATCAAAGAAAAGGGCAGAGAGCTCCACTCCGACTCAGATGCCAGCAAGTTGGAGGTGGGGTACTGGTATGGGCTGGTATCATCAAAGATGAACTTGTGGGACCTTTTCGGGTTGAGGATGGAGTGAAGCTCAACTCCCAGACCTACTGCCAGTTTCTGGAAGACAACTTCTTCAAGCAGTGGTACAGGAAGAAGTCAGTATCGTTCAAGAAAAACATGATTTTCATGCAGGAAAATGCCCCATCACATGCATCCAACTACTCCACAGCGTGGCTGGCCAGTATAGGTCTAAAAAAAGAAAAAAAATGACATGGCCCCCTTGTTCACCTGATCTGAACCCCATAGAGAACCTGTGGTCCATCATAAAATGTGAGATCTACAGGGAGGGAAAACAGTACACCTCTCGGAACAGTGTCTGGGAGGCTGTGGTGGCTGCTGCACGCAATGTTGATCGAAAACAGATCAAACAACTGACAGAATCTATGTATGGAAGGCTGTTGAGTGTCATCATAAAGAAAGGTGGCTATATTCATCACAAATTTTGGGGGTTTTTGTTTTTGCATGTCAGAAATGTTTTTTTCTAAATTTTGTGCACTGATATTGGTTTACCTGATGAAAATAAACAAGTGAGATGGGATTATAATTGGTTTTTATTAAGTTGCCTAATAATTCTGCACAGTAATAGTTACCTGCACAAACAGATATCCTCCTAAAATAGCCAAATCTAAAAAAATAACACTCCAACTTCCAAAAATATTAAGCTTGGATATTTATGAGTCTTTTGGGTTGATTGAGAACATAGTTGTTGATCAATAATAAAAATAATCCTCTAAAATACAACTTGCCTAATAATTCTGCACACAGTGTATTAATATTTTCCTTTTATTAGCCAGTCTCAGATATCGCTTTTTCTTTGCCACTTTGCCCTGAAGGCCAACATCCCAGAGTCGCCTCTTTACTGTAGAGGTTGACACTGGCGTTTTGCGTGTACTATTTAATGAAGCTGCCAGTTGAGGAGCTGTGAGGCATAGATTTCTCAAACTAGAGACTCTAATGTACTTGTCCTGTTGCTCAGTTATGCAGCGGGGCCTCCAACTTCTCTTTCTACTCTGGTTAGAGCATGTTTGTGCTCTCCCTGAAGGGAGTAGTACACACCGTTGTAGGAAATCTTCAGTTTCTTGGCAATTTCTCACATGGAATAGCCTTCATTTCTAAGAACAAGAATAGACTGTCGAGTTTCACATGAAAGTTCTCTTTTTCTGGCCATTTTGAGAGATTCATAGAACAAACAAATGTAATGCACCAGATACTCAACTAGCTCAAAGGAAGGTCAATTTTATAGCTTCTCAAATCAGCCAAACCATTTTCAGCTGGGTTAACATACTTGTGCAAGGGTTTTCTAGGGTTTTCTAAGCATCCATTAGCCTTCTTACACAGTTATCAAACACAATGTACCATTAAAACACTGGAGTGGTGGTTGTTGGAAATGGGACGCTATACACCTATGTAGATATTGCAATAAAAACAAGATGTTTGCAGCTAGACTAGTCATTTACCACATTATCAATGTATAGAGTGTATTTCTGATTCATTTAATGTTAGATTCATTGAAAAAAATGTGCCTTTCTTTCAAAAATAATGAAATTTCTAAATGACCCCAAACTTTTGAATGGTAGTGTATATACATATGTACTGGTGTGCCCACTGCTAAAGAAAATGAATATTCCCTGCTCCCCACGCCCATGGGCGTGGAAAGCAATGAATATTCATTTTCCTTAATAGCGCGCACACTGTAGCCGCAGCGCGGCTCCTGCTGCGGTCGGCGGTCTGTTTGCCCGCTATTAAAGTCCATGAATATTCGCTACAACCCACTCCCATGGGTTGTAGTGAATATTCATGGTCTTTAATAGCGCTGTGGCTACAGTGTGCACGCTATTGAAGAGAGTGAATGGTCACTCCTCCCCACGCACACACAGTCCCTGTGTGGGGAGCAGTGACTATTCCGGCACAGCACCTCACTGTGTGAGGGCGCATGGTAGGGACACCATGCGCGGCTCACACAGTGAGAGTGTCGGCAGCAGAGTGGGACGCAGTGCTGGAGGAGAGAGGAGGTGAGTATGATTGTTTCTTTTTTTTGTGGGCAGCGTGATAGGTATCAGGGGGTGCTAAGCATACCAGAATCAAGGGGTTCCATGCATACCAGTGTTGCACAGGTTCTGGATCCCCACAGTTGCGGTAGAAACTTCACAGAGCAGATTACATGGGATAACAAGCTTTTACTTTTCAGAACATGAGGTAAAGGAAAAAACGCACAGTCACTCAATACTACATCAGGAAGTAAGTGCAAAACAGAAAATACAAAAGAGACTTTTTTCTTTTTTACAATTCAGTAAACAAGGAAACTGTACACAACATTGCCATCTACTGTCAGATCAGCATAAAGTCCTCCTTCCCACAAAGAAGTCCACAACTGTTGCATATACCAACACCCTTTATCAACAGTAAGGACTTATTCAGTCAAACCCAATTTTTTCATTAGTCTCTGATGTCTTTCAGCATTCAATGCCTTTGTGAAAATGTCTACTGTCATATCTTCAGTTGGACAATATTCTAATTTCAGGATTCCTTGTTCCTGATGGTCCCTCAAGAAATGATACTTCACATCAATGTGCTTGGTTTTTCGGTTAACTCTATCCATCTGAGCAAGAACAAAACATCCCTGATTGTCCTCATTTATTTTTGTTGGTTCCAACTGTGCTTGTCCTATGTCTGTTATCAATTGTCTTAATCATAGAACTTCTTGACTCGCATGTGCAGCTGCAACATATTCTGCTTCTGTTGTCGACAGCGTTACTATTGATTGTTTTTTACTAGTCCAACTAATTGGTCCACCTGAGAGAAAGAAAAGATAGCCACTGGTACATTTTCTGTCAGTTGGATCTCCAGCCCAATCTGCATCAACGTATCCAGTTAAAATGCATTTATCACTTGTAGGCAGTTTCAGTTTAACGTTGCTGGTTCCTTTCAAATAACGTATTACTCTCTTCACAGCATTCCAATATGCTTTATTTGGCTTGGACACTTTTCTGCTCAGAATTCCTACTGCTGCAATGTCTGGCCTTGTAACAGTCGCTAGATACAGTAATTTTCCTATCGCCATTCTGTACTCTTCATTATTTGGTAACACATTTTTCTCACTACTCATCTCTTTAAGATAATTAGTTTCCATTGGAGACTTTTCTGTTTTCGCATCCTTCAATCCAAATGTTTCGGTTATGTCTTGAATCATGTGATTTTGATTAAGTAGGAAACTTCCATCTTCTTCTCTTTCTATCTGTATTCCTAAGTACTGTTTCACTTTTCCCAAGTCTTTGATCTCGAAATGTTGATTCAGGATTTTTAGTATGTCCTCTTTATCCCTTTATTTTTCAAAACTAACTAAAATGTCATCAACATATATGAGTACATAGATCCATCTGTCCATTAGTCTTTTTGTGTACAGGCGAAGATCAGCTTTGCTTCGTTTAAATTTTTCATTTGTGAGCACTTCCATGATTTTATCATTCCACGCTTTAGCAGCTTGTTTTAAACCGTATACACTTTTCTGTGATTTGCAAACCATGTTTGGGTTACTTTCATCTTTGAATCCTGGAGGTTGTTTCATGTAAATATCTTTTGTTAAACTTCCATTCAATAATGCTGTCTTTACATCCAGATGTTTCAGTTCCACTTGTTTCATTGCTGCAAATGCAAACAAAGTTCTTATTGTAGTATGTTTGACAACTGGAGCAAATGTTCCATCATAGTCTTCTCCATATTTTTGAGAATAACCTTTATTACGAGTCTTGCTCGATATCGTTCAGCTGTGCCATCTGTTTGGTACTTTACTTTAAAAACCCATTTACATCCTATAGCTTTTCTTCCTTCTGGTAATTCTGTTAGTGTCCATGTTTTTGAGTCATGCATGGATTTTATTTCTATTTCTGTTACCTCTATCCATTTATTGGCTTCTTCTTCAGGAAGTCGAGATATGTCTTCCCAAGAGGTAGGCTCATAAATTTTACTTGTACTTGCCTTATATAAAAGGCGTAATGGTGGTTTTCATTTGTTTTCTCTTATTGAACATCTCTGTTCTGTGTCTGTTTGTAGTTGTTTCTCTTCACTTTCAGTATTCTGTTTTTTATTAATTTCAGCTTCTTTTTCATCAGATATTCCTTCAGCTATATCAATGCTGTTTTTCTCATTTTTTGTTTCCAGTGAAATCATAGTGTCTTCATTTAAATCCTCAATGAATGTCACACTGTTACTCACCATAACTCTGTCTGTTTTGGGATCTAGGATTCTATAGCCTTTGCAATTTTCACTATATCTAACAAATATTCCTTCCATGGACCTATTTTCAAGTTTGAAACGTTTTTCTGTTGGAATGAATACAAAAACTTTACAACCAAAAACTCTTAAATGATTTACACTTGGTTTCATACCTTGCCACAGTTCATATGTTTTTTTTTCAGTTTTCTAGAAAAGTCGGTTCTGTAGAAATGTAGCTGTCATTGCTGCTTCACCCCAATATTTCTCTGATAGTTTGGAATCTGTCAGCATACACCTTATCATTTCAGTCAGAGTTCTGTTTTTCCTTTCTGCTACTCCATTTTTTCTTAAGTAGTTTTCTATTTGGTGTCCTGTGAATTCATTTCCATTATCACTTCTAATGACAACTGGCTTCCTCTGAAATTCGTTATTCGACTTTGTCACGTAGTCTACTAGTTTATTGAAAACTTCGCTTTTGTTCTTGCTCAAGTATGTGACTGTGTATCTTGAGTAGTCATCTATAAAAGTCACCATATATCTATTGCCTCCTGATGTAGTCAATTTCATGGGTCCACATATGTTAGTATGCACCAAATCAAGTGGTCTTGTGCTTTTCGTTTCACTTTCTTTAGGAATAGATATCCTTGTGGCTTTTTATTTCATACAACATTCACATCTTACGGTAATTGAGCAGTCAGATATCAATAAATCCTTTGTCAATTCTTTCCTTTGTAGCTCCATTATACTTTCAGGATGTCTGTGTCCTAGACGTCTATGCCACATGTGAATACAATTCTTGTGATCTTGTGTACACAACTGCATCTGTTCCTTTAATGTGTCTAGATGATATAATTGTTCATCTGCCTACACATTGGTTATTACCTTGTTTCATGCTAGGATTGTACACTCATCATCTTTGAATTTTACAGTAAGTCCTTTAGCTGTTAAACGTTTTACAGATAACAATCCTCCTTCTTATCCTGGAACATGTAACACATCCTGTACAAGTATTTTTGAATCATGCCCAAACTTGTTAGAACAGTTTAGCATTCCTACACCAACACCTTCTGCAGTTATTTTGCTTCCATCTGCAAGATAAATGGCTTCCTTCTTATTTAAATTAAGTTCAGTAAAGAATTTTTTATTACTTGTCATGTGACTTGTTGCTCCTGAGTCAATAAACCAACCCAACGATGATTTCTTATCAGTCACTTTAAATATGCCATTCCAATTATTTTCACATGAATCAGAAATTGTGTTTTTCACCTTCTGTGTATTCTCTTTATGATGTAATTTCTGTTGTTCTGCTTTCCATATAGTACAGTCTTTCTTTAAATGTCCTTTTTTCTTACATCTGAAACATTCTCTTGTCTCTTTATTATAGGGTATTTTTGATTCTATAGCTTTAAGAGCATTTCCATTATCTTTTTCAGTAGAAGAATCATTTGTTTGTTCTTTCCTTCTTTGATATGCATCTATGAGTCTGATCTTCACAAACTGTAATGTAATGTCTGTTTCAGGTCTTGTCTCTAGTGCATTTATCAAAGCAGTATATGAATCCGGTAAACTGCACAATAATATTGCTGCTACATGGCTTTCCTTAATATCTTCACTAATTGATCTCCGGTGTGATATCACTTCCATAATAGAGAATATATGCTTCTGCATGTCATTGTCTGCACTTAGTCTCATACTGTAAAGCTTTCTTAGCAGAAATAACTTGTGATTTAAGCTGGGTCTTTCATGTAGCTTTCTTAGTGTTTCCCACATTCCCTTTGCTGTATCTTCATCCCTTATGTGGATTAATTGAGCATCATCCACTAACCGGCTGATGGTAGCTCTTGCTTGTCTATTTTTCTTATCCCATGTCTGATTATCCTCATCAGGTCTATCTGTAGTGATTCCTTCCCATAAATCATCTTTAGACAATAACATTTCTACTTTGAACTTGCATAACTGGTAATTCTCATTATTCAGCTTAGCTACTGTGAGTTTTAGCTCTGTGCTACTTGTCATCTTTAACTTGTCTTACTTGTTTGGAGAGAATTGTACTGAAGAATTCTTCTGCATTCACCAGGGTCTTGCTGAGAGTTACGGTGTCCTGGGTGTCTGGGGTCCTCGGTACCTGAGCCCATAACCTGTTGCATAGCTTCTGGATCCCCACAGTTGCGGTAGAAACTTCACAGAGCAGATTACGTGGGATAACAAGCTTTTACTTCTCAGAACATGAGGTAAAGGAAAAAAAACACAGTCACTCAATACTACATCAGGAAGTAAGTGCAAAACAGAAAATACAAGAGAGACATTTTTCTTTTTTACAATACAGTGAACAAGGAAACAACATCGCCATCTACTGTCAAATCAGCATAAAGTCCTCCTTCACACAAACAAAGAAGTCCACAACTGTTGCATATACCAACAACCAGGAATATGGGTGCCATGCATATCAGGATCAAGGGGTGCCATGTATACCAGGATGGGGGATCAAGGGATGCCATGCATACCAGGATCAAGGGGTGCCATGTATTCCAGGATCAAGGGATGCCAAGCATACCAGGATCAAGGGGTGCCACGCATACCAGGATCAAGGGGTGCCATGCATACCAGGAACAAGGGGTGCCATGCATACCAGGATGGGGGATCAAGGGGTGCCATGCATGCCAGGATGGGAGATCAAGTGGTGCCATTCATACCAGGGTGGGGGATCAAGGGGTGCCATGCATACCAGGATGGGGGATTAGGGAATGCCATGCATGCCAGGATGGGGGATCAACGGGTGTCATGCATGCCAGGATCGGGGATCAAGGGGTGCCATGCATACCAGGATGGGGGCTTGGGGTGCCATGCATACAAGGATGGGGATGAGGGCCATGTATACCAGGATGGGGATGAGGGCCATGTATACCAGGATGGGGATGAGGGCCACGTATACCAAGAAGGAGGGGTCATACCATGATTGAGGATATTAACAGAAGTGGGGGACATTACCCCAGTACAAGTGTCAGCAGCAGACCCCCTCCCACATAACAGTGCATCATGACCACATTTTTTGCTTACATTTTTTTTCTATTTTCCTCCTCTAAAACCTAGGTGCATCTTATGGTCCAGTGCATCTTATAGTCCAAAAAAGACAGTACTTTACTAATTTACAGTACTTTTTAATAACAAAAAATGAACATTGGTCTGTTCTAAAAATAGCAGTGTCTACATTTGTCTTTACAAACGCACAATACGTGCTCTTTTTTTTTGAGCATTTAGCATTCCTGTGAATCACTAACCTAATATTTAGTTGTATACCCACAGTTTGTTAGAACTGCTTCACATCTATGTTGCTTAAAATCAACCAACTTCCAGCACCTGTCAATTGTTATTGCAGCCCAGGATGCTTTGACTACATCCCACAATTTTTCAGCATTTGTTGGCTTTGCCTCAGAAACGGCATTTTTGATGTCTCCCCACAAGTGTTCTATCAGATTAAGATCCGGGGATTGGGCTGGCCACTCCATAACCTCAATTTTGTTGGACTGGAACCAAGATTTTGCTCGTTTACTGGTGTGTTTAAGGTCGTTGTCTTGTTAAAACATCCATTTCAAGACCATATCCTCTTCAGCGTAAGGCAACATGATCTCTTCAAACATTTTAATTAGTGATGGGCGAGCACTAAAATTCTCGGGTGCTCATTGCTCGGGTCGAGCAAATTGGAATGCTCGTGTGCTCGACCCGAGCAATGAGCCCAATGTAAGTCTATGGGAAACTCAAGCATTTTTCCAGCGGCCACCCCCGGCGGTCTGCAGAGGGACTAGAAATTGTAGAAATCGATGGGAACAGTGCTCAAATGACATGGGAACAGCATGGAGAAGACCCATGGAAGCATTTCTGACTCCCAGGTCACTGCTGTGAACAATGTTGTCAGAGTATTATGCCACTTTTATGGACTCACAATAAAACATACAAAAACTAAACCAAAATTGATTTTACTGGGAAAAATGTTAAAGAACATCCTTTGCAGGGTAAAGACTTGTATATAAGGCAAAATAAATAACCAAAAACAAAAATGCTCCTCCACACCTTGGGCTATGTTCACACATAGCATTTTTGATGCGTTTTTGCACTTTTGCTTTCAACCAAGACAAATGCATTCACTGGGAAATGTCATTTTAACATTTTACAACCTTATCTGGCCATGTGGTGTATGACACATCATCAGACACATCCTGTTTCATTTATGATGGAGGGACTCTGAAAGTCACAAAGCCTATTTTTCTAGGGGCAACAGGCGGCCCTTGCTATTCTTAAAGGGCCAGCAGTCGGTCCTCGCTTCTGTTAGAGAGCCATCAGCCGGCTATGCTCTGTTGTTCCCATTATTAACAAGTGGGTCTCCTATACTATTATTGCGTATGCAGTGACCGCAAGGGCTGCCAAACATTTGGACGTACGTAACCCAATACCCCTTTGAAGAGACATAGAGGAGGGTCTCAGTAAAAAAAATGTTCCCATTATAAAGGAGTGGGTCTCCTATAGTGGTAATGCCGATGCTGTGACTGGAAGGCCTGACAAAATTTAGGAAAATCCCCACTACCAATTTAAAGACACATAGAGCAGGGCCACAGTAAGGACATGTTCCCATTACAAAGGAGCGGTTGTGCTATACAGTTATAGGGTATGCAGTAAGGACAACGGCTGCCAAAAATTTGGAGGCACTCGAATGCCCCTTGGAAGAGACGTAGAAGGCCTCATGAAAAAATGTTCCCATTATTAGGAAGTGGCTCTTCCATAGTGTTTGCCTATGCAGTAAATGCAAAAGCTGCCAAAAATTTGGAGGAACTCCAATGCCCTTTGCAAGACACGTAGATGAGGTGATATGGTAGATATGGTGGTGAATGATATGGTGATGGAGGATGAGGAGAAGGAGGAGGACAAGAGCAAATAAACAAAATCAGTAAGCGTATACCCATGTGTGGGTGTGAAGAGGTGCATGGGAATAGAACTTCCAAAAAAAATCACTGGATTTGAGTTTGTTATGCTGCTATCATTCGGTGGCGTTGAGAAGTCTGGCCCAATCCAGCCCTTGTTCATTTTTATAAGAGTCAGCCTGTCAGCATTTTCAGTTGACAGGCGGATGCACTTATCAGTTATAATTCCACTAGCGGCACTAAAAGCCCGCTCTGACAAAACGCTAGCAGCAGGGTAGGCCAGGACCTCCAAGGCGTAGACAGCCCGTTCATGCGAGGTGTCCAGCTTGGATACCCAATAATTATAAGGCACAGGGG
Source organism: Phyllobates terribilis (assembly GCF_046119375.1). Taxonomy (NCBI): domain Eukaryota; kingdom Metazoa; phylum Chordata; class Amphibia; order Anura; family Dendrobatidae; genus Phyllobates; species Phyllobates terribilis. The sequence goes on along the minus strand of NW_027362977.1, from coordinate 3,034,086 downwards.
AATCATGGAGGACGTTGGTACGGTCGGCAAGGTACTCCCTCAGCATCTTCCCAAACTTTGCGCTCCCTGTGAGAGTAACCCGCGCCTCAGGGCCTGTAAGATGGGAGGGTCTGAGAAAACTCTCCCAGAACTTTGACAATGTTCTCCTGCCTCTGCTGGATTGGAGTTATGTCTCTCTCGCCTGTACTCCTTGGTTGTCCAACGAACTGTGACCTCTGCCGCCAGCGTTTTAGATGGAATTTTTTTAATAATACCGCAACAAGGGCCTTCTGGTACTGCCCCATTTTAGTAGACCTGTCCGATTCGGGAATAAGAGATAGAAAGTTCTCCTTGTAGCGTGGGTCTAGAAGTGTCACCAACCAGTAATGACTATCGCCCAAAATTTTGAGAACGTGAGGTTCACGGGAAAGGCAGCGTAACATAAATTCAGCCATGCATGCCAGACTGCTAACAGGTAAGACTTCCGTGTCCTCACCAAGAGGACGAGTGACCATGCTCTCCTCCTCCTCCCTGTCTTCAGGCCATCCACGCTGAATAGACAGTATGACATTTGTGCATGTAGTACTGTCTATAGTGCATGACACTAGCTCCTGTTTTTCCTCCTCCTCTTCCTCATTGTCACCCAATCCATGTTGGGATGAGATGAGGCTGAGCTGTGTGTAATCACCCTGTATGGTTCCTTGCTCCATCTCATCATGCTCCGCCTGCAATGCATCCTCTTTGATTGTGAGCAGAGCATTTAAGAAGACAGAGAAGCGGGATGATGATGCTAATTATGGCGTCATCGTCGCTCACCATCTTGATGGAGTCCTCAAAGTTTTGGAGGATGGTACATATGTCTGACATCCATGTCCACTCCTGAGGTCTTATGTGTGGAGTCTGAACTGAATACCGATGGCCTTGTTGATGCTGGTAGTCAACAACTTTCCTCGTCTGCTCACAGATCCTTCCCAACATCTGCAATGTTGAGTTCCAATGCGTGGGGACATCACACATCATTCGGTGAGCCAGAAGCTGCAAACTCTGCTGAAACACAGCAAGGGTGGAGGAAGCTGTAGGTGACTTTCTAAAATGGGTACACAGGCGGCGTACTTTGACAAGCAGATCCGGCAGCTCCGAGTAGGTTTTGAGAAACCGCTGAACCACGAGGTTAAGCACATGGGCCAGGCATGGTACGTGTGTGAGCTCGCCTCACCTCAGAGCCGCCACCACATTCCAGCCATTGTCACACATGACCATGCATGGCTGTAGGTTCAGCGGTGTCAGACACAGATCTGCTTGCTATTTCAGAGCTGTCCATAACTTTTCAGCATTGTGCGGTTTGTCACCTAAGGATATTAGCTTCAGCACAGCCTGTTGCCGCTTGGCTGAGGCAGTGCTGCAGTGCTCCCAGCTTGTGACTGATGTGGTCATTTCGGAGATGGAGGCTGAAGAGGAGGAGGATGAGGTGCAGGAATGGTAGACTGTGGGGGCAACCCTCATTGACCTAGGGCCCACAATCCTTGGCGTAAGGAGGATGTGTTCCGTCCCAAAGTCCGACTGGTTCCCGGCTTCCACTATGTTAACCCGTTGTGTCGTCAGCGAGATGTACCGTCCCTGTCCACAAGCACTTGTCCACGTGTCCGTGGTTAGGTGGACTTTCCCAGTAGCTGCATTGTTGAGGCCACGGCTAATGTTGTGGGACACGTGCTTGTGTAATGCGGTGACGGCACACCGGGAGAAATAGTGGCGGCTGGGGACCGAGTACCGAGGGACGGCCGCCGCCATCAGGTTGCGGAATGTTTCCGTCTCCACGAGCCGAAAAGGCAACATTTCGAGCGCAAGCAGTCGCGAAATGTGAGAATTTAGTAGTGTGGCCTGTGGGGCAATGACTGTGTATTTACGCTTGCGTTCCAAGGACTGGGGTAGAGACAACTGAACACTGCACTGGGACAAGGACGTGGACATGCTTGCTGATGGTGCTAGTTGAGAGTGCAACGACAGGTGCAGGGCAGGAGGCATCTTCGCATGCGCATTGGTCAGGGGATTGGCTTGCATGCACAAAATTGGAAGAAGCAGTGGTGCCACCCACAGACACTGTTCCTGGACCCTGGGGTTCAGCCCACAAAGTCGGGTGCTTTGCTGCCGTTTGCCTGATCATGATGGTGGTGGTCAGGCTGGTAGTTTTGCTCCCCCTGCTGATGCTGGCCTGGCAGGTGGTGCAAATGGCCTTTTTGGGGTTATCGGCAGAGTCTTTAAAAAACAACCAGACTCGGGAAGACCTAACAGTTGTACTGGCAACTTCCGTCGTGTTGGTGTTACGGAGAACGGTTGCCCCCCTTCTGTGGGCGGCCACCACACTGGTTCTTCCTGCCTGTTGTGCCTCCCTCCCCCTGTGTGCTCCCTTCCCCTGCTGTGTGCCTCCCTCCTCCTGTTGTGCCTCCCTCCCCCTGGGTGCTGCTGTCCTCACTCTGTATGTCACCCGGCCATGTTGGGTCAGTTACTATATCATCCACCACCTCGTCTTCCACTTCCGCACCCTGGTCCTCCTCTTTCTTCCCACCCCCGCTTTCGTGTGACCGTGGCTGCTCAAATATTTGGGCATCGCTACATGCGATCTCCTTTTGCCCCACTTCAAGTGGACCAGGAGAGATGCCCAAATCTATAAATGGAAAAGTGAACAGCTCTTTGGAGTGTCCAAGTGTGGGATCAGTTGTCTCCGGGCATTCGGCATGGTGGGAGGAAGAGGATCAGGGTAAGGAATATGCAGTCCAGACTCACGGCTACTGAGACTTGACCGTGTGGAAGACAGGGTGGTGATGGTGGCTAAGTGACTGGAAGCATTATCTGCTATCCAATCAATAACCTTTTCACACTGCTCTGTGTTCAATAGTGGTGTTCTGCGGTCCCCTATTAATTGGAACAGGAATGTCGAGCGAGAAGATGTGGGTGTTTGTTGTGGCACAATTTCAGCTAGCCCACGGCCTCGTCCTCTGCATGCACCATCATCACCATCACGTCCACTTCCCTGTCCCTTGCCATGCGCCTTGCCCATTTTAAATGGAGGACAATATTTTCCACGTTCACCACAAATGGCTGGAATTGAACCGCAGTGATATGTGATACGTGTGACGGAAAACCATAGTTTTAAATAGCTGGCCTGTAGGTAACTATTTTTAACAGCGAACTGGTGTCAATAGCTTCGCTAACACACTGCAACAAAATTTAAATGGAGGCCAGAAATGGCAGAATTTTGAGCGCACTTATATGTGATCCATGTAACGGACAAACCACAATTTTAAATAGATGGATTTTAAGCTCTGTAATTTGGAAAAGATCTGGCTGTATTCTGCAGTGCCAACAGGCAAATGGAGCAGAAAAACTGTATTCTCTGGATTGCTTTTTAAACAAATAATCAGGATTAAGATAAAAAAAAAAATATTCCTGGCCCCTGAGACCTGGGCCTATTTCTAGAAATATCTGTAAAAGCACCAGCAGCAGACAGAACTGGAATGGACTCTCTTGCTATATGCACTGCAGTCTGCCACATACACGGCCTGCCTGCCTAGCACTGATATCTATGCAGCTGGATTAGTCCTCAGAAGGACTGTTAGTTGAGATGGATTTGTGTATAATATATGGTGGTATAACTACACTAACTAAGAAACAAGCAAATCTCTCCTTGGCTCAGCAGCACCTTTCCCTACACTGCCTGATTCCGAAGTAGACTGTGACTAGCAGGTCTGATATAGACTTGATGACGCTGTGTGGCCAGCCAATCACTGTAATGCCACAACCAACATGACCAGCATTACAGTGTGTGGCAGACAATCCCTGCATGTTCATTGGCTCTCTAAAGAGCACCAAACATGCAGGGAGGGGACCCGAGCTCCTGCCGTGCAACCCCGGAAATACTGGGCAAGCTCCGACATCTCGAGCAGTGAGATGCTCGGGTGACTACCGAGCAGTAGCGAGCATGCTCGCTCATCACTACTTTTAATATATGCCAACTGGTCCATGATCCCTGTTATGCGGTAAAACAGGTGTGCTCTGTCAGGTTTAATAAGTGGGATTTCTTGCCTTATAAATGGGGTTGGGACCATCAGTTGTGTTGTGCAGAAGTCTGGTGGATGCACAGCTGATAGTGCTAAAGAATAGACTGTTAGAATTTGTATTATGGCAAGAAAAAAGCAGCTAAGTAAAGAAAAACGAGTGGCCATCATTACTTTAAGAAATGAAGGTCAGTCAGTCCGAAAAATTGGGAAAACTTTGAAAGTGTCCCCAAGTGCAGTTGCAAAAACCATCAAGCGCTACAAAGAAACTGGCTCACATGAGGACCGCCCCAGGAAAGGAAGACCAAGAGTCACCTCTGCTTCTGAGGATAAGTTTATCCAATTCACCAGCCTCAGAAATCGCAGGTTAACAGCAGCTCAGATTAGAGACCAGGTCAATGCCACACAGAGTTCTAGCAGCAGACACATCTCTTCAACAACTGTTAAGAGGAGAATTTGTGCAGCAGGCCTTTATGGCAAAATAGCTGCTAGGAAACCACTGCCAAGGACAGGCAACAAGCAGAAGAGACTTGTTTGGGCTAAAGAACACAAGAAATAGACATTAGACCAGAGGAAATCTGTGCTTTGGTCTGATGAGTCCAAATTTGAGATCTTTGATTCCAACCACCGTGTCTTTGTGCGACGCAGAAAAGGTGAACGGATGGACTCTACATGCCTGGTTCCCACCGTGAAACATGGAGGAGGAGGTGTGATGGTGTGGGGGTGCTTTGCTGGTGACACTGTTGGGGATTTATTCAAAATTGAAGGCATACTGAACCAGCATGGCTACCACAGCATCTTGCAGCGACATGCTATTCCATCCGGTTTGCGTTTAGTTGGAAAATCATTTATTTTTCAACAGGAAAATGACCCCAAACAAACCTCCAGGCTGTGTAAGGGCTATTTGACCAAGAGGGGGAGTGATGGGGTGCTACGCCAGATGACCTGGCCTCCACAGTCACCAGACCTGAACCCAATCGAGATGGTTTGGGGTGAGCTGGACCGCAGAGTGAATGCAAAAGGGCCAACAAGTGCTAAGCATCTCTGGGAACGCCCTCAAGATTGTTGGAAGACCATTTCCGGTGACTACCTCTTGAAGCTCATCAAGAGAATGCCAAGAGTGTGCAAAGCAGTCATCAAAGCAAAAAGTGGCTACTTTGAAGAACCTAGAATATAAGACATATTATCAGTTGTTTCACACTTTTTTGTTAAGTATATAATTCCACATGTGTTAATTCATAGTTTTGATACCTTCAGTGTGAATGTACAATTTTCATAGTCATGAAAATACAGAAAAATATTTAAATGAGAAGGTGTGTACTGTAGGTCTGACACCATAGAAAGAGAAACGTGCCCATATCATGATGCTTGCACCACCATGTTTCAATGTCTTCAGAGTGTACTGTGGCTTGAATGCCGAGTTTGGGGGTCGTCTAACGAACTGTCTGCGGCCCTTGGACCCAAAAAGAACAATTTTACATTCAGCAGTCCACAAAGTGTTTCTCTTTATCCCAGTTGATGTGTTCTTTGGCAAATTGTACCCGCTTCAGTACATGTCTTTTTTTTAACAGTGGGACTTTGCGGGGACTTCTTGCTAAGAGATTAGCTTCACACAGGCATCTTCTAACTGTCACAGTACTCTCATGTAACTTGAGACTGTTTTTGATCATCCTGGAGCTGATCATTGACCTCACTAATTGAACTCCACACTGCTATTATTTTGAACAAACCCCCTTTCAATTAATTATTCAAATACACAGACTCAAAAACATACAGATCATGAATGCGGAGTCTAGTGGTTTTCTTAGAATCTACTGCACCAACTGGTAAATTGTTTGACATGTGGTAATATAATTTATATCAAAAACAGTGATTAATCTGGTTAGTCATATCGGACTGCTATTATTTTGAACACTTCTGTATATGTTTTTAATGTATTTTGTGATGTCACAAAAGACGTTTCAGGTAAAACATCAACAGAGTTTTCCTCAAGTATTTTTCTACAGCTTAAACTATGCAGATACGCCGATGTCTAAAAGATGCCATGTGCACATACCCTGACAGCGAGTTATTAGTAAGGCCTGGGACTTAGTTGCACTAAGTGGTTTGTGAAGAGATCCCACAATACTCCAATACATCTCGTAGTAAGTCCTCCATAATTCCATACATGGTTTATAATAATGCATGAAAGACAATCAAAGAAGAAATGCTTAAAACTAAGTTATCAATAGATATAATTCTCAACAGACAAACACAACTATAGCGACTAGAGATGCGCGAACGTCTCGAGACCTAACCAAGTATTCTCGGCGTGCTCGTCAAATATGTTTGCGTCTCTGCGGCTGCATGTCTCATGGCTGTTAGACAGCCGCAACACATGGTGCTGGTGCTTGAAATCATTGTCTTTTTCTGTAAACCATGGTTACCTCCAAGGAAATAGGTGCAGTCATCATTCCTTTGTATTAGAACGGCTTTACAGGCAAGGACATGTTGATCGTAAAATTATATACTACATACACACTTATATGTACAGACTATTGTCTACACTATATACTACATACACACTTATAAATACACACCATTGTCTACACTATATATTACATACACACTTATATGTACACACTATTGTCTACACTATATACTACATACACACTTATAAATACACACCATTGTCTACACTATATATTACATACACACTTATAAATACTCACTGTTGCACTTCTCAAAACTGAAAATCAATCACTTATCAAGAACATTCGTCAAAAACTTCAAAGACAGAGGTTCCACAGCTGAGAGAAAGGCTTCACGGCACTGAAAATTTTCCAGCAAGTGCCAGGACTCTTTCCTAAAGAAGATTCAGCTATGGGATTGGTTTAACACTAGTGCAGAGCTTGCTCAGGAATGGTAGCAGGCAGCTGTCAGTGCTTCTATGCGTACAGTGAGGTGAAGCATTTTAGAGGTAGGCCTGGTGTCAATAAGGGCAGCAAAGAATCCACTTTGTAAAAAAAGAAGCATCCAGTATGACTGACATTCTGCAGGAAGTACATGAATTGCACTACATAAGACTGGAGTAAAGTTATTTTCTTTGATGAAGTCCCCTCCAGAAGAATGATTGTTTGGTGAAGAAAAGGGGTTGAATGTTACCATACGTCCTGTGTTATGCCAATTGAAAAACATCCTGAGACCATTCATGTGTGGAATTGCCTTTCACCTAAGGGAGTGGGCTTACTCACAATATTGCCTGAGAACACTGCTATAAATAAAGAATGGGATCTAAACATCCTCCAAGAGCAATTTGGTGAACAACCATTTTTCCAGTATGATGGAGACCATGTCACAAGGCCAAAGTGATAACTAAGAGGTTTGGTGAACAAAACATTACAATTTTGGGTCCATGGCTAGGAAACATCCCAGATCTCAATCTCATTGAGAACCTGTGGTGAATACTCAAAAAGCGGGAGGACAAACAAAAACACAGAAAATGTGATAAACTCTGAGCACTGATTAGACAAGAATGGGCCATCAGTCAGGATTTCGCCCACAAGCTTTTATCCAGCTGCCAGGGTGAAGGACAGAAGTTTTGAAAAATAAGGGACAACACTGTAACTTTTGAGTCTTCGCATAAACTTGATGTTTTTGTCAAGAAAAAATAAAAACTTATGAAATGCTGATAATTGAAACATCTGACTAAAAAATAAAAAAAAAAACTCACTGAAGCAGCACTTTGTGAAAAGCTAAATTTGTGTCATTCTCAAAACCTTTCGACAAGACTGGTTGCCGTATGTTGAGTCAGGAAGGAATTTACTCCATAATATGGGGCAATTAGCATCTGCCTCTTGGGGTTTTCGTCTTCCGCTGGATCAACATCTTAGGTTATATTCATCTTGATGGACTTATGTTTACTTTTTATGACTGTACACACTATTATGAACAATATATATTACATGCACACTTATATACACACACTATTGTCTACACAATATACTGCATACACACTTATACACACACACACTATTGTCTACACAATATACTGCATACACACTTATACACACACACTATTGTCTACACAATATACTACATACACACTTATATGTACACACTATTGTCTACACTATATACCACATACGCACATATATACTCACTATTGTGTACACTATATACTACATACACACTTATATGTACACACTATTGTCTACACAATATACTGCATACACACTTATATACACACTATTGTGTACACTATATACTACATACACACTTATATGTACACACTATTGTGTACACTATATACTACATACACACTTATATGTACACACTATTGTCTACACAATATACTGCATACACACTTATAAATACACACTATTGTGTACACTATATACTACATACACACTTATAAATACACACTATTGTCTACACTATATACTACATACACACTTATAAATACACACTATTGTCTACACTATATACTACATGCACACTTATATATACACACTATTGTGTACACTATATACTACATACACACTTATATGTACACACTATTGTGTACACTATATACTACATACACACTTATATGTACACACTATTGTCTACACAATATACTGCATACACACTTATATGTACACACTATTGTGTACACTATATACTACATACACACTTATATGTACACACTATTGTCTACACAATATACTGCATACACACTTATATGTACATACTATTGTGTACACTATATACCACATACACACTTATATATACTCACTATTGTGTACATTATATACCACATACGCACATATATACTCACTATTGTGTACACTATATACTACATACACACTTATATATACACACTATTGTCTACACTATATACTACATGCACACTTATATTTATACACTATTGTGTACACTATATACTACATACACACTTATAAATACACACTATTGTCTACACTATATACTACATGCACACTTATATATACACACTATTGTCTACACTATATACTACATACACACTTATAAATACACACTATTGTCTACACTATATACTACATACACACTTATAAATACACACTATTGTCTACACTATATACTACATGCACACTTATATATACACACTATTGTCTACACTATATACTACATACACACTTATATGTACACACTATTGTCTACACTATATACTACATTCTTATAAATACACACTATTGTCTACACTATATTCTACATACACACTTATAAATACACACTATTATCTACACTATATACTACATACACACTTATATGTACACACTATTGTCTACACAATATACTGCATACACACTTATATGTACACACTATTGTGTACACTATATACTACATACACACTTATATGTACACACTATTGTCTACACAATATACTGCATACACACTTATATGTACATACTATTGTGTACACTATATACCACATACACACTTATATATACTCACTATTGTGTACATTATATACCACATACGCACATATATACTCACTATTGTGTACACTATATACTACATACACACTTATATATACACACTATTGTCTACACTATATACTACATGCACACTTATATTTATACACTATTGTGTACACTATATACTACATACACACTTATAAATACACACTATTGTCTACACTATATACTACATGCACACTTATATATACACACTATTGTCTACACTATATACTACATACACACTTATAAATACACACTATTGTCTACACTATATACTACATACACACTTATAAATACACACTATTGTCTACACTATATACTACATGCACACTTATATATACACACTATTGTCTACACTATATACTACATACACACTTATATGTACACACTATTGTCTACACTATATACTACATTCTTATAAATACACACTATTGTCTACACTATATTCTACATACACACTTATAAATACACACTATTATCTACACTATATATTACATACACACTTATAAATCCACACTACTGTCTACACTATATTCTACATACACACTTATAAATACACACTATTGTCTACACTATATACTACATACACACTTATAAATACACACTATTGTCTACACTATATTCTACATACACACTTATAAATACACACTATTGTCTACACTATATACTACATACACACTTATAAATACACACTATTGTCTACACTATATTCTACATACACACTTATAAATACACACTATTGTCTACACTATATACTACATACACAGTTATATGTACACACTATTGTCTACACTATATACTACATACACACTTATATGTACACACTATTGTCTACACTATATACTACATACACACTTATAAATACACACTATTGTCTACACTATATACTACATACACACTTATAAATCCACACTACTGTCTACACTATATTCTACATACACACTTATAAATACACACTATTGTCTACACTATATACTACATACACACTTATAAATACACACTATTGTCTACACTATATACTACATACACACTTATAAATACACACTATTGTCTACACTATATTCTACATACACACTTATAAATACACACTATTGTCTACACTATATACTACATACACACTTATAAATACACACTATTGTCTACACTATATACTACATACACACTTATAAATACTCACTGTTGCACTTCTCAAAACTGAAAATGCAACATCAAGAAGGAAAAGTTATGGAATTATGGAAATTGTAGGATCGACTACTGACAGCTCTTATTGCAACTGCTGACAATTATATCCCAGATGTGTTCGATGGGAAACAAGTCTGGAAATGCTGCAGGCCATTATAGCATGTTGAGGCCAGGCAGGCTGCTTCCAATAGCTTGAGCAATATATGGCCTCGCATTGTTGTGTTGAAAATCGGCCACTTTCACACTTTGGAGAAATGGTCGTAGCACTGGTTCCACCACCAAATCGATATAATGATGAAATGTTAGTGCACCTGGAGTGAAGTCTAGAATGGTCCACCTATCATATATTATCCCACCGCACACCATATTCCCGGTAATAGGTGTCACGTTGGGAATGGGGAGAACCCAGCGTATAATGAAGGGAAAGAAACCCTAAATCTAGTGAAGGGGAGAGTGGAGACCCCTAAACAGAACTACTGACAAACCCTAACTGCCCTATTGACCCTAAATAGGTTCGCCGAGCAGGATACCTAGCCCTAGCAGACCCTAAGGCTAGGCCCTAGGAAGGGAGCGGGAGGGATGAGCACTAAGTCAGCCCCACTAAAGACTAAAGAACACACAGGGGATACACACAGGAGAATACACTTAGCTCCAAGATGACACAGGAGAAAGCACGGCAACAATCCACAAAGAAACTCCAAGGCAATTCTAGTCGACCACTAGAATCCCAAGCCTGAATAGGTATAACATGCTATCACCAGCAACACTCTGAGAATCTGAGTGTATTTGAGGAAACAAAAAGGAAATGCTGACTAACAGCAGAAAGGTGAGGATAAAGCAGGGTCCTAAAGGGACCCTAAAGGTATAATCCCCAAGCAAGGTGAGGGTCACTGCTGGGTCTTAAAGAGAAAGGTATAATAAAAAGATCATGGAGACGTTTGTAAAGCCAAACGCAGCAACCTTCTACCGTTGGACACCGCAAGACTGTTAGTCAACCCTGACACACTCGTGACAGTAGGACATCTTCATGCCATCACCCACATGGTTTCCAGACAAATCTACAGCTATCATTGTGTCTACGACAAAAGCGAGACTCATTGTTGAAGAGAATAGGTCTCCATTCCAGCCTCTAGTGCTGTTTTGCTCTGCATCAAGAAGCCTTTAAGAGCGGCGTAGTGAGTTCAATGGACCATCCATAGCTGGTCGTCTAGCTTGTAGCTTAATGTCGTGCAAACGGGAGGTGATCATTTGATCGCTTCTATAATGCTTCAGAATACTTTACACTGACAGGCAAACTATTAGCCCACACATAGTCATCTACGGGGTTAACTGATCGGAGACCAATTCTATTGGGCTTTATGCCCAGCGCTGTTAATAGCAGCCTGTGTGCTATCATTTTGCAGCACATCTTTTTTTAATGCGCTACTATAAAGAGGCAACAGTTAAATTATTATACAGCGGTCATTAAGGAGGAATTCTATCTATACTTAAAGCTTAACAATCCCCGATATTACTGACTCCTTCCAAAACCTACGGTAATCTGGCCATGCACCTTAGATAACTGTTGGCTTAACACAATGATCCTGACACCCCCAAAAGCAGGAACATTTGGCTAGGCCGTGAGTTCCTGTGCTCTTCATGACTTGAGTAGAGTAAGTCCCTGCAGAATCATGTGGCAGTGGGTTATCTTCCCACAGAACTAAAGTATTGGGCAATTATATTCCAACCATCTGATCGTTTTATCCCCTGACTTAGCCTGTTACGTTAAAGCCAGAAGTCCCCCAATATAATAGATATAATTTGCGGGTTGAGCCATCTTTTAACTAATGAGTATTGTCCGGTCATACCAAGAAGCAACCCACTTCTCTATTTAACAGGACTCCCTCATAAAATTCTAAAGTACTTATAAAAACATGCAACTTTATTATTGGGATTTTTAATTCTATAGTTTACAGATCATTGCCCAAAGTACTGGCTTGACTGGCTTTATCAAATCGTTTATAACATCCCTATATTTCAACCCCAACGCCATGGTTCTTTCTTCCAGTTCCTTATCATCCAACTTGAAAAGCTCGAATGGAACCAGCCAGGTTAACCCCAATAATTTTTGCGTTAATTATGGAACACCTGGCAGAGTCCATTCGTCCCAATTCAGACATTTCTGGTCTTAGCGTTGGTAACTTTAAAACATGTTATTGGATTGTAAGCTGATGACTTAATTATCTACTCCACAGATATAGAAATATCTCTTCATGCCGTCATCGCTTTTCTATAATCTTTTGCTGACATTTCATTTTATAAACTAAATGGCAATAAACCTGAAAAATTATATGGTGACCTTTCCGCTTGTGATCAACACAAGATTGCCAATTTTGACAATGTACAGTTGACAATTTACATTGATTTATATATTTACATCTTGTCACAACAACCGTGACTTTATTGGGTCACAGCTGTTTTATTTACCGTATTTTTTGGACTATAAGACGCACCGGGCCATAAGACGCACCCCAAATTTTAGGGTGGAAAATAGGAAAAAATATATTTTTTATAAGATGGGGGTCCGTCTTATAGGCTGAATAGGTATCTTACCTGGGGGGGTGGTGGAGCTGGGGTCACAGAAGGCAGGGTCGTTCAGGAAGCCGGCGGAAGTGGAGGCATGCTGGTACCTCGTGGCTGGGGGCCTGGTGCTGGGGGCTTGGTTCCCTGGTACCTGGGGGCCTGGTGCCCTGGTATCTGGGGTGCTGGGGGCCTGGTGCTTGTGCCTGGCGCTGGGGTGCTGGGGGCCAGGGTGCTGGTGGCCTGGTGCCTAGTACCTGGGGTGCTGGTGGCCTGGTACCTGGGGTGTGGCCATTTTCCTGTAGAGCACAGCTTCAGGAACATGGCCACGGCCACCGGAAGCTGCTCACTCTGCTCTGCAAACTCCGCTCACAGAAATACACCGGCCCCGGTACCCAGCCAGGCCGGGCCCCCAGCCAGATACCGGCCCGCCTCACCTCTTCTTCCGCCGCTGCCCTGCGATCCCGCTCCACCACCACCGGTAAGTTGCGTTTGAACCATAAGACGCACCCTCCATTTTCCTCCCAAATTTGCGGGGAAAAAGTGCGTCTTATGGTCTGAAAAATACGGTATACCATAACATTTATACAGCAGTGATCAAAAATATACCCTTATCTGGGTGTATGATACTTTAATATATAATCCTATTTTATACAAAGCAATAAAAGTTACATTTTATTCACAAACTTTATTCCCCTCCTCTCCTCTTTTCCTTATTAATCTATAGTCTTATAGGGGTGTACACTAATGTGAATAAATGTCCGATGAGATTTGACAATAAACTTATTGCAAATTTGAGACAACATCGTCACATTGGGCACACTATGGCAACCACACTTCATTTTCCACACCACCTCTACTTTAACAAATCCTACCTCTTGTATTTGATCTGACTCCCTCTCCGGCACCTATCTCTTCCTTCCCCTCTTTCTTCCTCCTTATTGCTTTCCTCACTATTTTCATCTCAATATTTTATAAGTCAAACATTTATATGAATGTTTTTTTAAATACTAATGCATCGTTTATCTTTTGAAACTTTAACAAAAATTTACAGTTTAAAAGAAAAAAAATTCCACAAGGCCTTAAAAAAGTTGTCCAGTACTTTATATTACCCCCCCAATGTATCCCCCCGGGGCCCCTAAGGATCTTTTGTAAATACCTTACGTTGCTGTTTCTGCCTGTTATCCTTGGCCGCTCACAAGCATCACGTGACCCTATGATGACGTCACGACAAATGAGGCGTGACTTAGCGCTGAGGTCCCCACGGTGGCTGCTGGGTTGTGGGCTGGGTTACCCCCCGCATCACACCCAGCATCCAACGCGCGCTTTCCCAATGAATGGGGAGAGGCAGAGCGCAGTGGATGCCGGGTGTGACGCGGGGGAGTAACCCCGCCCACAGCCTGGCATCCACCGTGGAACGCAGAAGACAGAGACCCCCGGCTGCTGCCAGCACTTGTCATGACGTCAGCGGATATCAGAGTCAGCTACAGCCGGGGGTCACGTGATGCCTGTGAGCAGCCAGTGATAGCGCCGCTCACAGGCAGTATCTGCAGTGTAAAGTAATTACAAATATCCTTAGGCGCCCTGGGAGGATACATTGCGGGGGTAATATAAAGTACTGGACAACCCCTTTAATTCTCCCTATCAATGTTCAGGCTCATATTAAATTGAAACTTGAATCGCTTTTCCTATTTAGGTGGTCAGAAGAAGTCATTCCATACTTGGGGATTATACTATCTGCTTCTCACATGATTATTAAGAAACATTTCTACCATCTTTATCATTCACATGAATCTGAACTGGACAGGTTCTCACACCTAGCCCTTTCTTGCCTAGCAATAATCCAATCCTTATCAAATTGAATCTCACAGATGGATGCAGTTTGAAAACTTTTTTGCTAAATTTGGTTTCACCAGGCGGACTCTTCAGTCTGAATACATCAATCCTACCTCCTGTTCCCCTATTCTCCCAATTATGTTATCTACTGTTTCCCTTTGGAGAACCTGGGAAATGTGTCCTCTATGTGAGATCTCAATTATAGAATTAGAGCCCCATATCCCTTATCAATTCTGTCTACATGGGAGGTAAGCAGTCTGAGGACTTGGCAGATATTAGCAAGGATTCCTTGTTTCTTTAGTTAGACACAATTATTAAAAAGTAATAGCGCCAACGTGGATCTTTCTATCAATACTTGCAGATCAGACACATCCTATTGTCCTTCTATTATCAACACACATCCCCTCTTTCACCCTTCCACCATTACCTCCTTATTGAGGATACGTCTGAAAAAGTTTTGTAAACCTTCTATAAGATACTGAATTCCCATTTTCACCATGAAAGTGTTCTCACTACCAATATCCATTCAAGAGTCATGGTTCATCAGGACTGGTCCCTGTGGTCCTCCTCCCCCTAGTGGTCCCTATTATTAAGCTGTAATATCCTATCCCCATCTTCTCCGCATCTCTACCACTCCTATTATTTCCACTTTTTCACATGCTGGATGTTTTCATCAGTCACTTTTATGGTAACTTTCATCTATAATTTGTCTACACTTTTGCGTTCTCTGTTCATTGTTTGTATATTTTTCTTTGTTTATAAAAATCAATAAAACTTATTGGAGAAAGAAGCGCTCCAAGCTAACGTTTCCCTAATCCATCCTAAATATCTATGTGATGGAGGCAGATTAAGATACTCACCAATCACCGTCTTCTCCCTTCCTCTCTTCTCTCCCTCACTGCTCCTATACTCATGTATGCCTGATTCAGCCGAGCATGCATGTGCTTTCCATGGGAGGATAATGGGCCTGTCCCACAAAATTCAATCAATTCAGATGATTTTCCTTTAATGTGAATGGGCACTAAAGAGCTGGACCACATGACCGCTATGGGGCCCATGAACAGGAGGAGCCTAGTGCCGAATGCTTATACCGTATATGTACATTATAAGTTATGATGGCTTATAAGGAGTAGACTCACATGCTGAGCCCACTCCATACACAGTGGGTGCCGGCTGTTTTACACAGCAGACAGCCACTCGTAATTGCTGCATTTCAAGCTAGCTCTGATTGCAGCTGTTTAACCCCTTAGCTTCCATAGTGACCAGCAATTATGGTAACTAAGCAGCTAGACAGGGGGTCTCTGTGACCACCACTGGGTTGCTTAATGGCCGCCAGGGGCCAATAAGAGGTCTCATTTCGGATCTTTGCTATGGGGTCTGTGGATTTCTATGTACACCCCTATATGACCTAATAAGAATTATCCTGAGGGTTAAGCAGGTGGACTAACATGTTCAGTGTCCTCCCAGTATTCCTCTCTCTGCATATCATACCATGAGTATCCACCTTAGTACATGCCGTATTCTGAAAATCTTATTTATCTGTTTTCTTTTCTAAAAGTGTTTATTTTACATCAACATGAAACATATGAATGTGAAATATGTATTAACTGATTGGCTGCAGTGGTCACCCAATGGCCCCTGCGGGAAGGAGAAGCCAAGAGGTCGGCGGGGGCACTGACAGCAGCAGTACTGGAAGTCTGGAAGGTGAGTATAGGATTATTATTCCAAGGCATCTGATATACATAAGATGTATATATATATATATCCTATGCTTTAGACACATATACACACCTTAAGAGTGTTAGATGGTTAGTAATAATATATATTTTTTCACAATGTGTATTATAATATATAATAATATAACATTTTATAATATGTATATAACAGATTGGACAGTCGGCCATCATGACAGCGCGTTGTTGGTCTCACATGTGATGTCACAGTGACATAGAATGCTGTGAGGTTATACAATCTCTGCACTCGGTGACATCAGCGCCATTTTCAGAGTTGAAGTTTTCGCTGAGACTCTACCTTGGTTTTGGAAGTGCGAGCTAGTTTGTTTCATACATCTAGTGCTTTACTTCTACAGCTTCTTATTGATATTTTGGCACCATAACATCCGTGCCATCAGAGAACTTAGGTCTCATTTTCTATCACTCTACCATCTCAGCCCCGGGAAACTGAACCATGACTTCCAGGGAGCTGCATCAGCTTATTGCTGACAACGAGACTTGGATGAGCCGACCAGAAAATCAGGGTAAGTGAGAGAATATTCCCACCTTATAGGATCTTTTCTGGGAGGAGATTTCCCTGGGGTAAGCGGTTTCAGTACACTCAGTGCATCCTCCACCTTCCCATTCATAGTCCTTGGGGGCTGTGTTAGTCGCAGTCTGGTTCCACCCCTGCTCTGTGATGTCTGTAGAGAGGGGATCCACTGAGCAGGTTTATTTAGCCCAAACATTAATCAATTTTTGCTCTTCTCCCTAAACCCCAAAGCAACAGCAGGTTATTTCTCTTTGGTTCAAAAGTGTCTTTTTTATAAAAATTTGCATATTTATAGTACATTTTATTTCTTTATAGGTCAGGCTATGATTGTCCATCAATTGAGATCTTCTCAAAGGGATCAGAGAAGACCAATTACTACTGGTGGACACAGAACAGACGCCACTGCTGTCACTGCGAGAGGCAGAGAAGCCAGAACTCCTCTCCGGCAAAGAGGACAAGAGAGCAGGGAAAGAAGCCGCTCTCCGCTTAGACCCGTCCCTGCAGAGCCCTCCAGAGAAACATCAGAGAGCAGAAGGGATGACAGTGGATCCTCAGACACCGCCACTGAGTTTGAATTCAGACGGCCATTTCCCATTCTGCCCAGCCGCAGACTCAGGGAGTCTCCAGCTGCAAGTGGATCTCCTGTACAATTACTGCAGGCAAACCGTCTGTTCAACATCATCTTTCAGCAGCAGGGAATGGGAGTAATGACGCCTCCGCCACAGATGCGGCCACCATCACCACCTGCACAATATAATCTGCAGGAAAGGCAGCAGACTTGGCGAGCTCAGCAAATTAGGAACCTCCCAACAAGAGCTGTAACATCTCAGGAGGAGTCGTGTGTCATCTGCATGACGGATTATGAGACCGGAGAGGAAGTCACAGCGCTACCATGCAATCATTGTTTCCATCAGGGTTGCATCTCTACCTGGCTCAACTCCAACCTTCGCTGCCCCCTGTGTCGCAACCACTGCTTCCTTCTAAAATTCAGTGGAACATCTTAAATCTTCATGGAAGAAGTTAAGAGTTTGGCAGTGACACTAGAAGAGTCCATCTTGTACGTCAGCCCAGGTAAGAGAGAACATATAGATTACATCTGCATTCATTTCAAATGCTAAAAAAAAATAATTCACCTTTACTTCTGTTCTGTCTTTTCTTTAGTTTACCATCAGCTTTGGGAACCATCGTACCAGTACTGAGTTCTCAGATGAGGATCAATGAAATAGCGGTCTTCTTTCTGTGATATTATTGAGACGCTGAAGAAGAAACTGCTCCTGCACATGACGATTTTCGGATGAACCCCCTTCTCTCTTTTCTGTGAGGGGATTTTGAAGATGCTCTGGAAAGTAGAGATAGAGAGGAAACCAGGCTCTCCAATATAAGCCGAAAGTTAGAAGTTTATTACAACAATCATCAGCAAACATCTGTGTGCAATGGGCCAACGTTTAGGTCACATGACCTTATTTATATATAAATGTATATATGTATATACATTAAAAAATGTTATATCAATTATACTGATTCTGTGTCTTTCACCTTATTTGCATGGTATGCATACTGGGAACTCCATAACATTGTGCTCAGAGCAGGTGGATTGATGATAAATGTCTATTCTAAAATAAAAGTTGTACAAACGTCAAAAAGAATGAACATATGTACTGAAATGTCAAAAGGACTTGCTGTGGATATGATCCGTCTGTTGTCACTTCTTTTAACTTCTTCAGGCTTCAAAAGCTGTGAAGCGGCTAAAAGAAGCGATTGGTCTTTTCTTCTAGAAGCTTCTGCTTGGAAGTCGCCACTATTTTATATATAAACTGATTTCTCAGTGAAACCGCCGCAAAAAAACTAACACAAAGACATCGCAAAAGACACCAGGTAAAACTCGATGGACACCATGATGAGGATATCTGGCTGAGTGTCTACTGATCACTGCTTGTAACCCCTTTTTCTCCATAGGGATAGTGTAGTGATAGACGGGTGGGATATAAGTATTAATGTATGTACAGTACAGACCAAAAGTTTGGACACACCTTCTCATTTAAAGATTTTTCTGTATTTTCATGACTTTGAAAATTGTACATTCACACTGAAGGCATCAAAACTATGAATTAACAAATGTGGAATTATATACTTAACAAAAAAGT
The DNA here is from genome assembly GCF_046119375.1 of Phyllobates terribilis. Classification (NCBI taxonomy): domain Eukaryota; kingdom Metazoa; phylum Chordata; class Amphibia; order Anura; family Dendrobatidae; genus Phyllobates; species Phyllobates terribilis. The sequence goes on along the minus strand of NW_027362977.1, from coordinate 3,014,610 downwards.
GTGAAACAACTGAAAATATGTCTTATATTCTTGGTTCTTCAAAGTAACCACCTTTTTCATTGATGACTGCTTTGCACACTCTTGGCATTCTCTTGATGAGCTTCAAGAGGTAGTCACCGGAAATGGTTTTCACTTCACAGGTGTGCCCTGTCAGGTTTAATAAGTGGGATTTCTTGCCTTATAAATGGGGTTGGGACCATCAGTTGTGTTGTGCAGAAGTCTGGTGGATACACAGCTGATAGTCCTACTGAATAGACTGTTAGAATTTGTATTATGGCAAGAAAAAAGCAGCTAAGTAAAGATAAACGAGTGGCCATCATTACTTTAAGAAATAAAGGTCAGTCAGTCCGAAAAATTTTGCAAACTTTGAAAGTGTCCCCAAGTGCAGTTGCAAAAACCATCAAGCGCTACAAAGAAACTGGCTCACATGAGGACCTCCCCAGGAAAGGAAGACCAAGAGTCACCTCTGCTTCTGAGGATAAGTTTATCCGAGTCACCAGCCTCAGAAATCGCAGGTTAGCAGCAGCTCAGATTAGAGACCAGGTCAATGCCACACAGAGTTCTAGCAGCAGACACATCTCTTCAACAACTGTTAAGAGGAGACTTTGTGCAGCAGGCCTTCATGGTAAAATAGCTGCTAGGAAACCACTGCTAAGGACAGGCAACAAGCAGAAGAGACTTGTTTGGGCTAAAGAACACAAGGAATGGACATTAGACCAGTGGCAATCTGTGCTTTGGTCTGATGAGTCCAAATTTGAGATCTTTGCTTCCAACCACCATGTCTTTGTGCGACGCAGAAAAGGTGAACGGATGGACTCTACATGCCTGGTTCCCACCGTGAAGCATGGAAGAGGAGGTGTGATGGTGTGGGGGTGCTTTGCTGGTGACACTGTTGGGGATTTATTCAAAATTGAAGGCATACTGAACCAGCATGGCTACCACAGCATCTTGCAGCGGCATGCTATTCCATCCGGTTTGCGTTTAGTTGGACCATCATTTATTTTTCAACAGGACAATGACCCCAAACACACCTCCAGGCTGTGTAAGGGCTATTTGACCAAGTAAGAGAGTGATGGGGTGCTACGCCAGATGACCTGGCCTCCACAGTCACCAGACCTGAACCCAATCGAGATGGTTTGGGGTGAGCTGGACTGCAGAATGAAGCCAAAAGGGCCAACAAGTGCTAAGCATCTCTGGGAACTCCTTCAAGATTGTTGGAAGACCATTTCCGGTGACTACCTCTTGAAGCTCATCAAGAGAATGCCAAGAGTGTGCAAAGCAGTCATCAAAGCAAAAGGTGGCTACTTTGAAGAACCTAGAATATAAGACATATTTCCAGTTGTTTCACACTTTTTTGTTAAGTATATAATTCCACATGTGTTAATTCATGGTTTTGATGCCGTCAGTGTGAATGTACAATTTTCATAGTCATGAAAATACAGAAAAATCTTTAAATGAGAAGGTGTGTCCAAACATTTGGTCTGTACTGTATGTTTTTAGCTCAAGTGGGTGGGAAGTATAATTAGGTAATTGGGAATTAATCGTATATTAGTACTGTCTGCTATTGTTATTAGTGTGCACTGTGTTAGTGTGGTGATTAGTAGTATATGAACTGTAGACTTGTGTGTAATAAATATCCTTTATTCATACACGGTTTTGTCTCAGTTAGAATATAGCAATTAACACAAGTGTCCCAGGTAAGTCACTGCATACCACTTCAACAATAAATATAATCCCACAGCTGCAATATTAAAATCAAATTATAGACACAGAATAGAAATATGCGCAGAAATAAAACATCAGAAATTTATTTGATAATGCTTTGATTTGAGAGTCCTCAGTGGTTGATTCCTTTTAATGGCTAACTGAAAAGATAGTAACAAATTGCAAGCTTTTGAGAGTACTCAGGTCTCTTCATCAGGCTAGTATACCACAAAATGTGAAGAGTCACATATTTATTCACAATAAGACACAGAAATAATGCAATAGATGCGACAGGTGACGGAAAGCAGAGTTATTATGGGAGAGATAAACAGTTCTGGCTATAAATATTTTAGCAGTTAATAGATAAGGAGTGTGAAGGTTTTATTGTCCTGTGACTAGGTCCAGTGTTATGATGGCCTCACAAGTCTGAGGGGCACATTCCTTAGTTGATGTAGAATGACATAAATCCATGCGACACATTCATTCCTGCTCTGAAAGTGTTAAAGGTCACCATTAGTTTATATTCTGAGATTCTTCTTTCTCTTTGAGATTTGAAATGACCTTTTAATACCAGTAATTTTATGTCTTTTATGCTATGATCAGGGGAACAAAAATGCTTGGCTACAGGTAGATCTATTCTTTTTTCTTTTATTGTGTGGCGATGATGATTCATTCTTGTCCTAAGTTTTTGCCCTGTCTCCCCTACATAAAGACCCCCAGCTGGACATTTGGTACATATAATTAAGTACACTACGTTAGATGTGATACAGCTGAACGTACCTGGGATCTTATAGTCCTGATGTGAGTTGGGTATCATCATCTTGTCTGTGGTCATTATAAACGGACAGGTTTTACATTTTTTCTGGTTGCAAGGAAAGGTATCTGTAGCTGGAGGAGATGACAGAAAGCTTCTGACAATGATGCTTCTTAGATTTGGGGGCTGCCTGAAACACAGAAGTGGGGGGTCTGGAAATATGGATTGTAATCGGGCATCTTTTTGCAGTAAGGGTTGTAGTTTCCGTGTAGCTCTCCTTAGCGCCTCCAGATTTGAATTGTTGATGACTACTAGAGGCACCCGGTTGCTTTCTTGTTTGGTTTTGTAATGTAGGAGGTGATTCCTTGGTATTCTGGTGGCTCTTGTAATCTGATTCTCAATTGTTCTTGGATGGTAGCCCTGATTCAAAAAGGTCTTTCTGAGACCATGAAGGTGTTTGTCTCTATTCATAGGGTTGGAACATATCCGATTGTATCTGACGGCTTGTCTGTAAATAATTTAAGGTATGTAGGACGGTCGATTGGTTTCCTGTACAAGGATGTCTCTATTTCATTGTTCTGTAGCTTGATGATGGTGTCCAATAAGTTAATTTCAGTACAGGAGTAGTTGAGTGTTAGGTTGATGGTGGGATGAAATCGATTAAAGTGTTCATGGAACGTCTTCAGCTGTTGCTCAGACCCCGTCCAGATGATTAAAATATCGTCAATGAAACGATAGTAGGCCAGAGGCCTGATGGGGCATGAGGACAAAAAGTCACTTTCAAGCTTGGCCATGAAAAGATTTGCGTACTGTGGAGCCATTTTACTTCCCATCGCTGTACCAGTTTCCTGTAGATATATGTTCTTATCAAATTCAATGTAATTGTGGGTGAGGATGAATTCTGTAAGTTTGACCACAGAATCAGCAACAATTCCTGTATTTTCTATGAAGATTTTGCAGGCCTGATGTGGGATGTTAGAATACAAAGATTCCTCATCCATGGTGGCCAGGATGGTTCCTTCTGGTAGAGGACCTATTGCTGCTAGTTTATTCAGTAGGTCTGTTGTGTCCTGAATGTAGCTGGGTGTAATCTTTACCAGTGGTTTAAGAACACACTCTATTCTATTAATTTGATAATGCTAAAATCAATAAAACAACATATAAACATAGCAGGGAAGGGAAACCGTTAACCAATCCACATATAGATGAGCCTAATGCTATTTGAAAATAAGCTATGACTCCAGGTGATCACTAATTAAACCACGCAGATATATAACCCCACGTCTAAGGTGCATTGTGCTGGAGAAAAGAAACCTAATAAATCAAGGTTTTCCATGGAGAAGTCTATTGGCATAAAACAGTAAACATGAATCAAATAAAACACAGATTATAGGGACTAGCCCGTCGTAAAGTGCACAGTGCAATGCTTGGAGGCTTTGAATCCCGGTAGTACTGATTTGAAAGGAGTTGTCACTTAGAACTTATTGTTAGTAGTCAGATCTACATGTGGATGGACCCCCGACAACGCCGTTTCGCCAGTGCTTCTTCCAAGGGGCGTTAACTAGGGAGGGGACAGTGTTCCTTATATATACAGCCATTAATCAAAGTTTTTAGCCTTATATCCAATTATTGCCATGGGTGGAAGGCGGCACATGAAGCGTTCCTCAGTAACTCATAGATGTAAAAGGTGACTTCAGGATTGTGCGCTTGGAACGCATACGTGGCACGCACACTGTTCCGAGTGCGCAAGGCCGGAAGACACTGAGTGCCATGAATGCGCATGCGCACAAGCCCAAGGAAAGGAAGTAAGTAAAGTGTGCGGCTAGCAAATACCGCTAGGTGTACAAAAAATGGGGGAGCCCAGATCGCTACTGGACAGGACTCATATCACATCGTGTGTAAAGGAGGTGGAAAACGTAATACATAATACATAGTAATCCTAATAAACGCTTGAACCTGGTATATAAGTCAGATGGAATTAGAAGCTACAAGAGAGAGGATGGATGAAATAACCTATTACTAATGACAGCAATGATGTTAGACATAATACCATAAGCACCGTGGGTGAATAAGTGCGGAGCAAGTGCACTAGTGTACTAAGAGATACATAAAAAAGTGAATAATAAAAAGGGTTAACCTGTTACAATAATAATAGCAATAATATTGAACATAAATGCCATAAGCACTAACAATGAATACGTGCAAAATAAGTGCACTGGTGTACCAAAAAATGTGTGGGGGATAATACATATTCCACAAATTATTAAAAAATATAACAATAAAAAAGTGTGCTAAAATATCCCCAAGCAATAATGATAGATAATCAATATAAGTGACATGAGCACCTGGGGTCACGTAGAGAAAGGTACAAACAGTACAAAAATATGTATACTCAGTGAATATCCCTGATCAAAAGGGACATGAAATGCATATGGAACATATACTGTATGCCATAGATGTCCGTAAGGTGAATTAAACAAATATATTTTGATAGGTAAACAGGTCTATATAATACCCTTAAGAAGAGATGGACAAGGGAAAATAGGAGAAACAAAGTTACCCCAAAACAGCAAATGAATCAGGGGGTCATATGAATCTGATATCACTGTAATCATACAGTCATACAGACCAGAAGAATAAATCAGTCTTATCACTTTTACCGCATGGTGAACGGTGCAAAAGAATGTCTAGTATAAAAACAATAGCTGAATTGCTGTTTTTTATTCATTCTGTGTCTGAAAAATCTTAGTAAAAAGAAATCAAAAATTGTTATGTAAACCAAAATGGTACCAAAAAAATCTTCAACTCGTTGTGAAAAATAAGCCCTCATACAGCTCTGTTCGTCAAAAGATAAAGAAATTATAGCTCTCACAATATGGCGACAAAAAAAACAACTATTTTTTTTATAAACAATCATTTTTACTGCGTGACAGCAGCAAAACATAAAAAACTATATAAATCTGGTATCGCTGTAATTGCACTGACCCGTAGATTAATTTATACCGCACGATGAGAGGCGCAAAAATAAAAATAAAAACTGTTTGTAACGGGTCTGGGAGGCGGAACCTCTGAGCAACTTATACAAGGGGGCGGTCCTTGTAAGGAAGCGGGTGGCGACCAGGGAAGACAGGCAGGCAGTCACAGCAGGTGACCGGGACAGTCTCTGGGTAAACGGGCAGGAGGCCACGGCAAGTGACCGGGACAGTCTCTGGGTAAATGGTCAGGAGGTCACGGCAAGTGACCGGGACAGTCTCTGGGTAAACGGGCAGGAGGTCACAGCAAGTGACCGGGACAGTCTCTGGGTAAACGGGCAGGAGGTCACAGCAAGTGACCGGGACAGTCTCTGGGTAAACGGGCAGGAGGTCACGGCAAGTGACCGGGACAGTCTCTGGGTAAACGGGCAGGAGGTCACAGCAAGTGACCGGGACAGTCTCTGGGTAAACGGGCAGGAGGTCACAGCAAGTGACCGGGACAGTCTCTGGGTAAACGGGCAGGAGGTCACGGCAAGTGACCGGGACAGTCTCTGGGTAAACGGGCAGGTACGACCTGTGACGGCTGAGCCTCCAGGTAGGCTAGCAGGCAGATGGCAGATGAGTGCTCCCAGGTGAGCAGGCGAGAGTCTCTGGATAAGCAGGTGGTCACAGCATGTGACGGCGGAGCCTCCAGGTAGGCTAACAGGCAGGTAGCAGATGAGCGCTCCCAGATGAGCGGGCAAGAGTCTCTGGACTGGCAGGTGGTCACAGCACGTGACGGCGGAGCCTCCAGGTAGGCTAACAGGCAGGTAGCAGATGAGCGCTCCCAGGTGAGCGGGCAAGAGTCTCTGGACTGGCAGGTGGTCACAGCACGTGACGGCGGAGCCTCCAGGTAGGCTAACAGGCAGGTAGCAGATGAGCGCTCCCAGGTGAGCGGGCAAGAGTCTCTGGACTGGCAGGTGGTCACAGCACGTGACAGCGGAGCCTCCAGGTAGGCTAACAGACAGGTAGCAGGTGAGCGCTCCCAGGTGAGCGGGCAAGCTGGTCCATAGACAGACTGACAGGTGTCGGAAGGCAGACCGTCGGACCTCAGGCTAGCAAGCAGGAAAGCGGATGACAGGCAGGAATCAGGCAGCAAACAGGCAGGAGACTGGCAGGTAACTGGCAGGTAACTGGCAGGTAACAGGCAACGGGACCTGAGGGCTGAAGCAGAGTAGTGAACAGTGCAACAACATTGCTCGGGCACCTCCATTTTGGAGGAGGTGCCTTATATATGGAGGGATCCTCCGGCCATTGTCCGGGGACTCCTTAGGGCGACGCGCGCGGCCCCTGTAAGAGAGGGGGAGCGCGCGCGCCCTAAGCACAGTGACCGGGGGAGAGCGGGCGCTGCAAGCAGAGCGGGAGGAAGCCGCCGGGCACGGAGCAGAGAGGTGAGGGGAACAGCGTCCCTGCCTAGCAGGAGGCAGGGACGCCGACGCTACACTGTTCTTGTACTACTGTCTATTTGTTCATTCTACATCCCAAAAATTGGAATATGGCTCGATTCACATTTATCCTGCGCTCTCTGTTGAGCGCTTACATTGGAGTTTCTATGTAAATCAGAGAAAATGCGATTCAGACAAAACACGATTCAGACAAAACTCCCAATGGAACCACTCACTATAAAGAGGCAGATGGAGGCACTTTGGACTCTGGTGTCTGTTACAGTGGTCACATTATTTTATGCATCTTTTTAGCGCACAAGTGTGGGCGACCACAGTTTTGTGCACGCCAAAAAAGATGGATACCACCGAAATAGACGGCAAACAGAGTCCAAAGTGTCTCCATCTGCCTCATTATGATGGATGGTTCCTCTGGGGATTTCGTTTGAATCGCATTTTTGTGAGATTTACTCAGAAACCCTGTTATAAATGCTCAGCGTAGAACACAAGAATGTGATCCCACCATACTGAAAGTGATCAAAAAATATTTTGTACTCCAAAATGTTACCAAAAAAACCCTAACTTTTCCCCCACAAAACCAGCCCCCACTCAGATCTGCCATCTGTCACTGGAAATGTAGAGGGTTCCCATGTTACTGGTAGAACAAAGACTCTGGAAAAGCAACATGGCTCCCACCCCTCAAATAAAATACGGTGAAATATATGCTCCCAAATACCCCCTCCTTCTGAGCCCCACTGTGCCTAAACTACAGTAAGACGCTACATTTTTGGCATTATTGTAGCGGGAAGAGTGCACTTAACATTTTACGGGTTTTCCCCAGAAATACAAACTGGGCACAATGTGTGGGCACTGAGCTGGCATATTTTCAATTCTCCCCCCAAAAAACTATGGCGTGGATGTTACAAAATAGTCACTTGAGCCGTAGATGAATTCATTGAGAGGTCCAAATTCTGCAATGGGGTCACTTTTGGAGGTTTTCTGCTGTTCTGGCACCTTAACGGCTCTGCAAATGTTGCCCGAAAATTATTCTAGCAAAATCTGTGGTTCAAATCCAAATAGCGCTCCTTCCTTCTCAGCCATGACGTGAGGCTAAACAGTAGATTCTGACAACATATTGAGAGCATCACCATATTCGGGAGAAATTGCAGAATAAATTTTAGGGTCCAGTTTCACCTACTAACCCTCATGTAACTGACACATTTGTAGCTAATAAAAAAAAATTAAATTTTAACAACTAAAATGTGAAATTTCCACATTCCAATGTTATAAGATTCTGTGAGGCATCTGTAGGTTTAAAATACTTACTACACCCCTTGATGAATTCCTTAAGCAGTAAAGTTTCCAATATGGGGTCACTTGTGGGGGTTTCTGCTGATCTGACACCTCAGGGGCTCGGCTAATGGCACCCTCAATCTATTCAAACAGAATCTGCATTCTAAAGCCCAAGTTGCGCTTCTACTCATCTGATCCCTGCCGTGTGCTCAAACTGTAGTGTACAACCACATATGGTGTATTGCCACATTTGGTAAAAATTGCATAATTTATAGAAGGAACTAAAGTTCAAAATTCATAGAAGGAGCCCACCGAACCTTCAGGATTTGAAGAGTGCTTGTGTAGAAGAATTGGCCAAAATCACTCCTGAGCAATGCATGCGACTAGTTTCTCCATACGGGAGGCATCTTAAAGCTGTCATCACCACCAAAGGCTTTTGTATGAAGTATTAAATAAATTTCAGGAAGCTTGTTCAATACTTTTTCCCAGTGTCATCTTCTTTATTACACATGATTTCATTTATGGACATTTATGGTTTCATTTCTTTGCCTGTGTAGATTGGATGAGGTCTTTACTGCAATCTGGTGAGAATTTCATGTCAATAGCACCATTCAAAACATATTTATGCAGAACATTGGTGAAACGTTCAATACTTATTTCACTCGCTGTATATTTGCAGTTATTGTATAGTTTGGATTGTTAGAAACAGAGCTATATAAATCAATAAATAGTATTTTGAGAACCCGGCAGAGACATCTTTGTTTTATGAATAAGGATACATTGCATCAATTTGGTGACAACTGCAAAGGCCCCACATTTATTTCTATAAAGGCACAATATCTGTTCCCATTGGACTGTCGTCTTCTGCATTAGTCTTATATATTTATCTTCTACTATTTTCATATGTAGCAAGTCAAAAAGATGCCGGAATTAATAAAGAAGAGAGTTTGAGGGTATGTGCACATGATGCAGAAATGCTCCGGATTTTTCCTGAGCGTTTCTGCATCTCCCTGGCAGAAAAAACGCATGCGGATTGTACATGCAGATTGTACATGCGGATTGTACATGCGGATTATACATGCGGATTGTACATGCGGATTGTACATGCGGATTGTACATGCTTTTTTCCTGCCAGGGACATGCGGATGTGAAGCGTTCTTCACTTTCATTTCCGCATGCGGGTTGACAAGCGCTTCCCAAGCGATTTTAGCATCACTTGGAAAGTGCTTGTCAACTTCACACTATATAAATCCATGCAACCGGCAACCAGCAACCGGCATGGATTTATATAGTGTGTGAATGTCAAAAAATAAAAAAATAAATATATACTACCCTCCGATGGCCCCCGGTGTCCTGCTTCCCTCCGTCCCGGCTACCGGCAGTGTAAGACTGAAGGACCTGCCGACGTCAGCGTCACGTGACCCGTCACATGACTCTGACGTCAGCGTAGGTCCTTCATTCAACCGCGAAGTGCCCGGGAAGCCAGGAGGACGCAGTGCGGGACTCCGGAAGGTGAGTATATATATATTTATTATTTTATTCTTTTTTTTTAATGGTACCTGGGTCTGGATGAGAGTCCTCTCATCCACACCCGGGTACCATCCGCACATTAGAACGCATGGAATGCGCATCTACATATACAGTGATGCGGATTCCATGCGTTCTAATGCAAGTCAATGGCGGCGAAAAAAGCAGCGTTTCCGCAAAATTAATGGACATGTTGCAGACTTTTGATCGCAGCATTTACGCTGCGGAAAAATCCACATCATGGGCACAGCACATGCGGATTTCCATTGGGGAACATTGCTGCCCTTCTACCGTGCGTTTTTAATGCCTTTCCGCAGCTGCAGAAACGCATTAAAAACGCATCGTGTGCACACAGCCTTACTCAGTTTTTTTTCCTGCACATGAACATTCATAGAGGGAGAATGAGATTTTATTATATTGAATATGTGGAAACATGGCTCAGTATAAAGAAAAACATACATTAGTGCATTACCTGGAAAGATGATTTCTGTCTTTTCCATTTCATTTCGGTGGTCATTCTCCAAGGCGAGAAGCGCAACAGTTACAAGCTCTTTGCTGTAGAGCTTACAAGTGCTGCTCTGAAGTTGGCCAGATGAGTGAATCCAACCAGCTTGAGTACTTCTGTGATCCTCCGATGCTTCATATAGCGGCATGGGAACTAAGTTTGGGCCAATTGCGCATCTATGATGCTTCTCCAAAATGTCAGCCAGTCCGGAGCGCACTTTGCCCTGCCGAGCAGAAAGTAGGAAGACAGGGGAGCAGCGCGCTTCTGAAGAAGAAATGAGAATAATCATTTAAAGATATGCTACAAAGGTTGCAAGTTATCACCTTTCGACCCAAAAAGTAAATACTTGCTGACCACTGGGTATCCCACACTGGGACCTCCACAGTTTAAAACATGGGGCTCTATAGTGTCCCATTTGAATTGAATCATCCCAGAAATGTGTAGTCTTGTTACCATTACAAAACAATAGAAAAATCTTACTTACCATCTGGCTCGTCATCCTTTGTGGCAGCGCCTGGAGAAACTGCATTTCTTCCTCCTTCCTGGATTATCCTTTGCTTCCTTCTCCGGCAATTGGGACAGGAGGTCGGTGCCGCAGCTTTGAGTGTTTTCAGGTCACATTTCATGCAGTGTTGTGCATGGTCAGCACAAGTATCCCAGGTGAGCAATTCCAGAACGCTGGATTTCTGGACCTCCAAGCTGGTTCACACATAGAGCGCCTCTGTGTTTTTTTCTCTTCCATTTGGATGGAGGGATATAGTCTTGCACAAGCTTCATTACTCCATTCATTGCTCCATTTATTTACTGCCACTGCTGGAGATATAGGGCCCGACTCATCAAGTTGTTTTCAACAGTTTTCTAGTGTTCAACACTTTGAAACTTTGCAAAATTTTGGTCGCAATTCAAAGTAGCACAAAAATGTTGCGAATTTTAGCATTTTACTCCACTCCTGGCTGGATCCACCAAAAGTTGCAAAACTAAGGCTCTACTGTGCTTGTGGAAGCCTGATGGGCAAATTCATCAAGAATTATGCCACTTTAGGCGCATAAATATTCTATCCATAGAAATGACTAGGAAAATTATTTTAATCATTTTGTGAGTGCTTTTTCAGGCCCCAGTCTTAAGGAAATCGGCGAATCTTATTCATGAATGCTTTTCATTAAGAGGCGCACAATACTTAATGAACTTGGCATATCTGATGAGTGGTGTGCGTGTACGTGTGCCCCTTCAGAAGTGTTACTCCAGTCAAGGACTACAGGAACTGGAGTAACATATCTGGAGGCGAAATGGTTCAAATTTTGAAGAACTTGACAGCGGGCAAAGCAACGCCCGGTCCTACATCGTCTCTTCTGCAGCTTCACTCATTCATCATCATCTATCAGTATCCTTGTTTCATTCCGGTCAGTCCTGTAAATTACTATTCTGGAGTTTTACCAGTGGATGTGTCGGCCAGTTTTGCTCAATCTATGGCTATTTATGCCATTCTAGGAGTTGCAGTTCTGACGCCAGCAGAGAGCTGCCGGCTGGGAACATTGGTATAAGGCATTGTAACAGCGTTGTATCAGTAAGGACTTACCCGTGGAACGTCTGCTTCTTGTAGCAAAACTTCTCTGTATAAAGTGAGAAAAGAAAGAAGACAATTCGAGTTTGAAGAACTAAAAAGTAAATAAATAAAAAATAAATATTTCCATTGGATTTGTTTTAATAATTATTTGTTTTGCTGTTTATCTTCCCATTCTCTGCTTATGATATCTTTTGACGTACAGAATAATAACAAAGGATGGTATAGAAGTATTTACAGTGACTTGAAAAATAAAAGTATGACCCCACGTGTCTGTAGCACTCCTGACAATGTCGGGCATGCTCCTGATGAGACAATGGGCGGTATACTGGGTTATCAGGGCATTGGTGAGCTCCTGCATAGTTTGTAATGTTACCTGACTTTGTTGGATGCCTGATACAGAACAAACCACCGGTTCTCAAAAGGATTCAGGTCTGGGAAACATGAGGGCCAGTCAAAGGCATAAATGTCTTCCTCATCCAGAAACTGTCTCCACAGTCTGATCACATGAGGATGGATATTGTCCTGTACCAGGAGAAACCCAGGGCCACTGCACCGGTGTATTGTCTGACAATGGCTCCAAGGATTTCATCACAGCACCTAACAGCAGTCAGGGTACCAAAAGTGGAGGTTTGTGTGACCCCCCATGGTTTTGCCTCCCCAGATTATCTCTGACAAAATCAAGGCACAACTTCCATTCCAGATGGAATAGACAATTGATTATAGTAAAACACGACTCCCAAAAAGTAGGATCTCTTCTTATAATTGGTGATATGTTATTTATTTATCCATCCCCATCTCAAAAATTGTCTTCTGCATTTGTTAAAATTCCAGAAGTTCTTTGAACCCATCATATGTTCTCATAGACTTTACAATAATGTCTTAAGAAAAAGTTAAGACTGAAGATTTTAGGTTCATGTGAACCATTAGTGATCAGCAAAAAATGTAACATTTCATGTAATATCTTGCAACATCTTTATCCTTAACTCCTAAACTGCCTTGTGCCTATACACCTTAGACAGCTGTCCAGTTATGTCTCCCATGTCCCCCATGCCCATCAACACATCAACACTAGTGATGGGCGAGCACTAAAATGCTCGGGTGCTCGTTGCTCGGGTCGAGCACAGTGGAATACTCGGGTGCTCGACCCAAGCAACGAGACCAATGTACTGTAAGTCTACGAGAATCTCAATCATTATTCAGGTGGCTCCCCCCGGCGGTCTGCACAAGGCTTAAAAATTGCCCAAATCGATGGGAACAGTGCTCAAATGACATGGGAACAGCATGGGGAAGACCCCTGGAAGCATTTCTGACTCCCAAGTCACTGCTGTGAACAATGTTGTCAGAGGTATTACGCCACTTTTACGGACTCACAATAAAACATACAAAAATGAAACCAAAATGGATTTTCCTGGGAAATATGTAAAGGAACATCCTTTCCAGGGTAATGACTTGTATATAAGGCAAAATACATAACCAAAAACAAAAATACTCCTCCACACCTTGGGCTATGTTCACACGTAGCGTTTTTGATGCATTTTTGCACTTTTGCATTGCTTTCAACCGTGACAAATGCATTCACCAGGCAATGTCATTTTAACATTTTACAACTTTATCTGTCCATGTGGTGTGTGAGACATGATCAGACACATCCTGTTTCATTTATAAAGGAGGGACTCTGAAAATCACAAAGCCTATTTTTATAGGACCATCAGGCGGCCTTTACTATTCTTAAAGGGCCAGCGGCTGGCTATGCTTTGTTGTTCCCATTACTAAAGAGTGGGTCTCCTATACTGTTATTGCGTATGCAATAAATGCAAGGGCTGCCAAAAATTTGGACCTACTCCAATGCCCCTTGGAAGAGATGTAGAGGAGGGCCTCCTGAAAAAAAATGTTCCCATTATTAAGAAGTGGGTCTCCTATTGTGTTTGCCTATGAAGTGAATTCAAGGGTTGCCAAAAATTGGGAGGCATTCCAATGCACCTTGGAAAAGACGTGGAGGAGGACCTCATAAAAAAATGTTTACCATTAGAAAGGAGCGGGTCTCCTATACATGTAACGCCCATGCACTAAGTGTATGGGCTGACAAACATTTACCCCTGGGGGTATACATGAACATACTGTATAAAAAAAATTTTTTTACGGGCATCATAAACACCCTTTAAAAAAAATATGTGGGTGTTGCATCACAGACCACGTCACCCAGGTGATATGGTGGTGGAGGATGAGGATGAGGAGAAGGAGGAGGACAAGAGCAAATAGCCAAAATCAGGAAGCATATACCCATGTCTGGGTGTGAAAAGGTGCATAGGAATACACCTCACAAAAAAGAAACTGGATTTGAGTTTATGTTACACTGCTATCATTCAGTGGTGTTGAGAAGTCTGGCCCAATCCAGCCCTGACAAAACGCTAGCGGCAGGGCAGGCCAGGACCTCCAAGGTGTAGAGAGCCAGTTCATTCCACGTCTCCAGCTTGGATACCCAATAATTATAAGGCACAGAGGAATCATGGAGGATGTTGGTATGGTCGGCAAGGTACTCCCTCAGCATCTTCCCAAACTTTGCACTCCTTGTGAGTGTAGTTAGCAGAGAGCGTTTCAGAAGACAGAGAAGTGGGATGGTGACACTTATTATGGCATCATCACCACTCACCATCTTGGAGGTGTCCTCAAAGTTTTGGAGGATGGTACATATGTCTGACATCCATGTCCACTCCTGATTTCTTATGTGTGGAGTCTGAACTGAATACCGATGGCCTTGTTGATGGTGGTAGTCAACAACTGCCCCCTTCTGCTCACAAATCATTCCCAACATCTGCAGTGTAAAAATTCCAATGGGGACATCACACACCAGCAAATGCTTCTGAAGCACG